>NC_090729.1:74291018-74418518 GCF_036898095.1 Palaemon carinicauda
CCTAACCCCCCTTCTGGCACTCAGGAACCATCTATGCAAGACATGTTACGTGCTATTCATGCCTTGGGGGAAAGAGTTGAAGCGTTAGCAACTGATTCGTAATCAACTCATGGCTGACGTTAAAGAGCTTAAGTGTCAGAGTGCCACAGCGGAAAATAGTGGGAAAGTGATTAGTGCGCAAAGTGTTGTGAACAGTGTTGCGACCGAGGGTTCGTCTGTTCGTGCCTGTCGTTCACCTAGTCCGAGACCTCTTGCAAGCTCCCAAGCCCAGGGGAGAAGTTATGTCGTACGACTTATGGGTTCGAGAGGCCTTGATCAGCGAACAGACGTTCCCTCTATGGTATCAGGCGTATCTCACCAAGATCGCCCCTACCATAAGACGAGAGAGCCCATTTTCTCCTCGTCTTCCGAAGGCTTTTCGCATAAGAAACCGTGGAGCAAGGTTTCTAGGCCCCTTAAGCGAAAGTCGGTCCCTTCAGGACAGGTCCAGCATCCTGGATGTAGTCATTGGGACAGTTCTGACCCGTTGCAGTCATCGGATGACTGCTCGCCGCCTAAGCAGCAACGTTACACAGGCTCAGAAAGTCTTGGTGTAGGCAAGGTTGTGCCGTCTCAGACGTTAACCCCCGTCGTTTACCGCACCCATTCCCGTGGACCCTAAATGGGTTATACTGCAGGACATGCAGACTAAGCTCGCCTCCCTTATGGAAGACTATTCTGCCGATAAGGTTCACGTTGAGCCTAGCCGTTTATCTCATCGAGATCCTGGCCTTCAGCCGCCCAAACGAACCTTTATGCGTCCTGTTGACGTTGGCGTAGCTAAGTCACGTCAGTCACGATATGTAGAGCCTCACTCGATGCGGTCTCGTGTTGATTTTCAGCCGCATTTGGACGTTAGGCCACTTACTAATGCTCCTGTTGACGTTCAGGACGTTCGCCAACCATCGGAGTTGACTTGTTTTGACGCTGAGCGTCAACCACCGCAGTCTAGAGTTGTTTTGACTGCTCAGACTAGGCAGTCAAAACAGTCTCGAGTGGACGCCGAGCGTCCTCACGCACCTGTTGTTGTTGACAGTTCACAGACTGTTAAGCAGTTACATGACGTTGCGTCCTGGTCCGCTACTAATGCACCAGTGCGTGTGGACGCTGCGTGTCAAGCATTGCCAACCCCTTTGCTTGTTTCTCAGCAGTTGTCAGATGAGGATCCTTCAGATGAGGACGTTGCTGACCCTCAGCATGATGATCATCCTTCGGATGTAGACGAACCCAGAACAGTTCCTCCATCAATGGACTTTAAGAAATTCATGTTAATTTTTAAGGAATTGTTTCCCGATCACTTCGTCGCTGTTGCTCCTCGTTCGCCGCCGTCTGAGTTTGTTCTAGGCGTACCTGCTAACATGCCAGCCTTTACAAAACTTGTGCTCTCTCTCGCTCTTCCAAGAGAGCTTTACGGCTTTTAGGCGACTGGTTGGAAACCAAGAGGAGTTTGGGGAAGACGGCCTTTGCCTTCCCTCCGTCTAAACTCTCGTCTAGATCGAGCGTCTGGTATGCCACGGGAGAAGTTCTCGGCTTGGGAGTCCCTGCCTCTGCCCAGGGCGACTTCTCAAGCCTTGTAGACTCTCCCCGCCGCCTAGCCATGAGACGCTCGAAGATTAGTTGGTCCTCCTCGGACCTTGACCATCTGCTGAAAGGCATTTACAGAGCCTTTGAAGTTTTCAACTTCCTTGACTGGTGTTTGGGAGCCTTAAGTAGGAAAATCTCATCGGCTGATAGAGATGTCTCCTTACTGATTATGTCCTGTATGGATAAAGCCATCCGCGATGGTTCCAATGAGCTCTCCTCCTCTTTTACGTCGGGAGTCCTAAAGAAGCGAGAGTCCCTTTGCTCTTTTCTTTTGGCAGGAGTTACTCCCTGTCAGAGATCTGAACTGCTCTTTGCTCCCTTATCAAAGTTTTTGTTCCCGCAACAATTGGTTAAGGACATAGCTTCTTCACTCGTGCAGAAGGACACCCATGACTTGGTTGCGTCCTCTGCTCGCAAAGGGACTCCTTCGACATCCTTTTCTGCAAGACCTAGGATAGACACTCCGGCGTCCAGATTTATTCCGCCCTTTCGTGGCAGAGCTCCCAGCAGGGGAAGTACTCGTGCCGAGGGAAAGAGAGGAAAGAAGAGAGGAGCCAAGTCCTCACGTGGCAGAGTCTGACTGCCCGCAGCCTCAGACAGCAGTAGGAGCCAGACTGAAGAACTTCTGGCAAGCCTGGGAGAAGAGGGGCGCAGACCAACAATCTGTGAGGTTGCTCAGAGAGGGGTACAAAATTCCATTTGTACGCAAACCTCCTCTAGCGACTTCCCCCATCGACCTCTCTCCCAGGTACCGAGAGGAGTCAAAGAGACAAGCCCTGAACCTAGAAGTGTCTCTTTTGCTAGAGAAGGGAGCGGTGGTGAAAGTCTCGGACCTTCAATCACCGGGGTTTTACAACCGTCTCTTCCTAGTACCGAAGAAGACAGGAGGTTGGAGACCGGTGCTAGACGTCAGTGCACTCAACGTCTTTGTTACGAAGTCAAAGTTCACTATGGAGATCACGAAATCAGTCTTAGCAGCGGTCAGGAAGGGAGACTGGATGGTCTCTCTCGACCTAAGAGACGCATACTTCCACATCCCCATACACCCAGATTCCCAACCTTTTCTGACGTTTGTTTTCAACAATGTGGTATACCAGTTTCGGGCCCTGTGCTTTGGCCTAAGTCCTGCTCCTCTCGTGTTTACAAGGCTTATGAGGAATGTAGCAAAATTCCTCCATTTATCGGGAATCCGAGCCTCCCTGTACTTGGACGACTGGCTTCTCAGAGCCTCGTCCAGTCATCGCTGTCTGCAGGATCTTCATTGGACATTGGATCTGACCAAGGAATTGGGACTTTTGGTCAACCTAGAAAAGTCCCAGCTGATTCCATCCCAAACTATACTGTATTTAGGGATGGAGATTCGCTGTCCAGTTTTTCGGGCTTTTCCGTCTGCCCCCCGAATAGAGCAAGCCCTGCTCAAAGTCCAACTGATGTTGAAGAGAGAACGATGCTCAGTCAGGAATTGGATGAGTCTAGTAGGAACTCTATCATCCCTGGAGCAGTTTGTCTCGCTAGGAAGGCTACACCTTCGACCTCTCCAGTTCCATCTAGCTTTTCACTGGAAAAAGGACAAGACGTTAGAGACGGTCTCAATCCCGATCTCCGAACCAGTAAAGGCATGCCTGAATTGGTGGAACGACAATATCAGTCTGAGAGAGGGACTTTCCCTAGCAGTTCAGAACCCAAACCACGTACTATTCTCAGACGCGTCGGATTTGGGTTGGGGTGCGACCCTGGACGGTCGGGAATGCTCAGGTCTGTGGACCTCAAGTCAGAGGAGCATGCACATCAACGGCAAGGAGCTTTTGGCAGTCCACCTGGCCTTGATGAACTTCGAGAGTCTCCTTCGAAACAAAGTGGTAGAGATCAACTCCGACAATACCACAGCCTTGGCATACATTTCCAAGCAAGGAGGCACCCACTCCCTGACGCTGTACGAGATCGCAAGGGACCTGCTCATTTGGTCAAGAGATCGAGGCATCTCCCTGTTAACGAGGTTTATCCAGGGCGACTTGAACGTCTTAGCAGACTGCCTCAGTCGGAGGGGTCAGGTAATTCCTACGGAATGGACCCTCCACAAGGACGTGTGCAAGAGTCTTTGGGCGACTTGGGGTCAACCCACCATAGACCTCTTTGCAACCTCGATGACCAAGAGACTTCCAATCTATTGCTCTCCAGTCCCAGACCCAGCAGCAATACACATAGACGCATTTCTTCTAGATTGGTCTCATCTGGACCTATATGCATTCCCACCATTCAAGATTGTCAACAAGGTACTGCAGAAGTTCGCCTCTCACGAAGGGACAAGGTTGACGTTAGTTGCTCCCCTCTGGCCCGCGAGAGAATGGTTCACCGAGGTACTTCGATGGCTGGTAGACTTTCCAAGGAGTCTTCCTCTAAGAGTAGATCTGTTACGTCAGCCCCACGTAAAGAATGTACACCAAAGCCTCCCCGCTCTTCGTCTGACTGCCTTCAGACTATCGAAAGACTCTCAAGAGCTCGAGGCTTTTCGAAGGAGGCAGCCAGTGCGATTGCAAGAGCGAGGAGAGCTTCTACCATTAGAGTATACCCGTCGAAGTGGGAAGTCTTCCGAGACTGGTGCAAGTCAGCATCTGTATCCTCGTCCAGTACCTCTGTAGCCCAAATCGCTGATTTTCTCTTACACCTGAGAAAAGTTCGCTCCCTTTCAGCTACCACGATCAAGGGCTACAGGAGCATGTTGGCTTCGGTCTTTCGGCATAGAGGCTTAGATCTTTCCAACAATAAAGATCTACAAGATCTCCTTAAGTCTTTTGAAACCTCTAAGGAACGTCGTTTGGCTACTCCTGGATGGAACTTAGACGTGGTCCTAAGGTTCCTCATGTCAGACAGGTTTGAGCCATTACATTCAGCCTCCCTGAAGGATCTCACTCTTAAGACTCTTTTCCTGGTGTGCTTGGCCTCGGCTAAAAGAGTCAGTGAACTTCATGCCTTCAGTAAGAACATTGGCTTTTCTACAGAAAAAGCCACTTGTTCTCTTCAACTTGGTTTCCTGGCCAAAAATGAACTGCCTTCTCGTCCTTGGCCTAAATCTTTTGATATTCCTTGCTTATCAGAGATCGTAGGCAACGAACTGGAAAGAGTGTTATGTCCCGTTAGAGCTCTTAAGTTCTATTTAGCTCGTACTAAGCCATTACGAGGTAAATCTGAAGCGTTATGGTGTTCGGTTAAGAAACCATCCTTACCTATGTCAAAGAATGCTTTGTCATATTTTATCAGATTTTTAATACGAGAAGCTCATTCCCACTTGAATGAGGAAGACCAATCTTTGCTTAAGGTTAAGATGCACGAAATTAGAGCTATAGCAACCTCCGTGGCCTTCAAGCAAAATAGATCTCTGCAAAGTATCATGGACGCGACTTTTTGGAGAAGCAAGTCAGTGTTCGCGTCATTTTACTTGAAAGATGTCCAGACTCTTTACGAGGACTGCTACACACTGGGTCCATTCGTTGCAGCGAGTGCAGTAGTGGGTGAGGGTTCTACCACTACACTTCCCTAATTCCAATATCCTTTTTAATCTGTCTCTTGAAATGTTTTTAATATTGTTTTTTTATGGGTTGTACGGAAGGCTAAGAAGCCTTTCGCATCCTGGTTGATTTGGCGGGTGGTCAAAGTCATTTCTTGAGAGCGCCCAGATTAGGGGTTTGATGAGGTCCTGTTAGTATGGGTTGCAACCCTTCATACTTCAGCTCCTGGGAGTCTTTCAGCATCCTAAGAGGATCGCTGGGCTTCGTGAGGAAGACAGACTTACAAGGCAGAGTAATCGTCTAAGTCAACTTCCTTACCAGGTACCTATATATTTTGGTTTTGTTATATTGATAACTGTCAAAAACTCTTAGCATATAGGCTGTAAATTTAATTAACTCTGGTCTCTACCCACCGCCTTGGGTGTGAATCAGCTATTATATATTCACCGGCTAAGTTAAATATTTAAAAATGATATTTTAATTATAAAATAAATTTTTGAATATACTTACCCGGTGAATATATAAATTAAAGGCCCTCCCTTCCTCCCCAATAGAGACGCAGCGGGACGAGAAGAATTGAAGGGTTTGTTTACATGCAGGAGTGGTATCTGGCCGATAGTTGGCGCTGGTGGGCACACCCGCAACCTTCATAGCGATCGCTCGCGAGTTTTTGAGTGTGTTTTCTGTCGAGCCGCTGAGCAGCAGCTATTATATATTCACCGGGTAAGTATATTCAAAAATTTATTTTATAATTAAAATATCATTTTTATTGACACTCTACCTTAGAGACAGGCCAGCGCAGGTGTAGGAATTGCTACGCAGGAGGAAACGGAAGATCAGCGAGGAGGTAGAGACGGCGACTGCGTTAACTTACCGTAACTTACTCTAACTTACACTACGTGAACTTTAACCTAACTTAGCTTATTTTTTTTTTTTCAATTTTATATTTTATATTTTTTAAATATTAAACTTAGCCGGTGAATATATAAATAGCTGACGTCTCCGACGGTCGACAGATTCCAAAAACTCGCGAGCGATCGCCATGAATGCTGCCGGGTGTGCCCACCAGCGCCGACTATCGGCCAGATACCGCATATACTTCTCAACCAAACCAGTTCTTCTCTGTCGGTGTTAAAGACAACACTGGTTTCGCTCGCGCTTGACCTCGAGTTTTCTACCGATTGGTGAAGTACTTGGTTTTGGTTTTATTGCTTTCGCCGTGTTGGATTATTCAATACTATCTTCAAAAGAAATGCTTTTGAAAGGAGAGGAAAAGTTTTTGCCCTTGCTTTTTTAATCTCGCTCTGGTTTTTCCATAGAGAAAAGATGGCCGACCCTTCCCTCAGTGTACGGAAGTGTGTTAAAAGGTTTTAGTAATTATTTTATCAATTTATAAATTATTGTTGATATTTATAAATTTACCTCTATATATTTTATATCTCACCCGCCTTTATTAGGCCTCTTCGATTAGCTTTCCATTTATACTAAACACCGAGATAAATTTTATGTTTTTGTTTATAAGCGGCCTTTACCTATTCTTTGTAGGCGGTCCTGGCTTGGAAAACGAAGTTAAACAACGTTGAGCCCATTCAACTTTTATTTTTTAAATATTAAACTTAGCCGGTGAATATATAATAGCTGACGTCTCCGGCGGCTCGACAGAAAAACACAAAAACTCGCGAGCGATCGCTATGAAGGTTGCGGGTGTGCCCACCAGCGCCAACTATCGGCCAGATACCGCATATACATGTAAACAGCTCCAGTTCTTCTCTGTTGGTCTTGTCGACAAGTTGTTCCATTACTCGCTGTTAACCTGGTGTTTTTCAACAGTCTTGGTGAAGTACTTCTTTTTGGTTTTGAGCTTTCGCAGTGCAGGTGTTTTTATTTTCAATTTAAACTCTTGAACTCTTTTTTGGATAGATTTAATTGTTGATGACTTTGGATTGTTTTTGGACTTTCTTTGACTTTTCAAAATGGCTGACCCTTCTTTAATTCCTAAATTTCGTAAATGTAATGCTAGGGATTGTAACAAACTTCTTCCAAAGGCCTCTCTCGACCCACATACTGTGTGTTCTAATTGTCGGGGTAAAACCTGTCAATTAGGAGATCGGTGTGATGAGTGCGTGGTACTTTCGGAATTCGACTGGCTAGAGTTTGATAAGTATTCTCGTAAGCTAGAGAGAGATAGGGTGAGGAGAAGTTCCTCTAGATCATTAGAATTTTCCTCCTCCCATGCCCCTGAACCTAATCCTTCCCCAGTAGTAGTTGTGCCTGAACCTTCTACTAGCACTCATGAACCATCAATGCGGGATATGTTACGTGCCATTCAAGCTTTGGGCGAGAGAGTTGAATCGTTAGCTACGGACCGTAATCAACTCATGGCGGATGTAAAAGAGTTAAAGTGTCAGAGTGCCACATTAGAAAATCGTGGGGATAAAGTGATTAGTGCGCAAAGTGTTATCAGTGTTGCGACCGAGGGTTCGTCTGTTCGTGCCTGTCGTTCGCCTAGTCCGAGACCTCTTGCAAGCTCCCATGCCCCAGGGAGAAGTAATGTCGTAGGACTTATGGGTTCGAGAGGCTTTAACCAACGAACAGACGTTCCCTCTATGGTTTCGGGCGTGTCTCGTCAAGACCGCCCCTACCATAAGACGAGCGAGGCGGTTTTCTCCTCGTCATCCGAAGGCTTCTCGCGTAAGAAACCATGGAGCAAGGTTTCGAGACCCTTAAAGCGAAAGTCAGTCCCTTCAGGACAGGTCCAGCGTCCTGGTTGTAGCCATTGGGACAGCTCTGACCCTGTGCAGTCATCGGAAGACTGCTCGCCGCCTAAACAGAAGCGTAACACAGGCTCCGAGAGTCTTAGTGTAGGCAATGTTTTGCAGTCACAGACGTTACTCTCGTCTCGAACCGCACCCACTCCCGTTGATCCTAAATGGGTTGTACTGCAAGATATGCAGAATAAGCTTGCCTCTCTTATGGAGGATTATACTGCTGAGCAGGTTCACGATGATCCTCGCCGTTTAGCTGATCGAGATCCTGGCCATCAGCCGCCCAAACGAGCCTTTGCTCGTCCTGTTGACGTTGACGTTACAAAGTCACGTCAGTCACGTGACGTAGAGCCTCACTCGATGCAGTCCCGTGTTGACTTTCAGCCGCTTGTGGACGTTCAGCCGCTACCGCATGCTCGTGTTGACGTTCAGGACGTTCGCCAACCAGCGAAGTTGACTTGTTTTGACATTGAGTGTCAAGCCCCGCAGTCAAGAGTTGTTTTGACTGCTCAGTCTAGGCAGTCAAGGCAGTCTCGAGTTGACGTCGAGCGTCCTCGCGCTCCTGTTGTTGTTGCTAGTCAGTCCGTTAAGCAGTTACATGACGTAGCGTCCTGGACTGCTACTGATGCTCCTGTGCGTGTGGACTCTGCTTGTCAAGCATTGCCACCAAGGCAGGTCTCTCCCTTGCTTGAGACTCATCAGTTGTCGGACGAGGTTCCTTCAGATGAGGACGTTGCTGATCCTCATCCTGATGATAATCCTTAGGACGTTTTGTCAGATGTAGAAGAACCTAAGGCTGTTCAACCTTCGATGGATTTTAAGAAGATCATGATGATTTTCAAGGATCTTTTTCCAGATCATTTTGTTGCTGTTGCTCCTCGTTCGCCTCCGTCTGAGTTTGCTCTACGCTTAGCTGCTACCAAGCCTGCCTTTACTAAGCTAGTGCTTTCTCGCTCTTCTAAGAGGGCTTTACGTCTTCTAGGCGACTGGTTGGATACCAGGAGGAGTTTGGGGAAGACGGCCTTTGCCTTCCCACCTTCTAAGCTTGCTTCTAGATCGAGCGTCTGGTATGACACGGGAGAAGTTCTCGGCTTGGGAGTCCCTGCCTCTGCCCAGGGTGACTTCTCAAGCCTCGTAGACTCTCCCCGTCGCCTGGCCATGAGACGCTCGAAGATTTGTTGGTCCTCCTCGGACCTTGACCATCTTCTTAAAGGCGTATACAGGGCCTTTGAAGTTTTTAACTTTCTTGATTGGTCTTTAGGAGCATTAAGTAGGAAGATCTCGTCTGCCGACCAAGATGTATCCTTACTTATCATGTCCTGTATGGACAAAGCCATCCGCGATGGCTCCAATGAGCTCGCCTCCACCTTTACGTCGGGAGTCTTGAAGAAGAGAGAAACCCTTTGCTCTTTCCTTTCAGCAGGAGTTACTCCCTGTCAGAGATCGGAACTGCTCTTTGCTCCCTTATCGGCTGCCTTGTTTCCACAACAGCAGGTTAAGGATATAGCTGCTTCGCTTGTGCAGAAGGACACACATGACCTGATGGCGTCCTCTGCTCGCAAGGGAGCTCCTTCTTCATCCTTTGCTGTGAGACCTAGGATCGAGACTCCTGCGTCTAGATTTATCCCGCCCTTTCGTGGCAGAGCTCCCAGGAGGGGAGGCTCTCGTGCCGAGGGAAAGAGAGGTAAGAAGAGAGGAGCCAAGTCCTCCCGTGGCAGAGTCTGACTGCCCACAGCCTCAGACAGCGGTAGGGGCCAGATTGAACAGCTTCTGGCAGGCCTGGGAGAAGAGGGGTGCAGACCAAGAGTCTGTTCTGTTGCTCAAAGAGGGGTACAAAATACCGTTTGTACGCAAACCTCCTCTAGTAACAACTCCCATAGACCTCTCTCCCAGGTACCGAGAGGAGTCAAAGAGACAAGCCCTAAATCAAGAAGTGTCTCTGTTGCTAGAGAAGGGAGCGGTGGTGAAAGTCTCGGACCTTCAATCACCGGGGTTTTACAACCGTCTCTTCCTAGTCCCAAAGCATACAGGAGGTTTGAGGCCAGTGCTAGACGTCAGTGCGCTCAACGTTTTTGTTACGAAAACAAAATTTAAGATGGAGACCACGAAGTCTGTCTTAGCAGCGGTCAGAGAGGGAGACTGGATGGTCTCTCTCGACCTACGAGATGCGTACTTCCACATTTCTATACACCCGGATTCCCAACCGTTTCTGAGGTTTGTTTACAGGAATGTGGTGTACCAGTTTCGAGCCCTGTGCTTTGGCCTCAGTCCTGCTCCTCTCGTGTTTACGAGGCTCATGAGGAATGTGGCAAAATTCCTTCATCTATCGGGAATCCGAGCCTCCCTGTACTTGGACGACTGGCTTCTCAGAACATCGTCCAGTCATCGCTGTCTCCAGGATCTACATTGGACGTTGGGTCTGGCCAAGGAGTTGGGACTTTTGGTCAACTTAGAAAAGTCCCAACTGATCCCATCCCAGACTATTCTATATTTGGGGATGGAGATTCGCAGTCTAGTTTTTCGGGCTTTTCCGTCTGCCACCCGAATAGAACAAGCCCTGCTCAAAGTCCAACTAATGCTGAAGAGAGAACGTTGTTCAGTAAGGAGTTGGATGAGTCTCGTAGGGACCCTCTCATCCCTGGAGCAGTTTGTCTCGCTAGGGAGACTGCACCTTCGGCCTCTCCAGTTCCATTTAGCCTCTCACTGGAACAAGGGCAAGACTTTAGAGACGGTATCAATCCCGGTCTCCGAACCAGTAAAAGCATGCCTGAACTGGTGGGACAGCAACATCAGTCTGAGAGAGGGCCTGTCCCTAGCAGTCAAGAACCCAAACCACGTGTTGTTCTCAGACGCGTCGGATTTGGGTTGGGGTGCGACCCTGGACGGTCGGGAATGCTCGGGTCTGTGGACCTCAGTTCAGAAGAGCATGCACATCAACGGCAAGGAGCTATTAGCAGTCCACTTGGCCTTGATGAATTTCGAGAACATTCTTCGAAACAAAGTGGTAGAGGTCAATTCAGACAACACCACAGCTTTGGCATACATCTCCAAGCAAGGAGGCACTCACTCCCACACGCTGTACGTGATCGCAAGGGACCTCCTCATATGGTAAAAAAATCGAGGCATCTCCCTGTTGACAAGGTTTATCCAGGGGGACTTGAACGTCTTGGCAGACTGTCTCAGTCGGAGGGGTCAGGTGATACCCACGGAATGGACCCTCCACAAGGACGTGTGCAAGAGTCTTTGGGCGACTTGGGGTCAACCCACCATAGACCTCTTTGCCACCTCTTTGACCAAAAGGCTCCCAATCTATTGCTCACCAGTCCCAGATCCAGAGGCGATCCACATAGACGCGTTTCTACTGGACTGGTCTCACCAGGACTTGTATGCATTCCCACCATTCAAGATAGTCAACAAGGTACTGCAGAAGTTCGCCTCTCACGAAGGGACAAGGTTGACGTTGGTTGCTCCCCTCTGGCCCGCGAGAGAGTGGTTCACCGAGGTACTTCAATGGCTGGTAGACATCCCAAGGAGTCTTCCTCTAAGGGTAGATCTCTTACGTCAGCCCCACGTAAAGGATGTTCATCAAAGCCTCCCCGCGCTTCGTCTGACTGCCTTCAGACTATCGAAAGACTCTCAAGAGCTCGAGGCTTTTCGAAGGAGGCAGCCAGTGCGATTGCGAGAGCGAGGAGAGCTTCTACCATCAAAGTATACCAGTCGAAGTGGGAAGTCTTTCGAGACTGGTGCAAGTCAGCATCTGTGTCCTCTTCCAGTACCTCTGTAGCCCAAATTGCAGATTTTCTGTTACATCTGAGAAATGTTCGCTCCCTCTCAGCACCCACTATTAAGGGCTACAGGAGCATGTTGGCTTCGGTCTTTCGACATAGAGGCTTAGATCTTTCCAACAATAAAGATCTCCAAGATCTCCTTAAGTCTTTCGAGACCTCTAAGGAACGTCGTATGGCAACTCCTGGATGGAACTTAGACGTGGTCCTAAGGTTCCTGATGTCAGACAGGTTTGAGCCATTACATTCAGCCTCCCTGAAGGATCTCACCCTCAAGACGCTTTTCCTAGTGTGCTTGGCTTCGGCTAAAAGGGTCAGTGAAATTCATGCCTTCAGTAAGAACATCGGCTTTTCCACAGATAAAGCCACATGTTCACTTCAACTTGGTTTCCTGGCCAAAAATGAACTGCCTTCTCGTCCTTGGCCTAAGTCATTTGATATACCTTGCCTGTCAGAGATCGTAGGCAACGAACTTGAAAGAGTACTGTGTCCAGTTAGAGCTCTTAAGTTCTACTTAGCTCGTACTAAGTCCTTACGAGGTGGATCTAAGGCCTTATGGTGCTCAGTTAAGAAGCCATCATTACCTATGTCAAAGAATGCTTTGTCATATTTTATCAGATTTTTAATCCGAGAGGCTCATTCTCACTTGAATGAAACAGACCGATGCTTGCTTAAAGTTAAGACACACGAAGTAAGAGCTATAGCAACTTCCGTGGCCTTTAAGCAAAATAGATCTCTGCGAAGTATAATGGACGCGACCTTTTGGAGAAGCAAGTCGGTATTCGCGTCATTTTACTTAAAAGATGTCCAGACTCTTTATGAGGACTGCTACACACTGGGTCCATTCGTTGCAGCGAGTGCAGTAGTGGGTGAGGGTTCTACCACTACATTCCCTTAATTCCAATATCCTTTTAATCTGTCTCTTGAAATGTTTTTAATCTTGTTTTTGGGTTGTACGGAAGGCTAAGAAGCCTTTCGCATCCTGGTTGATTTGGCGGGTGGTCAAATGTCATTTCTTGAGAGCGCCCAGATTAGGGGTTTGATGAGGTCCTGTTGTATGGGTTGCAGCCCTTGATACTTCAGCTCCTGGGAGTCTTTCAGCATCCTAAGAGGATGGCTGGGCTTCGTGAGGAAGACAAGACTAACAAGGCAGAGTAATCGTCAAAGTCATCTTCCTTACCAGGTACCTATATATATTTGGGTTTTGTTATGATATAACTGTCAAAAACTCTAAGCATATACGCTGTAAACTGTATTAATACTGGTCTCTACCCACCACCATGGGTGTGAATCAGCTATTATATATTCACCGGCTAAGTTTAATATTTAAAAATGATATTTTGATTATAAAATAAATTTTTGAATATACTTACCCGGTGAATATATAAATTAAAGGCCCCCCCTTCCTCCCCGATAGAGACCCAGTGGGATGAGAAGAACTGGAGCTGTTTACATGTATATGCGGTATCTGGCCGATAGTTGGCGCTGGTGGGCACACCCGCAACCTTCATAGCGATCGCTCGCGAGTTTTTGTGTTTTTCTGTCGAGCCGCCGGAGACGTCAGCTATTATATATTCACCGGGTAAGTATATTAAAAAATTTATTTTATAATCAAAATATCATTTTGTTTAGATAAAAACAGTTGCTCTGTATGAGTGATAAGATGAATATTTTTAGAAAATATTTTATGAAATTTATTCTTTGAATAGTCTTCGTGCTGTTTTTCAAAGATGAACTAACGTTTGGTTTATTTATGCTACGCAGTTTGCGCTCTATCGTTACGATAGAGAAAGAGAGAATCACGGTTTCACTTTGCAGAAAGAGTAAATGGATTTTGACGTTTTGTTCATTCTTCTTCAAACTGAAGTTTTTTTAGATACTAATCTAAAGGAACATGTTAATTTTCAATTTCTTAGTTCTTTCAGTTTTTTCCTTTAGTCAAATAACCTGTTATTGACGAAGAGTGAGTGAGCCATTCTCTTGTGAGTGACAGGAGAGAGAGAGAGAGAGAGAGAGAGAGAGAGAGAGAGAGAGAGAGAGAGAGAGAGAGAGAGAGAGAAAGAGAGAACGATCCGATCTTTATTCTCGTCCCAAGTCTTTGTACAAGGAGTTTGGGAGCGACTAACGTTGTTCTCGATTCAGATTTTTACTCTCGTCCCAAGTCTCTGTACGGGGAGAGAGGATAAAAAGTTTTAGTTTTTATTCTCATCCCAAGGCACTGTACGGTGAGAGATTGAAAACGTAGTCCTTAGTGAACTAGTTTTTAGTCTCAGCCCCAGTCACTGATCTTTTTAACTTTATATATTTCCGTTTTATTCGATATATATGTATATGTTTATTGATTTTTGCATGTGTGTTTCATTTTGTACTAATGTGCTTACATTATACGACTTATTTCGCAATTCTAACCTTTTGATTTAAGGGAGAATTGCGTGCTTCAGGTAGAAATCAGCTTTATTCATGTCTAATGTGAAATTATTAAAAAATGCGATATCAGTGAAGAAAGTGCAAAAAACATGTTCTGTGTTGCGGAGGGTTCGTTTGTTCGTGCTTGTCGCTTGCCTAGTCCGAGACCTCTTTCAGGCTCCCCTGCACCAGGGAGAAGGAATGTCGTACGACCTAAGGGAGTGAGAAGTGTAAACCAACGAACAGACGTTCCCTCAAAGGTATCAGACGTTGCTCGTCAAGCACGTCCTTGCCTTAAGACAGGAGAGACGAAGTTTCTCCTCGTCTTCCGATGATTCGTCTCTTTAAAAGCCTGGGCGTAAGGTTTCGAGACGGTTGAAACGTTTATTAGTTCCTTCAGAACAAGTTCAACGTCCTAGCAGTAGTCATCATGAGAGTCCCGTTCATAGCGATGACGTTCATGTACAGACGTTTCTGCCTCAGACTCGACGTGACGTTGAGCGGTAGACACCGTAGACACAACGTGACGTCGAGTGTCAGTCACCGTAGTCACGATATAGCATCGATCAGCAGTCACCGCTGTTACTACGTGACGTTTGAACGTCAGCCACCGCAGTCACAGGTTGATCCGAAGTTAAGTGTTTTGCAAGATATGCTGTTAAAGCTTTCTTCTTTAATAGAAGCTTACGATCCTGTTCCTGTGCGAAAGGATCCTTTGCTTTTTGTACGTCACGGTTCTGGGATTCGTGATTCAGGTCTTCAACCTTCTAAACGAGCTTTGTTACGCCACGCTGACGTTATCCCTAGTGACAGCTTTACTGTTAAACGAGATGCGGAGCATAAATCTCGATGTAACTTTGATCGCTTTGAACGTCAGCCACCGCAGTCACAGCGTGACGTTGAGCTGCAGACACCGCAGACACGACGTGACGTTGAGCGGTAGACACCGTAGACATGACGTGACGTCGAGGGTCAGTCATCGTAGTCACGATTAGCATCGAACAGCAGTCACCGCTGTTACTACGGGTCGTTTGAACGTCAGTTACTTCTGTCACGACGTGTAGTAGAATAACAGTCTCTGCAGTCACAACGTGACATCGACCCTCCAACTTTAACTTCTGTTCCTATACAAGTTGATGTAGCCTGTCAGGCTTTGCCTTCACGTCATTCTGAATATAAATCTCCTTCTCGCAAGACTTTAGATTTATCAGATGATGTGCCTTCTGAAGAAGTTGATGACCCCCTTTCAACTAATGTACCTTTGGGGAGTCATTCAGAAGAGGAGTATCCTAGGGTGGTCCAGCAATCCCTTGTTTTATAATTATGAATTTCTTTAGTGAAATTTTGTCCTACTCGTTTTGTAACGGCTGCTCCGCCGTCTGAGTTTACTCTTGGCATGACTTTCTTCGACTCCTACATTTACGAAGTCAGTTCTCTCTTGTTCTTCCAAGAGAGCCATGCTCTTACTGGGAGACTGGTTGGAATCCAGGAGAAGTTTAGGAAAGTCTGCTTTTGCTTTTCCTCCTTCTTAATTAGCTTCTCGCTCGAGCGTCTGGTGTGACACAGGAGAAGTTCTCGGTTGGGGAGTACCTGCCTCTGCCCAGGGAGACTTCTTAAGCCTAGTGAACTCTCCTCGTCGTCTAGCCATGAGACGCTCCAAGATTTTATGGTCTGCTTCAGAGCTAGACCATCTCCTGTTAGGAGTTTTTTCGAGCGTTTGAAGTATTTATTTGTTGGATTGGTCCCTGGGAGCCTTAAGTAAGAAGGTCTCTCCAGCTGTCAATGTATTGCTGTACAATTATGTCATGCATGAACAAGGCTATCAGGGATGGCTCCAATGATCTGGCAGCCACGTTCACTGCAGGAGTACTTAAGATGTAAGTGCGCTCAATGTGTTCATTGTCAAGACAAAGTTCACGATGAAGACTACCAAATCTGTCTTGGCAGCATTAAGGGAAGGCAACTGGATGGTCTCTCTCGACCTTCAGGATGCATTCTTCCACATCCCGATTCATCCAAACTTTCAACAACATCTGAGGTTTGTGGACGGGAAAGTAGTGTACCAATTTCGAGCACTGTGCTTCGGCCTCATTCCTGCTCCTCTTGTTTTTACAAGGCTCTTGTAAAATGTAGCAAGCTTTCTACATTTTTTGAGGATTCAGAGCCTCCCTTTATTTTAACGACTGGCTAATCAGGGCGTCGTCATTAAATCGCTGTCTGGAGAGCCTCTAATGGACATTAGACCTAACCAAAGAGCTAGGTCTCATAGTGAACGTAGAGAAGTCGTAACTTACAGTACTCCATCCCAGACTATTCTTTATTTGGGAATGGAGATACAGTGTCGAATTTTTCGGGCCTTTTCGTCTCCCACAAGAATGGAACAAGCTCTGTTAAAAGTCTGTCACTTGCAAGAGAAAAACAGTTGCTCTGTAAGAGTTTGAACGAGCCTCGTGGGAACTCTTTCATCGCTGGAGTAGTTTATCTCTCTGGGGAGACTCAACCTTTGCCCTCTCCAATTTCACTTAAACCATTGGAACAAGGAGAAGGGCTTAGAGAGTATCTCTTTCCCAATCTCCAACTCAGTCTAGACATGTCTGACTTGGTGGGACAGCAACATCAGACTTCGAGAAGGTCTTTCTCTTGCGGTCAAGAACCCAAACCATGTGTTGTATTCAGATGCATCGGATTTGGGTTAGGGAGCTCCACTGGACAGTCTGGAATGCTCGGGTCTTTGGTCCACGGATCAGAAGGAACTCCATTTAAGGCAAGTAACATCTCTCTTTTGACGAGATTTGTGCAAGGAGAAATGAATGTCTTGGCGGACTGCCTCAGCAGAAGAGGACAAGTCATCTCCATGGAGTGGACGTTGCACAAGACTGTGTGCAAGAAGCTATGGATGACATGGGGTCAACCCACCATAGATCTTTTTGCGACTTCACTGACAAAGAGGCTCTCGACTTACTGCTTTCCAGTTCCAGATCCAGAGGCAGCCCACATAGACGCTTTCCTGCTGGACTGGTCTCACCTGGACGTTTATGCCTTTCCACCTTTAAAGGTCCTAAACAAGGTGCTGCAGAAGTTCACCTCTCACGAAGGGACCAGGTTGACGTTGGTTGCTCCCCTCTGGCCCGCGAGAGAGTGGTTCACAGAGGTACTTCTATGGCTGGTAGACGTTCCAAGAAGTCTGCCATTGCGGATGGATCTCTTGCGACAGCCTCACGTAAAGAGATTTCATCAAAGCCTCCCCGTGCTTTGTCTAACCGCCTTCAAACTATCGAAAGACTCTCTTGAGCTCGAGAGTTTTCGAAGGAGGCAGCTAGAGCGATCGCGAGGGCTAGAAGATCCTCTACCATTAGGATCTATCAGTCGAAATGGGAGGTATTTAGAGACTGGTGCAAGTCCTCCTCTATTTCCTCTTCCAGTGCCTCTGTAGCGCAGATTGCGGATTTTCTGCTTTATCTGAGAAACGGTCGCTCCCTCTCTGCATCCACCATTAAAGGCTACAGAAGCATGTTAGCTTCTGTTTTCAGGCATAGGGGTTTGGATCTTTCTAATAACAAAGATCTCCAAGACCTGCTTAAGTCTTTCGAGACTTCCAAGGAGCGTCATAGTTCGACTCCTGCTTGGAACTTGGACGTGGTCCTACAGTTCCTTATGTCAGACAGGTTTGAGCCATTAAATTCAGCCTCCCTGAAGGATCTTACCCTCAAGACACTTTTTTTGGTGAGCTTGGCTTCGGCTAAAAGGGTTAGTGAGATACATGCTTTTAGCAAGAACATCGGCTTCTCCACTAATAAAGCAGTATGTGCTCTTCAACTTGGTTTTTTGGCCAAGAATGAACTTCCGTCTCGTCCTTGGCCTAAATCATTTGAAATCCCCAGTCTTTCTTAGATTGTGGGGAATGAAGTTGAAAGAGTGCTGTGCCCCGTTAGAGCTCTTAAATTTTATTTATCCAGAACTAAACCGCTACGAGGTTGTTCAGAGGCTTTATGGTGCTCCGTTAAAAAGCCCTCTTTGCCCATGTCTAAGAATGCGTGGTCTTATTTTATTAGACTTTTGATTCGGGAGGCACACTCTCATTTAAGTGAGAAGGATCGTAATTTACTTAAAGTCAAGGCTCATGAAGTTAGAGCGATAGCAACTTCAGTAGCGTTTAAGCAAAATAGATCCATTAAAAGTATTATGGACGCGACCTTTTGGAGAAGCAAGTCGGTATTCGCTTCATATTACTTGAAAGATGTCCAGACTCTTTATGAGGACTACTACACACTGGGACCATTCGTAGCAGCGAGTGCAGTAGTGGGTGAAGGCTCTACCACTACATTCCCTTAATCCCAATATCCTTTTAATCTACTCTTGAAATTTTTAATCTTATTTTGGGTTGTACGGGAGACTAAGAAGTCTTTCGCAATCTTTTTGATTTGGCGGGTGGTCAAAATATTGTTTCTTGAGAGCGCCCAGATTAAGGGTATTGATGAGGTCCTGTTATAGGGGTGTTCACCCTGGATATAGCAGCTCCTGGGAGTCTTTCAGCATCCTAAGAGGATCGCTGGGCTTCGTGAGGATAGCGGACTAATGAGGCAGAGTAATTATCAGAGTCAGCTTCCTTACCAGGTACCTATACTTAAGTTTGTTTTTTGAATAGTTGTCAAAAACTCTTGAGCATATACGCCTTTATTGTTTTAATACTGGTCTCTACCCACCACCATGGGTGTGAATCAGCTATTTATATATTCACCGGCTAGGTTTAATATTTAAAAATGATATTTGTTCCGTAACCGAAATACAAACCACGCTATTTACAAAGGGTATTACTTTTAGCGCAGCTGAAATGACGAGCCAATAAGGGTGGGGAAGGGTAGCTTGCTACCCCTCCCCCCTCCACACACCGGTGACTTGCTTCACTTCACTTTTGGCTCGGCGGTGATCAGACGTGTCTGCTCATCGCCTTCGTGACAGCCTTTAATTTTCTGCTTTTTCTTTTCAGCGTGTGTGATTGGTTGGAAGTTGACCTTCAGTTTTTTTTTTTTTTTTCTTTACTATGCGTACATGCCCTGGAGTTGCCGGCCGTCCTTGTGGGACTTTCATGTCGGACGTTATTACGGGTCCACACACCCTCTGCCCTCAATGTCGGGGCCGACGGTGCGACCAGGATAACATGTGCCGTGAGTGCAGGGAGTGGTCTGCCTCCCAGTGGGAGAGGTTTGGCCGTCGGCGTAAGAAGAAGTCCAAGAGAGACCGTTCTGCTCCGGGGTTAGCCTTGAAGGAGGAAGGTTCTCGGGACTCTTCTTCCGCCGCCCAAACCTCCTCCGAAGCTCCCCCTCGTCCGCCTCATAAGGAGAGTCGTCCGAGTGGGAGCGCAGGCCCTTGTTCTGTTTCCCTACCTTCGGTGGGGGGAGAGGGCGTCGCCTCCCATAGCGAGGCGGTTCCCCCTCCTCCTCCGGGGGAGGTTATTGATAATAATGCCTTATCCAGTGATGATCTTTTACAGATTTGGTCGTCCCTGGGGCTTAAGGGCTTGCCCTCCAGGGTCGCTCTTATTGACCTTGTCTCGTTGGGGGCCCCTGTTAAACAGTCGCCGGTGGTAGCAGAGGTAGACCCTCTGTCTATTGTCGACGTCGTGGTGACAGAGGCCTCCGACGTGGCTGGGCCTTCCGCCGCAGGTGCTGTTCCTGATGATGGTGCTCAAGGCTCTCCTCCTCCTTCCGTACATCCTTCGAAGGGGGAAGTGAGTCCTTCGGTCTCGACTGCTGCCCAGCTTCCTTCTGAGGAAAGTGTTTTGACGGAGACTCCCCTTCGGAGGACCGATGGTCCCGACGATCTCCCCCGAGGCCGCCTCCGCCGTAAGGCTCACCGCCCTCTACGCCACAAGGGCCTCCCTTCCCCTTACAGGGGGACTAAGAGGCGCCTTTTAGGGTCTTCGTCCTCCGGGGGCGACTCTCCTCGTCAGCCTCAACCGACTGCTCCGCCCTCCTTGAACCTCTCTGCAGACTGCTCACCATCTCCTGCCGGATCTTCGCCTTCTGGAGAACTCGTCACCCGACGGGCAACGGTCCCTTCGGGGCTAAGGGATTCTTCCCTTACGCGAGCAGGGCTAGCGCACAAGCGCTCTCCTGCTCGCCAGCGCTCTCCTGCTCGCCAGCGCTCACCTGCTCGCCAGCGATCTCCTGCTCGCCAGCGATCTCCTGCTCGCCAAGACTCTCCTGCTCGCCGACGCTCACCTGCTCGTCGGCTCTCTCCTGATGTTCGCCCCCCTCGCCAGCGCTCTCCTGCTCGTCAGCTCTCTTCCGAGCGTCAGCGCTCATTTGAGGACCATCGCCCTGCGGTCTCTGACCATCCTTTAGTTCCTGCTGAACTCCCTGCTCACCATCCGCCTGGTCCTGTTGCTACGCAACATCGTGCTGCGCGTGTGTCAGAAACACATGTTCGCCAACGCGCCAGCGATCTTCCCGTTCCTGCTCGTGAACGCGCCGCACCACCTGTCCTCTCACAGGACACGCGTCGACCTTCTGCTCGCCAGCGATCACCTACACGCCAGCGATTACCTCCTCGCCAGCGTTCACCTGCTTGCCAGCGCGCACAGGCGATCTTAGTATCGCCTATTCAACAGCGACAACTAGCGCGCCGACGTTCGCCAACGCCCCTGAAGGAACATGGTTCGCCAGCTTCTAGCTCGCCATCGCGCGATCGCCCGCCTGCAAATGCTGCTCGCCATCGCTCGCCATTGGACGATCGCCCTCCTGCGCATGCTGCTCGCCATCGCACGACCCTGCATGATCGCCCGCTTAGGCATGCTGCTCCTCATCGCACAACCCTGAACGATCGCCCTCCTGCGGATGCTGATCACCATCGCACCCTTTCACGCGATCATTCACCTGCGCATGCTGCTCGCCATCGCACAACCCTGCACGATCGCCCGCTTACGCATGCTGCTCCTCATCGCACAACCCTGAACGATCACCCTCCTGCGGATGCTGATCACCATCGCACCCTATCACGCGATCATTCACCTACGCATGCTGCTCGCCATCGCTTACCATTAAGCGATCATTCACCTGCGCATGCTGCTCACCATCGCACATCAGTGCGTTGACATACCACAGCTCGTCATCGATCGCCTGTGGATCTACATCGCCAGCGATCTTCCTCACCTATGCGGCAGCACGATCCCTCGCCGTCGCGCCAACGCTTGCGTTCGTCGCCTCGGACACGTGTTCATTTACCTGACCACCCTCGCGCCCACTCGCCTGCGCGCCCGCTCGCCTGCGCGCCCGCTCGCCTGCGCGCCCGCTCGCCTGCGCGCCCGCGCGACCGCTCGCCTGTGCGCCCGCGCGATCATCCACCTGCACGCCCGCGCGATCGCTCGCCCGCACTCCCGCGCGACCATTCGCCTTCGCGCGACCATTCGCCCCCGCGCGACCATCGTTCGCGGCGAATTCCACAGCCGGTGGTAGCAGCAGGGACGCGTGCTCCTAGACGGCACTTGGGATCACCTCCATCCAAGCACAGGTTGGTAGTGCAGGACGAAGACAGGTCAGTACAGCATTCTTCCCCACCTTCTTTTCAGGCAGGTACCGTCGTGTCCACTCCAAAGGATTGCCCGATCCCTTTCACCTTAGCGAGGATTTCGGACTCTGTGTCCTTGGAGCAGCAGACTTGGTTTGGTCCGCTGGCACGGGCGTTAGTGAGGGTTATGAAACCAGCACTCGCCGGCCAGGGTAACAAACCAGCGGCTGTCTCTCCTACGCTGAAGAGAAAGAGAGGAGTGGACTTCGTGGTGACTTCCCCCAGGGCGAAGTTGGTTCCCAAGAGGTCGGTCTCGAAGGTCCCCTCTCCTGCACGAGTACTCTCTCCTTCTCCCGTGGACGAGGCCTTTCCGTCCTCAGGTGAGTCCAGTGGGGCGGTAGTCTCCCCCTCGGCACCAGGAGGGGAGACTTCGCTTCAGGCAGGAGAATCGTCTCGTGAGGAATGGGCCCCTCGAACCTCGTTGTTGGGATCCTGTATCCCTCCCAGGAGGGAACCCAAGGATTCCAAGACCATCCCTAAATCCTCTGCAAGGATTCGTGGGGAACCCACGACTACCCAGGAGAATGTCCACGTATCACCCCAGGAAGAGATTCCTGGGGCAGGAGACTTAGCTGCCAGCCCGCAGGGAGGAGAACAGCAAGAATCCGAACATGCCTTCTGGCAGGTCCTAAGCCTGATAAGGCAACTTAACAGACTTACGGACCCAGTCATCCCCCCTCGTGAAGGCAAAGACACGATTCTGGATGAAGTGTTTGACGTTCGGAAAGCCCCTAAGACCAGTGCAGCTCTGCCCTGGTCTCGGGGGCTGAAGAGTGCCAGAGCTAGGGCCAACGCTCAGCTCGCACTTCTTGCCTCCTCCAGTCGTTCCAATGCCGGGAACAAACTCATCCCTCCTCCTCGCCTTCAGCAGAGGAGGTATTTCGAGATCCTGGGTGAGCACAACCTCGCTCTTCCTCTCCATCACTCTGTGGAGGAGCTGGCGAAGGGAGTTCCCTTGGAGAAACTCTCTGCCCGGCAGGTGTCGTTCTCGGCGGCAGAGATCCTTAACCACGAGAAGGTCGCTAAGTGTGCCATGCAGGCCACTTCGTGGCTGGACTTCTGGTTAGGATCTCTGGGCATCCTATTGCGATCGGAGGACTTGTCCAAGGAGACCAATAGGAAGGCCCTAGAGACCTTCTTACTCTCGGGCACCCGCTCCATCGAGTTTTTGGCGCACCAGGTTACCACCCTGTGGGCCAACTCGGTGTTGAAGCGTCGCGATGCTGTGTCCGAGAGGTTCCATCCGAAGGTCCCCGCCGTAGATGTGTGTAGGCTCCGACATGCTTCCCTCCTGGGGGAGAGCCTGTTTGAGCCTCAAGACTTGGAACGAACGGCTGAGAGGTGGAGGAAATCCAGCACGGACTCCCTCCTCCACAGGGCCCTTACAACTCGGCCCTATAAGCCTCCAGCCCCGCCACAACAGCAGCAACAGCCTCGTAAGGCTCCCAAACAGGCACCGGCAGCTAAGAAAGTGGTGTCTAAGCCCCAGCCCTTTCCAGCCAAGGTCAAGAGGGGCGGTAAGTCCTCCAGGGGAGGCAAGACTTCTAGGGGTGGCGGCCGCGGCCGCAAGCCCTAGGGGTGGCAGTCCCCCTGCGTGTCCACCTGTGGGGGGATGCCTTCAGCGTTGCGTCCGCAGGTGGCAGCATCACGGGGCCGATGCTTGGACGGTCTCAGTGATCGGCCAAGGTTATCGCGTCCCGTTCACGTCATCTCAACCTCCCCTGACAGCGAATCCAGTGTCGTTGAGCTCCTATGCCATGGGATCGGCAAAGGGGCTGGCCCTTCAGGCCGAAGTCGAGACCATGTTCGAGAAGGGTGCTCTCCAGGAGGTCGTGGACGGCTCTCCAGGCTTCTTCAGTCGACTCTTTCTTGTAAAGAAGGCTACTGGAGGCTGGAGACCCGTCATCGATCTCTCGGCTCTGAACAGGTTTGTCAAACAAACCCGGTTCAGCATGGAGACAGCAGACACGGTCAGACTTGCGGTGAGACCACAAGACTTCATGTGTACACTGGATCTAAAGGACGCGTACTTCCAGATCCCAATCCATCCGTCTTCCAGGAAGTACCTGAGATTCTGCCTAGACAACAAGATCTACTAGTTCAAGGTGCTGTGTTTCGGTCTCTCCACAGCTCCTCAGGTGTTCACCAGAGTGTTCACCCTGATTTCGACTTGGGCGCACAGGAACGGCATTCGTCTCCTTCGTTACCTAGACGATTGGCTGATCCTAGCAGACTCGGAGTCGACCCTTCTTCGGCACCGAGACAGGCTTCTAGATCTTTGCCAGGATCTGGGGATCGTGGTAAACCTCGAGAAGTCCTCTCTGCAGCCGTCCCAACGACTGGTTTATCTAGGCATGCCAATAGACACCAATCTCCACAAAGCCTTTCCATCAGACGACCGGATAGCAAGGCTGAGGAGGGTGGCGGAACCTTTCCTCAGGCGAAAAGAACTCCCCGCCCAATCGTGGTTGCGTCTCTTAGGCCACCTATCCTCCCTGGCCCGTCTGGTTCCAAACAGCCGCCTCAGGATGAGATCCCTTCAATGGCGGCTCAAGTCCCGGTGGAATCAAGGATCCGATTCCCCGGACATTCTGATCCCAATGGGGTCTCTGGAACAGACGGACTTGCGGTGGTGGCTGGCCGACGAGAACCTGCGGAAGGGAGTGAGTCTTCTCGTCCTCCCACCGGAATTGACTCTGTTTTCGGACGCGTCAAAAGAAGGGTGGGGGGTGCACGTTCTGAACCAGAGGGCCTCAGGCCTTTGGTCAGAATCAGAAAAGTGCCTACACATCAACGGTTCCTGGCGGGTCACTCCGTGGTGGTGATGAGCGACAACACCACGGTAGTGGCTTATATCAACAAGCAGGGAGGCACTTTTTCGCAACAGCTATCCCATCTTGCAGTAGAGACTCTGAGGTGGACCGAAACCCACTCGATAACACTATCAGCTCGCTTCATTCCTGGCAAGAGGAATGTGCTCGCCGACAGTCTGAGCAGGGCTTCGCAGATAGTGAGTACCAAGTGGTCTTTGGATCCTCAGATAGCCAACAAAGTCCTGACTTTGTGGGGTTCCCCGACGGTGGACTTGTTCGCGACAGCCTTGAACTTCAAGCTGCCCCTGTACTGCTCACCAGTCCCGGACCCCAAGGCACTCTGGCAAGATGCTTTCCAGCAACGGTGGGACAACATCGACGTGTACGCCTTCCCACCATTCTGTCTGATGAGAAGGGTGCTCAACAGGACCAGACTATCGGTCAACTGTTCCATGACTCTAGTAGCTCCGCTATGGCATCACGCGGAATGGTTTCCGGACCTTCTGCAACTCCTGACGGAACTCCCAAGGGAGCTTCCTCCACGACACGAGCTTCTCAGACAACCCCACTCCGGTGTCCCTCACAGGGCCGTAGCTTCGCTTCGGCTTCACGCCTGGTCTCCTCGCAGAGAGAGGCTTTTCGCAACAGGTTGCGGAGAAAATGTCTCGGCACCTGCGAAGGTCCTCTGAGGGAGTCTACCAAGCGAAGTGGAGAGTCTTTTGTGGTTGGTGTCGTGGAAGGGGTATCTCTCCACTCGATGCCACTATTCCAGCAATAGCGGACTTCCTCGTGTATCTGCGAGAAGAAATGCGCCTTTCTGTCTCGGCAGTGAAAGGCTATCGCTCAGCCTTAAGCTTGGCCTTCAGATTGAAGGGCGTGGATATTTCTTCTTCGCTAGAACTCTCTTTACTCATACGTAGCTATGAGCTTACCTGCCCCCAGTCGGAAGTGAGACCCCCTCCTTGGAACGTGGTTCGAGTCCTCAGGTCTCTCAAGAGACCTCCCTTCGAGCCATTACGCCAGGCCTCCGATCGCCACCTGTCTTGGAAGACGGCTTTCCTACTCGCCTTGGCCTCGGCCAAGCGAGTTAGTGAACTTCATGGTCTCTCGTACGACATCGCCCATTCAAGGGGATGGGGGTAGGTAACGTTCAGGTTCGTCCCTGAGTTTGTGGCCAAGACTCAGAATCCTGGAGTGCCGGATCCTCGGTTCGACTCTTTCAGGATCGCGAGTCTCCGTTCTGTAACAAACGACCCAGACCAGCTGCTACTTGCCCAGTGAGGTGTCTGAGGTACTACTAGAAGAGAACGGCTGCAGTCCGTCCTCATGTGCGAGCTTTGTTTGTGAGCACAGGCAGGACAAAGAGGAGGGTCACCAGGAACACCATCTCTGCTTGGATTCGAAGGGTTATCCACCATGCCCTGAATCCTGACCCTCCTCCGTCACGTCGCCCTCGGGCCCACGATGTCAGGGGTATTGCTACATCCCTGGCCTTCAAGAGAAACTTCTCTGTGACGCAGGTACTTCAAGCTGGGGTCTGGAAGCGTCAAACGACCTTCACAGCCCACTACCTGCAAGACGTGACCCACAGGAGCCTCGATACGTTCTCTATCGGCCCTGTGGTGGCTGCACAACAGCTGGTCTAACCTCAGGCTCCTTTTTGGACAAGTAGCAGTAGGTTGAGGGCGTTGTTACCCGGTCTTAGTCTGTGTGAATGAAAGAGTATGTCTGACCCTTACTTCTTTCTTCATTCTCCCCTCTCTTGGGGAAGCAGCATCCTGGTCCTCGCATAGCTGACCTCGACCTCTGCAGGTAACCCATGCTTCTTTGTGCTCCTAGTATTAAGCTTAATACTGTTGCGTCTCCCATACCCTGACGAGGTGGTATGGGGAACGTCCTATCCTAGAATTCCTATCTGAAGGTCTCAAGGTCAACTTCATAGGACGAGTCACACTCTCCTCCTCACACTGCTTATGTAGGCCACTCGTTCCTAGCGATGCTAGGAACCTGTGAGGTACAGGGGCTCCCTCTCTCTAGTGCTGCTCACTGAGGGATCGAGCCCCCGGGCAAGCCGAAGTCAGTAAGGCTGGGGACTTTCCACCCTTCCTACGGGGTAAGTCACCCTTTGTAAATAGCGTGGTTTGTATTTCGGTTACGGAACAAATGACAAATTCGAAGATAATTTGTATTTTTCCTAACCATACAAACCTTAGCTATTTACACATATGTGCCCGCCATCCCTGACCCCCAAGTCAAGTCCTACCTCTAAGTGAAGTGAAGCAAGTCACCGGTGTGTGGAGGGGGGAGGGGTAGCAAGCTACCCTTCCCCACCCCCCGCTAACTAGCGCGGGGGTAATTAACCCTCGTTAAAAACTATTGGCTCGTCATTTCAGCTGCGCTAAAAGTAATACCCTTTGTAAATAGCTAAGGTTTGTATGATTAGGAAAAGTACAAATTATTTTCGAATTTGTCATTTTTGAATATACTTACCCGGTGAATATATAATATTAAAGGCCCTCCCTTCCTCCCTGATAGAGACCCTACGGACTGAGAAGAACTGGTTTGGTTGAGAAGTATATGCGGTATCTGGCCGATAGTCGGCGCTGGTGGGCACACCCGGCAGCCTTCATGGCGATCGCTCGCGAGTTTTTGGAATCTGTCGACCGTCGGAGACGTCAGCTATTTATATATTCACCGGGTAAGTATATTCAAAAATTTATTTTATAATGAAAATATCATTTTTTTACATTTATTTTCTTTTTTATTTTTAATTTGCATCACTTTCACTCAATTTGGTCTTACTTTTCTTTTTTTAAACATCAAACTTAGCCGGTGGATATATGTATAGCTAACGTCTCTGACGTCCGACAGAAAATTCAAAACTCGCGGCGATCGAAGATTGGGTAGCTGGGTGTACAACTAGCGCCACCACTCGCCAGGATACTGTAACCTTTCCTCAAATCCTCAGTTCTTCTCTGTCGCTGTCGCGTAAACATTGATATTCTTGCTCGCGCTAACCAAGTTCTTCTACAGCTTTGGTGAAGTACTTGATTTATTGGTTTATGGCTTTCGCTTGATTGGATTTTCTTACGATTTTTCCTGAAAGAGGGAGAATACGCTTTTTGATTTGACTATTTTTGACCCTTGCTTGTTTGATCTCTCTCTGGATTTTCCATATGGCCGACCCTTCCCTAGGGTATGGGAAGTATGTGAAAGGCTTTAAGATTATAGTATTTATTTTATCACTTTATATATTCTTGTTGATATTTATAAATTTTCAATATCAAACTTACCCGATGATCATATAGCTGCATCCCTGCTGCCCGACAGAAAAAGTCTACGGGAGGAATACGCCAGCGATCGCTATACAGGTGGGGGTGTATATCAACAGCGCCATCTGTCAAGTAGGTACTCAAGTACTCGATGTCAACAACGAACCAATTTTCCCTCTGTCGTGCCACAGGCAAGACCTACTGAATACGCCGTCCCTAACTGGTTTTGTTTTCACAACGTTTTGGTGAAGTACACTATTCCAGTTTTGAGCTTTCGCTATGCAGGGGTTTTATCTTCATTTCAAAACTTGAACTCGTTTTGGATAGATTTAATTTTGGTGACGAAGAGAGTATGGACTCGAAGAGAGTATGGACTCTCTTTCACTTTTAAATGGCCGACCCTTCCCTTAGACGGAAGTGTGTTTAGGTTTTTGGTAATTTTGCTTAACAAGTTATAGATCTTTTTATTTTATATCTCTCCGCCTTTAAGGCCTCTTCGATTAACTTTCCATTTATTATAAACTTATAAAAATTAATTTTTATGTTTGTTTATATGCGACCTTTCCTAATAGTAGGCGGTCCTTACTTGGAACCGAAGTTAATTAACTTTGAGCCCGTCATATCGTATTTACCTTTTAAGAATTTATACCCCTTTTTAATTTTATGTTGTTGAAAGAATTTCTTTGATAGTCTCGTACTGTTTTCAAAGATGAACTAACGTTTAGTTTTGTCTCCGCAGTTGTTGACGTTCAGAACGTTCAACATGCGCTCTATCGTTACGATAGAGAGAGAGTATTTCACGGTTTCACGTTGCAGTAAGAGTAAACCGATTCTAGCGTTTCGTTCATTCTTTCTTAGCCTAAATGGTTTAAATTCTAAATAAAGGAACTTTTTATTTGGGAAACCTTTCAGTTTTTTCCTTTAGCAAATAATATGTTTTAACGATATATATTGGGCTCTTCTCTTTGGTTCTAAGTCAAGAGAGAAGAGAGAGAAGGATAGAGACGGAGGGAGAGAGAGGAGAATAAACGTTTCGTTCAAGCGGGTAACGTTGTTCTCGTTTTTACTCTTCTCCCTTGTCGCTGTAGGGGAAGAAGGTAAAACGTTTCTAGAGTTTTATTCTTGTTCCCAGGCTTTATGCGGTGAGAGATTTTAAACGTAGTTTATTTGATCTAGTGTTTAGTCTCTTTTCCAGCCACTGAATTCTTTATCTTTAATTATGTTTTTCTGTTGCATTATAAACTGTTTTCGCAATTACTACCTTTTAATGAAGGATAGGATTGCGTGTTTCAGGTGGAAATCAGTTAAAGTTTCGATTTCAGTGAAATAAGTGCAAACAGTGATAAAGTGATATGCGCAAAGTGTTACAGTGTTGCGTTCGAGAGTTCGTCTGTTCGTGCCAGTTGTTCACCTAGTCCGATACCTCTTACAAGCTCCCAAGCCACAGGGGAGAAGTAATGTCGAAGGACTTATGGGTTCCACAGGCCTTGATCGACGAACAGACGTTTCCCTCCGTGGTTTCGGGTGTATCTACACACGTTGCCGACGTGATCACCCCACCCACACAAAGACGAGAGAGCCCATTTATTCCTCGTCTGCGGAAGAGGTTTCTCGCAGAAACCATGGACCAATCTTGCTGCTTGTTAAATGCAAGTCGGTCCCTTCCGCGCAAGTCCAACGGCCTAGGTGTAGCCACTGGGTCAGTTCGGACTCGCTGCAGTCATCCGACGACTGCACACCTTCCGAGAGAGGCAAGGTGGTTCCGCAACAGGCAGTAACTCCGTCTGTTGCCGCACCAGCTGTTTTAGACCCTCAGTCACAACGGACAGTAGCTCCGTTTGTTGCCGTCTTTTATAGACCCTAGTGGTCTATGCTGCAGATATGCAGTCTCAGCTTGCTTCCTTCATGCAGGAGTTTCGTGCTGAGAAGGTTGACACTGCACCTGTTAACCTACAACCTGCCACGGTTGTGCGCTCAGCAGATACTGCGGCTGCCTGCTCCCACACTCCACCTGTGAGAGCTCCACCACCGATGCGCAGTCGACCCTGCCAGACGCATGTTCATGCTGCACCCTTCGTTGACATGCGTGAGCTACCGCATCAGCAGTGGGAAGGTGCTGTCAAGCTGCCGTGTTTTGCCGCAATGCGGCATGATCTGCAACCCACGGCAGTCCCTCCCACGCACCAGCACTCCGCTTTTGTTGTTGCCAGCTCCCACACTCCGACTGCGGAGCAGGGTTGCCAACTCAAATTTTCAAATGTCGCTAGATAGGCTTGCAAAAGTAGCTAGAAAGTAGCTAAAGTCATATGGAATTTCTCTAAAGAAAGTAGCTAAAATAGAATACTGTAAAAAGGCAATGAATTAGCACAAAATCGCTAATTTGGCAACTCTGCTGCGGAGAAGGTTGACGATGCACCCGTGGGCCTACAGCCTACCACGGTTGTGCGCCCGGCATGGCTGCCTGCTCCCACACTCTTGTTGTGAGAGCTCCTCCACCCATGCACAGTCAACCCTGCCAGACGTATGATGACTCCCACAGACACACGGAGCACTCCGTTGCCGTGCGTGAGCTACCACAAGCTGCCGTGTTTTGACATGGTGTGTCAGCCTCCGCAACACACTGTGGTTACCGCCACTCGCCCGCAGCAAACTAGTCAGTCAGGAGTTGAGGCTTCCCCACACAACTTTGGTTGTTGCCAACTCACAGACTGTCAAACAGTTACATGACGTTGCCTTCTGGTCTGCTACTAATACACCAGTGCTGTATGTCCTCACGCTCCTGTTGTGGTTGACAGTTCAGTTTTTGACAGTTCACAGACTGTCAAGCAGTTTCATAACGTTGCCTTCTGGTCTGCTGCTTTTGCACCAGTGAAACCCTCACTGAGATAACCTAGCTTTTCTCGGACATGGTTCCTGTAGATGAGAAAGTGCTGTTCTCCCTCCTTCTGATATTCCCTTGAGGACTCTGTCATTTGGAGAGGAGCCTTAAGCTGCTTAGCCTCCTATGGACTTTAATTAAAGCATAACATGCTTCCAGGGAGGGTAAATGGTTCCGCTTCAGTCACTACCCCGTCTGTTGCCACACCTGCTCCCTTAGACCTTGGGCTTTGTTGCAAGACATGCAGTCCAAGCTTAGTCCTTGATAGAGGATTTTTTACGGAGAAGAACCTTCTTGCCAACAACCTTCCTACCGGTTGGTTGTACGCCCTGTTGACGCTGAGATTTCCTACTCACGTCCGCCAGTTGAGATGATTCCTCCTCCGGTGCGACCCAGTGTGGGTTGCCAGTCGCACGTTAACGTTAAGCGACTCTCGGAGGTGGTTGTGGATGTTCAGTGTGTCACTAGGAAGACGTTCAACAACCAGCAGAGGTGACTTGTTGTGACGCAGTGCGGCAACCTCAGCAACCCGATAGGGGTTGACTGCACAACCCAGACAGTCTAGACAGTTTCGGGTTGTCGCTGTACTTCCTCGCTTCCCCATGGTTGACAGTTCACAGACTGTGCAGCAGTACCATGATCTTGTGTCCGGCTCCGTCACGCATCCACCAGTGCGACCGGATTCAGCGAGTCAGACGTTGCCCACTCCGTTGCCGTTTCCTCATCAGTTTCGGATGAGGAACCCTCTGATGAGGACATGGCTGAACAAGACGATCAACCTCCAGCCCTGCTATCCTTCCAGAAGATGCTGAAGAAGGAACGCGGCCCTGTCAGGCTGTGGATGAGTCTGGTTAAGACACTGTCATCCGTGGTTCAATTGGTGTCACTTGGAAGACTACACCTCCGTCCTCTTCGGTTTCATCTAGCTCTTCACTGGAAAAGGACAAGACGCTAGAAGCGGTCTAGATCCCGGTTTCCGGAAGATAAGTCTGGTCTGACTGGATGAAAGGACTTTATCAACCTTTGATAGGGTTTTCCCCTGACTGTTCAGACTCCCAACCACGTTCTCTTCTCAGACGCATCGGACGTAGGCTGGGGTGCGACCTTAGGCGGTAGGGAATGCTCGGGATTATGGAACTCGAGTCAAAGGACAATGCATTTCAACTGCAAGAAGCTTCTGGCAGTACGTCTGACCTGGAAAAGCTTCAGGTCTCTCCTTCAAGGCAAAGTAGTGGAGGTGAACACGGTCAACTCCCTGCTTTGATGTACATCTCCTAGCAAGGAGGGACCTACTCTCTGACATGGTACGAGTTTGCAAGTGACCTCCTCTCCTGTTCAACAGGTCTAGACTTTTCACTAGTAACAAGTTTCTTCCAAGGCAACTTGAATGTCTTAGCAGATGGTCTCAGTAGGAAGGGACAATAACTCCAACATATTGGACCCTCCACTAGGATGTATGCAAGAGACTTTGGGTCTCCTGGGGCCAGCCAACCATAGATCTCTTCGCAACCTCGATGTCCAAGAGGCTCTCAATTCTTTGCTCACCTATCCCGGACCCAGCAGTAGTTCTTTTAGATGCCTTTCTACTTGATTGGTCTCATCTAGATCTATATGCATTCCCTCCGTTCTAGATTGTCAACAAGGTACTGCAGAAGTTCGCCTCTCACGTAGGGACAAGTGGACGCTAATTGCTCCCCTCTGGCCCGCGAGAGAATAACTTACCGAGGTACTTCGATGGCTAGTAGACGTTCCCAGAACTCTTCCCCTAAGGGTGGACCTGCTACGTCTGCCACGCGTAAAGAAGGTACTCCAAGGCCTCCACGCTCTTCGTCTCACTGCCTTCAGAGTATCGAAAGACTCTCGAGAACTAGAGGTTTTTCGAAGGAGGCAACCAGAGCGATTGCTAGAGCAAGGAGAACATCCACCCTTAGAGTCTACCAATCGAAGTGGGAAATCTTTCGAAACTGGTGCAAGTCAGTATCCGTATCCTCGACCAGTACCTCTGTAACTCAAATAGCTGACTTCCTCTTATATCTGAGGAAAGAGCGATCTCTTTCAGCTCCCACTCAAGGGTTACAGAAGCATGTTGGCATCAGTCTTCCGTCACAGAGGCTTAGATCTTTCCAACAATAAAGATCTACAGGACCTCCTTAAGTCTTTTGAGACCACGAAGGAGCGTCGTTTGGTTAAACCTGGTTGGAATTTAGACGTGGTTCTAAGATTCCTTATGTTAGACAGGTTCGAACCACTTCAATCAGCCTCCCTGAAAGATCTCACCTTTAAGACTCTTTTCCTGATATGCTTAACCACAGCTAAAAGAGTCAGTGAGATTCATGCCTTCAGTAAGAACATCGGATTCTCATCCGAAACGGCTACATGTTCTTCATCTTGGTTTTCTAGCCAAACACGAGCTGCCTTCTCGGCCTTGACCAATATCGTTCGATATTCCAAACTTATCGTATGGTTGGAAATGAACTAAAAAGAGTATTATGTCCTGTAAGAGCTCTTAAGTTCTATTTTAAAACCTTTACGAGGCCCGTCTGAAGCTTTATGGTGTTCAGTTAAGAATTCATCTTTGCCTATGTCAGAGAATTCTTTATCCTATTTTTATCAGACTGTTAATACGAGAAGCTCATTCCTTCTGAATGAGGAAGACCAAGCTTGGCTGAAGGTAAGGACACACGAAGTTAGAGCTGTCACAACTTCCGTGGCCTTTAAACAAAATAGATCTCTGCAAAATATATTCGACGCGACCTATTGGAAAAGCAAATCAGTGTTCGCGTCTTTTATCTTAAGAATGTCCAGTCTCTTTACGAGAACTGCTACACTCTGGGACCATTCGTAGCAACGAGTGCAGTAGTGGTGAGGGCTCCACCACTACAATTCCCTAATTCCAGAACCTTTTTAATCTTTCTCTTGAAATATTTTTGGGTTGTCCGGAAGGCTAAGAAGCCTTTCGCATCCTACTTGATTTGGCGGGTGGTCAAAATCATTTCTTGAGAAGCGCCTAGATTAAAGGTTTTGATGAGGACCTTTAGTATGGGTTGCAACCCTTCATACTTCAGCTCCTAGGAGTCGCTCAGCATCCTATGAGGATCGCGAGGCTCAGTAAGGAAGACGTACTTAAAAAGGCAGAGTAATTGTTCAAGTCGTCTTTCTTACCAGGTACTTATTTATTTTATGCTTGTTATTTTGAATAACTGCTAAAATAAAATACGGAATACTTAGCTCATAATGTCAACTTGTTATGCTGGTCTCTACCCACCCCCCTGGGTGTGAATCAGCTATATGATCATCGGGTAAGTTTGATTTTGAAAAATGTTATTTTCCTGAGTAAAATAAATTTTTGAATATACTTACCCGATGATCATAAATTAAAGGACCCACCCTTCCTCCCCAATAGAGAACCAGTGGGACAGAGGAGAAAATTGGTTCGTTGTTGACATCGAGTACTTGAGTACCTACTTGACAGATGGCGCTGTTGATATACACCCCCACCTGTATAGCGATCGCTGGCGTATTCCTCCCGTAGACTTTTTCTGTCGGGCAGCAGGGATGCAGCTATATGATCATCGGGTAAGTATATTCAAAAATTTATTTTACTAAGGAAAATAACATTTTACCTCTATATTTTTATATCTCACCCGCCTTTCTAGGCCTCATCGATCCCCACTCCATTTGTACTAAATACCAAATAAATTTTGTATTTTTATGGATCGATGGGATGAATATTTTAAGAAAATATTTTAAGAAAATTTTTGTCTTTTTAATAAATTTTTTCTTTGGATAGTCTTCGATCTTTTTTCAAAGATTAACTAGCGTTAAGTTTATTTATGCTACGCAGTTTTCAGTCTATCGTTACAATAGAGAGAGAGAATCACGATTTCACTTTGCATCGATTTTAACGATTAGTACATTCTTCTTACAATCTGAAGTTTTTAAGTTGTAATAAATAAAAGGAACATGTTATTTTGCAATTAATTAGTCCTTTTAGTATTTTTCTTTAATCAAATAACCTTTTGTTGTCGGAGAGTGAGTGGCCTAAGCCATTACTCTCGTAACAAGAGAGAGAGAGAGAGAGAGAGAGAGAGAGAGAGAGAGAGAGAGAGAGAGAGAGAGAGAGAGAGACGATCCAGATATTTATTCTCGTCCCAAGTCACTATACAGGGAGATAGAGAGTGAGAAAACGTTGTTCTTCTCGATTCAGATATTTATTCTCGTCCCAAGTCACTGTATAGGGAGAGAGAGTGAGAAAACATAGTTCTTCACGATCTAGTTTTTTATTCTCGTCCCAAGCAACTGTACAGGGAGAGAGAGAGAGAGAGAAAACATAGTTCTTCGCGTTCTAGTTTTTAATTCTCGTCCCAAGTCACTGTACAGGGAGAGAAAGAGAGAAAACATAGTCCTTAGCGATCTAGTTTTTTATTCTCGTCCCAAGTCACTGAACCTTTTTAACTTATACTTTATATATTTCACTTTTACTTATATATATGTATATGTTTATTAATTTTTACATGTGTGATACAATTATGTACTAATGAGCCTACACTAAAGGTCATATTTCGCAATTTTAACCTTTTGGCTGAAGGGAGAATTGCTTGCTACAGATAGAAATCAGCTTTATTCATGCCCGATGTTAAATTGTTAAAAAGTGCCAGTGTTAGTGAAAAAGTGCGAAAAATGTGTTCAGTGTTGTGGAGGGTTCATCTGTTCGTACTTGCTGTTCACCCAGTCCTAGACCTCTTTCAAGCTCCCCAACCCCTGGGAGAAGAAGGAATGTCAAACGACCAAAGGGAACTATAGGTTTTAAACCACGAACAGACGTTTTCCCTCACGAGTTGCGGTTGTCGTTGCTTGTCACGATCGCCCTATCTCGATAGAGGTGAGACTAAGTTCTTCTCGTCCTCCGAAGACGTTAATGTCAGTAAGAAATCCTGGCGTCAGGTTTCCAGACCTCTCAAGAGGAAATTGGTTCCTTCAGAACAAAGTCAACGTCCTGGCTGCAATCATAGTAGCACCCCAGAACGTCTACCTTCATCAGAGGAAGGTTCGCCTGCCAAACGTTCCTTTATAACGTCTAGTATTGTTGCACCGGAGACTCCTTCACAGGGTCACGGTTCGGTAGTTTCGTCTGGGCGTTCCAGACGTGACGTAAGTGCTGCTGCTCCCGTTGTCCTCACTGACGTTGCGGAACGGACGTTACTGGAGTCACGTCCTGATCCACGTGTTCTGGCTCCTAATTTTAGCATGCTGCAGGACTTGCAGTCGAAACTGTCCACTTTAATGCAGTCTTATTGTCCAGCTCCTGATCGACAGGAACCCTCGCTTGCGGAGCGTCACGGTTCTAATAAGTGTGACTTTTCTCTTCAGACTTCTGAGCGTGAAGTTTCACGTCACGCTGACGTGGCCCCTTGTATTCGGCATGCTGTCAAATGTGACACCGATCGTCAGCTTCGACGTGATGTTGAACATCGGTCGATGCAGTCCCGACGTGACGTCAACCTTCATCCTCTGCCTGTTACTCATCGGCAGGTTGATGCAAGCTGTCAAGCTATTCCATCCCGACGTCTTGTTGACTCACTACCTCGCAAAAACATCGAGCTTCCGGATGAAGTTTATTCTGAGGAGGAAGAGGATATATCCCCTTTCCCCACCTGTACCTTTGGGTATCTTTCTGAAGAAGAGGAACCTAGATCTGCCCAACAATCTTTGGATTTTAAGAAGATCATGACTGTTTTTAAGGAAGTTTTTCCTTCGCATTTTGTTCCTGCTGCTCCACGCTCGCCTCCTTCAGAATCCACCTTAGGGTTGGCTGCTACAGCTCCCTCTTTTACTAAATTGGTGCTCTCTCGGTCTTCTAAGAGAGCTTTGCGTTTGCTGAGAGAATGGTTGCAGACCAAAAGAAGTCTTGGCAAGTCAATCTTTGCCTTCCCTCCAGCCAGATTGAAGGACTTCTGGCAGGCTTGGGAGAGAAGAGGAGCAGACCAATGGTCTGTCCTCTTGTTGAAGGAGGGGTACATAATACCTTTTGTAAAAAACCTCCTCTTGTCCAAAAGCCGATAGATCTCTCTCCCAGATACCGAGAGGAAGCAAGTAGACAAGCTTTGCACCTACAGGTGTCCCTCTTGTTAGAGAAGGGAGCTGTGGTGAAGTTTTTAAACCATCAGTCTCCAGGCTTTTACAACCTCCTCTTCCTAGTTCCAAAGAACTCAGGAGGTTGGAGACCAGTGCTGGACGTGAGCGCGCTCAATGTGTTTATCCTGAAAACAAAGTTCACTATGGAAACTTCCTAGTCTGTGCTTGCAGCAGAAAGGGAAAGCGATTGGATGGTCTCACTCGATCTCCAGGACGCATACTTCCATATCCCTATCCATCCGACCTTCCAACATCATCTAAGGTTCGTGTATGGGAAGGAAGTGTTCCAATTTCGAGCTCTGTGCTTCGGTCTCAGCACTGCTCCTCTTGTGTTCACGAAGCTCATGCGGAACGTGGCGAGCTTCCTGCACTTGACAGGTGTCAGAGCCTCCCTTTACCTAGACGACTGGCTACTCAGGGCGTCATCCTTCATTCGCTGTATGAAGGACCTCAGATGGACTTTGAGAAGTCTCAGCTGACCCCATCTCAAACTATTCTCTATTTGGGGATGGAGATACGGAGTCTAGTTTTTCGGGCTTTTCCATCGCCATCAAGACTCGAGCAAGCTCTCTTATAGATCGTCTTTATCGGAAAAAGAGCAGTTCCTCTGTAAGGATGTGGATGAGTCTACTGGGAACACACTCGTTTCTGGAGCAGTTTGTCTCCATAGGAAGACTCAATCTTCGCCCTCTCCAGTTTCACCTCAACCACCATTGGGACAAGGAGAAGGGCTTAGAAGCAGTGTCCACACCACTTCCAGAAACGATCATGACTTGCCTGAAATGGTGGGATGTCAATCTCAGACTATAGGAAGGCCTCTCTCTTGCCCACAAGAACCCAGACCATGTGTTGTTCTTAGACGCTTCGGACGCGGGGTGGGGAGCAACACTAGACAGTCCAGAGTGCTCGGGCCTTTGGACCAAAGACCAGGTAAAGCTTCACATCAACCAGAAGGAGCTTCTAGCAGTTCTTTTGGCCCTGCAAAGTTTCGAAAGACTGATTCGAAACAAAGTGGTGCAGGTGAACGCATTCAACACCACAGCGTTAGCCTACATCGCCAAGCAAGGCGGGACCCACTCGCAGTCCCTTTACTTAACTGCAAAGGATCTCCTAGTTTGGACGAAGGAAAGAAACATCACCTAACTTACAAGGTTTATTCAGGGAGAAAGGAATGTGATGGCAAACTGCCTAAGCAGAAGAGGCCAAGTCATTCCCACGGAATGGACTCTTCATCAGGAGGTGTGCAAGAAATTATGGCGGATATGGGAACGTCCGTCCATAGACCTGTTCGCAACCTCAACAACGAAGAGGCTTCCTTCTTACTACTCTCCAGTTCCAGATCCAGAGGCAGTCCACTTTGATGCATTCTTACTGGACTGGTCTCACCTGGAGGTGTATGCGTTTCCCCCATTCAAGATAATTTACAAAGTCCTACAGAAGTTCGCCTCTCACGAAGGGACCAGAGAATGGTTCACTGAGGTACATCAGTGGATGGTGGATTTTCCAAGAAGCCTGCCAATGCGGTTGAATCTTCTCAAATGAAGAGGTTTCATCAAAGCCTCCACACGCTTCATCTAACTGCCTTCAGACTATCGAGGACTCTCTAGAGCTCGAGGGTTTTCGAAGGAGGCAGCTAGAGCAATTGCCAGAGCAAGGAGATCCTCTACCATCAGGATCTACCAGTCTAGATGAGAGGTATTTCGAGATAGAGCAATTGCCAGAGCAAGGAGATCCTCTACCATCAGGATCTACCAGTCTAGATGAGAGGTATTTCGAGATTGGTGCAAGGCCATCTCCTTTTCCTCGTCCTATACCTCTATAGCTCAAATCGCTGACTTCCTTCTACATCTTAGGAATGTACGTAACTTTTCTGCCTCTACCATTAAAGGTTACAGGAGCATGTTAGCTGCAGTGTTCAGACACAGGAACCGAGACCTCTCGAACAATAAAGACCTTCAAGACCTTCTCAAGTCTTTCGAGACTTCCAAGAAGTATGGGGTAATGACGCCAGCTTGGAACCTGGATGTTGTCCTTAAATTTCTGATGTCTGAGAAATTTTGAACCTTTGCACTTAACTTTTTTTAAAGATCTTATTCTGAAGACACTTTTCCTAGTGAGTCTTGCTACTGCAAAAAGAGTTAGTGAGGTTCATGCCTTCAGTAAGAACGTCAGCTTCTGTACTGGTAAGGCAGTATGCTCTTAGCTAAGAATGAGCGTCTTTCCCATCCATGGCCTTCTTTTCAGATCCCCAACCTGTCAGATGTGGTTGGTAACAAGATAGAGAGAGTCCTATACCCTGTGAGAACACTTAAATTTTACATTGACAGAACCAAAAATTTACGTGGTGAATCTGAGTCTTTATGGTGTTCGGTCAAGAAGCCCTCCTTACTTATGTCTAAGAATGCCTTATCGTATTTTTTCAGGCTCTTAATTAGAGAGGCTCACGCTCACTGCGGTGAGACTGACCTTCGATTATTGAAAGTAAAGACTCATGAAGTCAGAGCTGTGGCAACGTCAGTGGCTTTTAAGCAAAATCGTTCCTTACGAAGCATTATAGACGTAACCTACTTGAGGAGTAAATCTGTGTTCGCTTCACATTATTTAAAGAATGTCCAGACTCTTTACGAGGACTGCTACACTTTGGGACCATTCGTAGCAGCGAATGCAGTAGTGGGTGTAGGTTCAACCACTACATTCCCCTAATCCTAATACCTTTTTTCTTCTCTGGAAACTATTGTCTTTTTGGTTGTATGTGGAGACTGGGACAGTCTTCTGCAATCATTTGATTTTAGCGGGTGGTCAAACTTGTTTCTTGAGAGTGCCCAGATCAAGGGTATTGGTTGAGGTCCTGTCATAGGGGTGGTCACCCCAGATATGACAGCTCTTAGAGGTCTTTCAGCCCCCTGAGTGGATCGCTGGGCTTCATAAGGATAGCGGACTAATGAGGCAGAGAATCATAAAAGTCAGCTTCCTTATCAGGTACGAACCCTTAAGTTTGTTTTTATCAAAACTCTTGAGTTATATTCCTATGATGTTTACTGCTGGTCTCTTCACCCTCCACCAAGGGTGTCAATCAGCTATATATACAGTGGTACCTCTACATACAATCTTAATTCGTTCCAGAAACTGCTTCGTCTGTTAAAACAATCGTATGTTGGAGCAAATATTCCCATAAGAATACACTGTAATTTGTATAATTCGTTCCACACCCCAAAAACCTATTTTTATGAATAGAACTTACCTGGCAGTTATATATACATAGCTAATTATCTCTATTTCGGCAGAATTTTTCTAAACTAGGCAACCGCCTTGTGGTGGTTGGGTGGTAGCACCCGTTAAAGGGTGGTAGGAGGAATCATTCCCGTTTTCTGTTCTTCAGTTCATCTCTGCCGGCCGGATCGACAACACGTTGGTCCGCCATTAAGAGTTTTTCTTCGCTTTCCCTGCTCGGTGTACCAGTCTGCTTTTTTGGTGAAGTACTCTGATTTGGGGTTTTGGCGATCGTGTATTTTGTTTTCTCTTAGCTTTTTTGCTGTTTTTCATTATGAGTGAAAAGAGTCATTACCGTATCTGTGCGAATGAGGAATGTAAGGTGAGACTACCGAAAATGGCGGTAGACCCTCACACCGTTTGTTCTAATTGTAGGGGTTTTGTTTGTGCCCTTGATAATAGGTGCGGGGAATGTAAGGTTTTGGATGAGAAAGATTGGTTAATTATGAAGCGCTATGTGCGTAAGCTAGAGCTCGATAGAGTTAGGAGAGCTTCTAGGTCTAAGTCTAAGTCTGTTAGTGGTAAGGAAGACGAACTTAGCGTAGATTTATCTATTGAACCTATAATTGATTCCTCTTTGGAAGTTGATCCTTCCCTTGAGGTAGTAACTCCTGCACCTCCTACAGGTTCCGTATCTACGGATGACCCTCGGTACGCTAGCCTGGCGGCCGAGTTGAAGGCCATTAAAGAACAACTGGAGGCCTTTAAAGGTAAGGAAAGTGAAAGTGCTTGTGTTAGTGCAGTGGAGGTGGCGACTGACCGAATCTGTCATACCCCTAGGCCTAGACCTCTACCAAGCTCCCAGGACCAAGGGAGAAGGTACGTCGATGACCGAAAGGGGGTGAGAGGTACGTACCCTCGGTCAGCCGTCGCCTCAGACAGTCCTGTTGTCGATTCCCAGGCTGCTCTTGACCGTCACGGGAAAGACGTGTTGGATGTGTTGTTTTCTTCTCCGAATTCGTCCAGACGTAAATGGAAGTTTGAAGCTTCAAGACCTACTAAGAGGAGATGGAACCGCGACGAACGGTCTCGTTCTTTCTCTCCCGGTTCTAGCAGTTATGAACCTTGTCCGTCGGAGGATGATTTCGACTCCGTGCCTGTGAAAAGGGCTAAGCCTACTGCCGAAGATCCTCCCCCTTCTACGAGTGTTATTCGTCAGCCCCCCCCTTCGGGGCCGCAAGACCCAGCTGATGTTGCTAAATCCTTTATGTCTGTCATGCAGGAACAACTTTTGACTTTAGTGCAAGCCTTTAGCCGCCCTCACGCCCAGTCTGACAGACGTAAAGACGACTCGTTACCGATTAAGAAGTCTGCTTCTAAGAGAGAACGGAGTTCTTCTTTAAAGAAAACTTCTCCCTCTCTACGCCAGGATGAGGAATGTGTGCTTTCGCCAGGCGATACTTCTTCGCGATACCAGGGCGATACGTTTTCTCGTTCTCGATACCGGAACGATACCTTATCGAACGATGCTGCTTCTCGTTCTCGATGCCAAGACGATACCGCCTCCCGTTCACGATACCAGCACGATACCTCCTCTCGTTCGCTTCGCCACGACGATACCTCCTCGCGTTCGCTTCGCCACGACGATACCTCCTCTCGTTCACGACGCCACGACGATACCGACCTTAGTTCTCGACGCCACGACGATACCGCCTCTTGTTCACGACGCCACAACGATACCGCCTCTCATTCTCGCCGCCACGACGATACCGCCTCTCGCTCTCGACATCAGAACGACTCTGCCTCTCGTTCTCGGTCCCAGGCCGATACCACCCTGCCTCTTCGGGACGATACTGCCTCTCGTCCCAAGGATTCTTCTAGGACTCCAGGATGCAACCCGTCTTTTGCAGGATGATGCCTTTGATTTGCCCTTGTCGGGTTCTAAGGATCCTTCTTCTCTTTCGAAGGATATTGCAGATGTGGATCAGGACCTCGAGGATGTTTCTGATGACGATGATAATCCTGCCGACGCTGTGGGAGATTACAAAGTTCTCTCTCGCTCCCTTCTTGAACTTTTTGGAGAGGAATTCTAACCTGCTGCCCCTCAATCTCCTCAGTCCCAATTTAACAGAAAGAAGGCCAAGAAACAGTCGGCCTTCATCAAGATGAAGCTGTCTATCTCCGCAAAGAAGGCTCTCACGAAGATTGATGACTGGATGAAGGAGCGGAGACAAACAGTTAAGACTTCCTTCTCGTTTCCACCAGCTCGCCTTGCTTCAAGAGCGGGTATGTGGTATGCAACTGGAGAACCTTTGGGTCTGGGAGTGCCTTCCTCCTCCAAGGGTGACTTCTCTGGTTTAGTGGACTCTGCTAGAAGGCATGCTCTCAACTCAGCCAAGGTCATGTGGTCGATGTCGGAGCTGGATCATCTCGTCAAAGGTATTTTTAGAGCCTTTGAGGTTTTTAGTTTCCTAGACTGGTCGCTTGGGACTCTCGCAAGGAAAACTGACCAGATGGAAGGATCTAGGGACCTTACCAGTATTATGTCCTGTATGGATAAGGCCCTCAGAGATGGGGCGAATGAGTTGGCTGCTCTGTTCTCAGCTGGGGTCCTAAAGAAGAGAGCTCTGCTTTGCTCTTTTGCTTCTAGGTCTGTTACCACTGCACAAAAGTCTGAGCTTCTTTACGCCCCCCTCTCTCAACATCTTTTTCCCGAGTCCCTGGTTAATGACATTACGCTTTCTCTGGCCCAAAAAGCCACCCAAGACCTTTTATCTCGTTCTGCTCGTAAGCCCTTGGCAGCCCCTCCTTCTTCTTTGAAACGGGAGGAAAGGAGATTCCAGCAGCCCTTTCGGGGCAGGACTACTTCAAGACCAGATTTTAGAGGGAGAAGGCAAGAATCAGGACCAAAATCTACCAGGGGTTCTTTCAGACCTCGCTCCAGAAAATGAAGTTCGTCTCCTCCAGACAGTAGGCGCAAGACTGTCAGGTTTTTGGCAGTCTTGGAAGAGGAGAGGGGCGGACACCTGGTCCCTCTCAGTCATCAAGGAAGGATACAAGATCCCCTTTCTGAAAAAACCTCCTCTCGCAGATGCTCCGCTGGCCTTAGTAGCCCGGTACTCAGATCCGGGGAAACAGAAGGCCCTAGTAGACCTTGTCGACCAAATGCTAGACAAGGGGGCGATAGAACCGGTTCGGGATCTATCCTCCCCAGGCTTTTACAATCGCCTGTTTCTGGTCCCCAAGAACTCGGGCGGATGGAGACCCGTCCTGGATGTCAGCGCTCTCAACGTATTTGTGGAGAAGACAAAGTTCTCCATGGAGACGACTCAGTCGGTGCTGGCGTCAGTACGTCCAGGGGACTGGATGGTGTCCCTCGACTTGCAGGACGCATATTTCCATGTCCCCATCCATCCGACTTCGAGGAAGTACCTGAGATTTGTAATGCAGGGCAAGTGCTTCCAATTCAGAGCTCTTTGCTTCGGTCTCAGCACGGCTCCTCAAGTCTTCACCAGGGTAATGGCGAATGTGTCAGGTTGGCTGCATCAGGAGGGGATAAGGATATCCTTCTATCTGGACGATTGGCTGATTCGTTCACGATCGAGGGAGAAATGTCTGGAGGATTTACGGAAGACTTTTATGATGGCTCAAGATCTAGGCCTGGTCATCAACAGGGAGAAGTCTCAGATCAGACCGAATCAGATTATTCTCTATTTGGGGATAGTTCTGAATTCAGTTCTTTTTCGGGCTTCTCCCTCTCAGGAAAGACAGACCAAGTGTCTCGTAAAAGTCAGAACTTTCCTGGACAAGAAGAGATGCACAGCGAAGGAGTGGATGAGTTTGCTGGGGACTCTATCCTTCCTCGAACAGTTTGTCTCTCTGGGGAGACTCCACCTAAGGCCTCTTCAGCACTTTCTTTCGAAGACGTGGAACAGAAAGATGCAGGAAGACTCCTTTTCCTTCCCCATTCCAATAGAAGTCAAGACTCTTCTAAAGTGGTGGCTGGACCTAGTGTTGTTTTCAGACGCATCAGACTCAGGCTGGGGGGCAACACTAGGAAGCAAGGAGGTCTCAGGCTATTGGGAAGGAATTCAGCTGGGATGGCACATCAACAACAAGGAGCTGATGGCCATTTTTCTGGGGCTAAAGGCCTTCAAGGACTTGGTGTCTGGGAAGATTGTGGAGGTCAACTCAGACAACACCACAGCTCTTGCTTACATCAGGAAGCAAGGAGGGACTCACTCTCTGTCTCTGTTCGAGACAGCAAGAGAGCTCCTTCTTTGGGCGAAGGAGAACAGGATAAACCTGCTGACGAGGTTTGTTCAGGGACAGAAGAATGTGAGAGCGGACATGCTCAGCAGGAAAGGGCAGGTCCTTCCCACAGAATGGACCCTCAACCAACAGGTCTGTCAGAGTCTCTGGAGGCTGTGGGGGAGACCCCTCATCGATCTTTTTGCCTCCAACTTATCCAAGAGGATCCCCATCTATTGCTCCCTAGTTCCGGACAGGGAGGCAATAGCAGTAGACGCCTTTTTGATGGATTGGACGGGGATGGACACTTATGCTTTTCCCCCGTTCAAGATCATCAATCTGGTAGTCAGGAAATTCGCCCTCCTCGATTCGGGACGGATGATCTTGATAGCTCCGTTCTGGCCGATGAGGGAATGGTTCACGGAGGTGGTGGACTTGTTGATGGACTTTCCAAGAAGCCTCCCTGCAAGTCCAAATCTGCTCAGACAACCCCACTTCGAGAGATATCATCAAAACCCCCTCGCTCTCAATCTGACTGCCTTCAGACTATCGAGAAGCTCGTCAGATCGAGAGGCTTTTCAGCGCAAGCTGCGAAAGCTATCGCCAGAGCGAGGAGGGTCTCTTCGCAGAGGGTCTACCAGTCCAAGTGGGAGACTTTTAGGGCTTGATGTAGGAAGCACAAGATTTCCTCATCCACTACCTCTGTGAGCCAGATTGCAGATTTCTTGTTGTACCTCAGGCAGGACGCTAAGCTAGCTGTGTCCACTATCAAGGGGTACAAAAGTATGCTCTCTTCCGTCTGTCGGCATAGAGGCTTGGACTTGTCTCGCGATAAGGACTTACATGACCTCTTGAAGTCTTTTGAGACGACCAAGCAGACCCAGTTAAAGCCCCCTTCTTGGAACCTGGATGTGGTTCTTAAATTTCTGTGCACCAAGAGATTTGAGCCCATCTCACAGGCTCCTCTTAGGGAGGTTACCAAGAAGACCCTCTTTCTTTTGGCCTTAGCAACAGCTAAAAGAGTTAGTGAAGTCCATGCAATTGAAAAACAGGTAGGCTTCAATCTGAATGGGGCAGTTTGTGCCTTGAGATTAGACTTTCTCGCTAAGAACGAGAACCCTTCTAAGCCCTGGCCGAGGACCTTTGAGGTTCCTAACTTGACCAACCTAGTGGGTCAAGAGCAAGAGAGGCTGCTCTGTCCAGTACGAGCCCTCAAGACCTACTTGTCTCGCACGAAAAGTGTGAGAGGCTCTTCTAGCTCCCTGTGGTGTTCTGTGAAAGATCCTCAAAAGCCCCTTTCCAAGAACGCTTTGTCCTTTTTCCTGAGGGAGGTGATAAGAGAAGCGCATCTCTTGTGTTAGGAGGAACACTTCGGACGTTTAAAAGTGCAAGCTCACGAAGTGAGGGCCATTGCGACCTCGCTTGCTTACCGCAAGAACATGTCGCTCCGTCAAATTATGGATGCGACATTCTGGAGGAGCAACTCTGTGTTCGCCTCTCATTACCTCAGAGAGGTGAGGGTGGATTATGAGAAATGTTATACCTTGGGACCATACGTAGCTACGGCTTCTGTATTAGGCAAAGGAGTTACTACCTCCCCTCAACCTTAGTTTTGTTTACTTGTGCATAGGTTGGTGTATTTTTTATTGGTTGTCTGAGGACTTCGACTTGTGTACAGTCACCTCAGTCTAGTTAGATAATTTTCAATATTAATCTTACCCGATAATCATGTAGCTGCAACTCTGTTGCTCGACAGAAAAAACCTACGGTCGGGATACGCCAGCGATCGCTATACAGGTGGGGGTGTACAACACAGCGCCATCTGTCGAGTAGGTACTCAAGTACTTCTTGTCAACAAGAACCAATTTTTCCTCTGTCGTGCCAATGGCAGGACCTACTAAATACGCCGTCCCTAACTGGATTTGTTTTCACAACGATTTGGTGAAGTACACTATTCCAGTTTTGAGCTTTCGCTATGCAGGGGTTTTATCTTCATTTCAAACTTGAATTCGTTTTCGATAGATTTAATTATTGTGACGAAGAGAGTATGGACTCTCTTTCACTTTTAAATGGCCGACCCTTCCCTTAGACGGAAGTGTGTCTGAAGGATAGGATTGCGTGTTTCAGGTAGAAATCAGTTAAAGTTTCGATTTCAGTGAAATAAGTGCAAACAGAAAATCAAAAGTGATAAAGTGATATGCGCAAAGTGTTACAGTGTTGCGTCCGAGGGTTCGTCTGTTCGTGCCAGTTGTTCACCTAGTCCGGGACCTCTTACAAGCTCCCAAGCCCAGGGGAGAAGTAATGTCGAACGACTTATGGGTTCCACAGGCCTTGATCGACGAACAGACGTTTTTCCCTCCGTGGTTTCGGGCGTATCTACACACGTTTGCCGACGTGATCGCCCCACCCACACAAAGACGAGAGAGCCCATTTATTCCTCGTCTGCGGAAGAGGTTTCTCGTAAGAAACCATAGACCAAATCTTGCAGCTTTTAAGTGCAAGTCGGTCCCTTCCGCGCAAGTCCAACGGCCTAGGTGTAGCCACTGGGTCAGTTCGGACTCGCTGCAGTCATCCGACGACTGCACACCTCCCAAGAGAGGCAAGGTGGTACCGCAACAGGCAGTAACTCCGTCTGTTGCCGCACCAGCTGTTTTAGACCCTCAGTCACGACGGACAGTAGCTCCGTCTGTTGCCGTTTTTTGTAGACCCTGTGGTCTTTACTGCAGTCTTTACAGACTCAGTTAGCTGCGGTTATGCAGGAGTTTCGTGCGGAGAAGGTTGACTCTGCTCTCGTTAGCCTACAACCTGCCACTGTTGTGCGCCCAGCTCACGCTGAGGCTGCCTGCTCCCACACTCCGGCTGCGGAGAGCTCCACCTCCGATGCGCAATCGACCCTGCCAGACGCATGTTAACGTTAGCCGACGTGCGGCTCCCTCCGTTAACATGCGTGAGCTACCGCATCAGCAGTGGGAAGGTGGAGTCAAGCTGCCGTGTTTTGACGCGATGCGTTAGTTTCCGCAACCCACGGCAGTCCCCACCACGCACCACCACTCCGCTTTAGTTGTTGCCTGCTCCCACACTCCGACTGCGGAGAAGGTTGACGATGCACCCGTTTGCCTACAACCTGCCACGGTTGTGCGCCCAGCATGGCTGCCTGCTCCCACACTCTTGTTGTGAGAGCTCCTCCACCCATGCGCAGTCGGCCCTGCCAGACGTATGCTGACTCCCACAGACACACGGAGCACTCCGTTGCCGTGCGTGAGCTACCACAAGCTGCCGTGTTTTGACACGGTGTGTCAGCCTCCGCAACCCACTGTGGTTACCGCCACTCACCCGCAGCAGACTAGTCAGTCAGGAGTTGAGGCTTCCCCACACAGCTTTGGTTGTTGCCAGCTCACAGACTGTCAAGCAGTTACATGACGTTGCCTTCTGGTCTGCTACTAATGCACCAGTGCTGTATGTCCTCACGCACCTGTTGTGGTTGACAGTTCACAGACTGTCAAGCAGTTACTTAACGTTGCCTTCTGGTCTGCTGCTTTTGCACCAGTGAGACCCTCACTGAGATAACCTAGCTTTTCTCGGACATGGTTCCTATAGATGAGAAAGTGCTGTTCTCCCTCCTTCTGATATTCCTTTGAGGACTCTGTCATTTGGAGAGGAGCCTTAAGCTGCTTAGCCTCCTATGGACTTTAATTAAAGCATAACAAGGCTTCCAGGGATGGTAAATGGTTCCGCTTCAGTCGCTAACCCCATCTGTTGCCACACCTGCTCCCATAGACCCTAATGGGCTTTGTTGCAAGACATGCAGTCCAAGCTTGTGTCCTTGTTAGAGGATTTTTTACGGAGAAGAACCTTCTTGCCAACAACCTTCCTACCGGTTGGTTATACGCCCTGTTGACGCTGAGGTATCCTACTCACGTCCGCCAGTTGAGATGGTTCCTCCACCGGTGCGACCCAGTGTGGGTTGCCAGTCGCACGTTGACGTTAAGCGACTCTCGGAGGTGGTTGTGGACGTTCAGTGTGTCACTAGGAAGACGTTCAACAACCAGCAGAGATGACTTGTTGTGACGCAGTGCGGCAACCTCAGCAACCCTGTAGGGGGTTGACTGCACAACCCAGACAGTCTTCACAGTTTCGGGTTGACGCTGTACTTCCTCACGTCCCCATGGTTGACAGTTCACAGACTGTGCAGCAGTACCATGATCTTATGTCCGGCTCTGTCACGCATCCACCAGTGCGACCGGATTCAGCGAGTCAGACGTTGCCCACTCCGTTGCCGTTTCCTCATCAGTTTCGAATGAGGAACCCTCTGATGAGGACATTGCTGAACAAGACGATCAACCCCCAGCCCTGCTATCCATCCAGAAGATGCTGAAGAAGGAACACTGCCCTGTCAGGCTGTGGATGAGTCTGGTTAGGACACTGTCATCCGTGGTTCTATTTGTGTCACTTGGAAGACTACACCTCCGTCCTCTTCTGTATCATCTAGCTTTTCACTGGAAAAGGACTAGACGCTAGAAGCGGTCTCGATCCCGGTTTCCGATAAGATAAAGTCTGGTCTGACTTGGTGAAAGGACTTTATCGACCTTTGAAAGGGTCTTCCCCTGACTGTTCAGACTCCCAACCACGTTCTCTTCTCGGACGCATCGGACGTAGGCTGGGGTGCAACATTAGGCGGTAGGGAATGCTCGGGATTATGGAACTCGAGTCAAAGGACAATGCATTTCAACTGCAAGAAGCTTCTGGCAGTACGTCTGACCTGGAAAAGCTTCAGGTCTCTCCTTCAAGGCAAAGTGGTGGAGGTGAACACGGTCAACACCCTGCTTTGACGTACATCTCCAAACAAGGAGGGACCTACTCTCTGACATGGTACGAGTTCGCAAGAGACCTCCTCTCCTGTTCAACAGGTCTAGACTTTTCACTAGTAACGAGGTTCATCCAAGGCAACTTGAATGTCATAGCAGATTGTCTCTGTAGGAAGGGACAAATAATTCCTACATATTGGACCCTCCACAAGGATGTATGCAAGAGACTTTGGGCCACCTTGGGCCAGCCAACCATAGATCTCTTCGCAACCTCGATGACCTAGAGGCTCCCAATACTTTGCTCACCTATCCCGGACCCAGCAGTAGTTCATATAGATGCCTTTCTACTAGATTGGTCACATCTAGATCTATATGCATTCCCTTCGTTCTAGATTGTCAACAAGGTACTGCAGAAGTTCGCCTCTCACGAGGGGACAAAGTTGACGCTAGTTGCTTCTCTCTGGCCCGCGAGAGAATAACTCACCGAGGTACTTCGATGGCTAGTAGACGTTCCCAGAACACTTCCCCTAAGGGTGGACCTGCTACGTCTGCCACGCGTAAAGAAGGTACTCCAAGGCCTCCACGCTCTTCGTCTGACTGCCTTCTGAATATCGAAAGACTCTCGAGAACTAGAGATTTTTCGAAGGAGGCAACCAGAGCGATTGCTAGAGCAAGGAGAACATCCACCCTTAGAGTCTACCAATCGAAGTGGGAAATCTTCCGAAACTGGTGCAAGTCAGTATCCGTATCCTCGACCAGTACCTCTGTAACTCAAATAGCTGAATTCCTCTTATATCTGAGGAAAGAACGATCTCTTTCAGCTCCCACTATCAAGGGTTACAGAAGCATGTTGGCATCAGTCTTCCGTCACAGAGGCTTAGATCTTTCCAACAATAAAGATCTACAGGACCTCCTTAAGTCTTTTGAGACCACGAAGGAGCGTCGTTTGGTTACACCTGGTTGGAATTTAGACGTGGTACTAAGATTCCTTATGTCAGACAGGTTCGAACCACTTCAATCAGCCTCCCTGAAAGATCTCACCTTTAAGACTCTTTTCCTGATATGCTTAACCAGCTAAAAGAGTCAGTGAGATTCATGCCTTCAGTAAGAACATCGGATTCTCATCCGAAACGGCTACATGTTCTACAACTTGGTTTTCTAGCCAAACACGAGCTGCCTTCTCGGCCTTGACCAATATCGTTCGATATTCCAAACTTATCGTATGGTTGGAAATGAACTAGAAGAGTATTATGTCCTGTAAGAGCTCTTAAGTTCTATTTTAAAAACCTTTACGAGGCCCGTCTGAAGCTTTATGGTGTTCAGTTAAGAATCCATCTTTGCCTATGTCAGAGAATTCTTTATCCTATTTTATCAGACTGTTAATACGAGAAGCTCATTCCCTTCTGAATGAGGAAGACCAAGCTTGGCTGAAGGTAAGGACACACGAAGTTAGAGCTGTCACAACTTCCGTGGCCTTTGAACAAAATAGATCTCTGCAAATTATATTCGACGCAACCTATTGGAAAAGCAAATCAGTGTTCGCGTCTTTTATCTTAAGAATGTCCAGTCTCTTTACGAGAACTGCTACACTCTGGGACCATTCGTGGCAACGAGTGCAGTAGTGGTGGGGGCTCCACCACTACAATTCCCTAATTCCAGAACCTTTTTAATCTTTCTCTTGAAATATTTTTGGGTTGTCCGGAAGGCTAAGAAGCCTTTCGCATCCTACTTGATTTGGCGGGTGGTCAAAATCATTTCTTGAGAAGCGCCTAGATTAGAGGTTTTGATGAGGACCTTTGGTATGGGTTGCAACCCTTCATACTTCAGCTCCTAGGAGTCGCTCAGCATCCTATGAGGATCGCGAGGCTCAGTAAGGAAGACGTACTTAAAAAGGCAGAGTAATTGTTCAAGTCGTCTTCCTTACCAGGTACTTATTTATTTTATGTTTGTTATTTTGAATAACTGCTAAAATGAAATACGGGATACTTAGCTTCTTATGTTAACATGTATGCTGGTCTCCACCCACCCCCCTGGGTGTGAATCAGCTACATGATCATCGGGTAAGATTAATATTGAAAAATGTTATTTTCCTTAGTAAAATAAATTTTTGAATATACTTACCCGATGATCATGAATTTAAGGACCCTCCCTTCCTCCCCATAGAGACCCAGTGGACCGAGGAGAAAATTGGTTCTTGTTGACAAGAAGTACCCGAGTACCTACTCGACAGATGGCGCTGTTGTTGTACACCCCCACCTGTATAGCGATCGCTGGCGTATCCCGACCGTAGGTTTTTTCTGTCGAGCAACAGAGTTGCAGCTACATGATCATCGGGTAAGTATATTCAAAAATTTATTTTACTAAGGAAAATAACATTTTTTATCTACTTTGCAAATGTTAGGTGGTTGGTTTGGTAAGGTTGCGGTTTTTATTTTGGGCAATAGGTAGTCCTGAAGTCTAGTCAGATTGTTGGTCTCACCCCGTTGACAGACTCGATTGAGTGTTTTCAGCACTGCAGGTCACATCCTGGCTGACACTCCTAAGGGAAAGCGACTCAAGAGGCAGGAACCTTTGGAGTCAGCTACCTTAGCAGGTAAGGAATCAAGGTGTTTATTTATCCTACAGCTTTTTTGGTTGTTTCCCCAACGATGTTTACTGTCTATCACCCTCCTCCAAGTGTGTTAATCAGCTATGTATATATAACTGCCAGGTAAGTTCTATTCATAAAAATGGAGTTTTTATGATAAAACAAAGTTTTATGAATACTTACCTGGCAGTTATATATACATTCGAAGGCCCACCCACCTCCCCTCAGGAGACAGGTCGGGCATAGCTGAACTGAAGAACAGAAAACGGGAATGATTCCTCCTACCACCCTTTAACGGGTGTTACCACCCAACCACCACAAGGCGGTTGCCTAGTTTAGAAAAATTCTGCCGAAATAGAGATAATTAGCTAGGTATATATAACTGCCAGGTAAGTATTCATAAAACTTTGTTTTATCATAAAAACTCTATATTAACTCCTTAATAAATTACTATATATAATTACACATGACAATAACATAACTGCATAAAATGAAAGAAGCATGTAAAAAAGATCATTATAAAGAAATAATAAATAAAAAATGTGTTTTATTGTCACTTTACCTTAGAGACAGGCCAACGCAGGTGTAGGATTTGTTACGCCAGGAGGAGACGGATGATCGGCGAGGAGGTAGACATGGTGTTAACATGTTCTTTAAATAAATACTCTCTCTCTCTCTCTCTCTCTCTCTCTCTCTCTCTCTCTCTCTCTCTCTCTCTCTCTCTCTCTCTCTCTCTCTCTCTCTCTCTCTCTCTCCCCCCCTCCTGTTCTTCTTCACTGTTAGTGTTAGAGACGTCTATTATTTTTTTCTGAAAGAGAGAGAGAGAGAGAGAGAGATGAGAGAGAGAGAGAGAGAGAGAGAGAGAGAGATTAAACAAAAAAGTGTTGTGTACATATGATTTTTAACAGTGTCAACGAGTTGAAAGACAATTAAATGTAACCTAAAAAAACAATATCAGCGAATCTGAATTCCTTTATTAACTAAAACAAATATTGATACAAACACACACACACGCAGGAGGAGACACGATCGGCGAGGAGGTAGAGAGGGTGACTGCGATAACGTACCGTAACTTACACTACGGAAACTTTAATCTAACTTAGCTTGCTTATTTTTTTTTTATTTTTATATTTCATATTTTTTACATTTTTTTTTCTTTTGATTTTTAAAATTTCATCACTTTCAGTGACGAGTTACAGTACGTTATCGCAGGTCACCATCTCTACCTCCTCCCCGACCGTCTCTCTTACTGCGTAGCAATTCTTGCACCTGTGTGTGTGTGTTTGTGCATACGCACACGAGTGTGTTTGTATCAATATTTGTTTTAGTTAATAAAGGAATTCAGATTAGCTGTTATTACTTTCTTAGTTACATTTAATTGTTTTTCAACTCATTGACGCTGTTAAATATCATATGTACTGTAAACACATTTTTGTTTAATCTCTCTCTCTCTCTCTCTCTCTCTCCTCTCTCTCTCTCTCTCTCTCTGGGAAAAAAAATAATAGACGTGTAACACCATAACAGCGAAAGAAGAACGAGAGAGAGAGAGAGAGAGAGAGAGAGAGAGAGAGAGAGAGAGAGGCGAGAGAGAGAGAGAGATTTATAAAGAACATGTCTAATGCTACGTTTAGAGAGAAACAGAAAAAGAGAGAAGACCTTTTTTTGAAAGAGCTTGTTAATGCTATCTTGGTTTTTCTTTGCTTCACTTTTTTCTTTCTTTCTGTTCATCACGCTGCCCTTCTTACAAATGATCGTTGCCAACAATCTCTTTGTCCTTTATCCCTATCAAAAAAAGGCATTCTATCTCTTCCAGGGTATTGCTACGATGTCTTGTAATAATGGTGATCCCCTTCGATGGTTTATCTGCTTTAATGGCTGCCTTCTGCTTGATGATCGTCGAGATCATAGGCCTATTCCGGCCATATTGTTTAGCCATATCACTCACGAACACTGCTCTCATGTTTTTCTATAATTTCTTGCTTCAATTCTAATGAAAGAATTGCCCTTCTTCCTTTTCTCACCACTACCAATACTGAAACTTAGCTTCTTAGGCACCATGATTATAGGTAAAATCAAAAAGGAAATGTGAGAAAAGGAAGAATAAGCACTGTTAATAACAGACCAAACAGAGGACAACCCACCACGATACACACAAGAACAGAGAACAGAGCACTCGACGCTCATTGGCGTCACTCTTACGTGCTGCCATCTTACCGGCGTAAACAAGATCTACATCGTATGTTGGAGCATTACTTCGGGTGTCGAGACAGGAATTTGGTCGAATTTTACTTCGTATGTTGGAAAATTCGTATGTTAGGACAATCGTATGTAGAGGTTCCACTGTATATCCACCGGGTAAGTTTGATGTTTAAAAATTATATTTGTTCCGTAACCGAAATACAAACCACGCTATTTACAAAGGGTTTACTTTAGCGCAGCTGAAATGACGAGCCAATAGTTTTTTAACGAGGGTTAATTACCCCCCGCGCTAGTTAGCGGGGGGTGGGGAAGGGTAGCTTGCTACCCCTCCCCCCTCCACACACCGGTGACTTGCTTCACTTCACTTTTGGCTCGGCGGTGATCAGACGTGTCTGTTCATCGCCTTCGCTGACAGCCTTTAATTTTCTTCTTTTTCTTTACAGCTTGTGTGATTGGTTGGAAGTTGACCTTCAGTTATTTTCTTTTATTTAATATGCGGACATGCCCTGGAGTTGCCGGCCGTCCTTGTGGGACTTTCATGTCGGACGTGAGTACGGATCCTCACACCCTCTGCCCTCAATGTCGGGGCCGACGGTGCGACCAGGATAACATGTGCCGTGAGTGTAGGGAGTGGTCTGCCTCCCAGTGGGAGAGGTTTGGCCGTCGGCGTAAGAAGAAGTCCAAGAGAGACCGTTCTCCTCCGGGGTTAGCCTTGAAGGAGGAAGGTTCTCGGGACTCTTCTTCCGCCGCCCAAACCTCCTCCGAAGCTCCCCCTCGTCCGCCTCCTAAGGAGAGTCGTCCGAGTGGGAGCGCAGGCCCTTGTTCTGTTTCCCTACCTTCGGTGGGGGGAGAGGGCGTCGCCTCCCATAGCGAGGCGGTTCCCCCTCCTCCTCCGGGGGAGGTTATTGATAATAATTCTTTATCCAGTGATGATCTGTTGCAGATTTGGTCGTCCCTGGGGCTTAAGGGCTTGCCCTCCAGGGTCGCTCTTATTGACCTTGTCTCGTTGGGGGCCGCTGTTAAACAGTCGCCGGTGGTAGCGGAGGTAGACCCTCTGTCTATTGTCGACGTCGTGGTGACAGAGGCCTCCGACGTGGCTGGGCCTTCCGACGCAGGTGCTGTTGCTGGTGATGGTGCTCTAGGCTCTCCTCCTCCTTCCGTGCATCCTTCGAAGGGGGAAGTGAGTCCTTCGGTCTCGACTGCTGCCCAGCTTCCTTCTGAGGGAAGTGTTTTGAAGGAGACTCCCCTTCGGAGGACCGATGGTCCCGACGATCTCCCCCGAGGCCGCCTCCGCCGTAAGGCTCACCGCCCTCTACGCCACAAGGGCCTCCCTTCCCCTTACAGGGGGACTAAGAGGCGCCTTTTTGGGTCTTCGTCCTCCGGGGGGGACTCTCCTCGTCAGCCTCAACCGACTACTCCGCCCTCCTTGAACCTCTCTGCGGACCGCTCTCCATCTCCTGCCGGATCTTCGCCTTCTGGAGAACTCGTCACCCGACGGGCAACGGTCCCTTCGGGGCTAAGGGATTCTTCCCTTACGCGAGCAGGGCCAGCGCACAAGCGCTCTCCTGCTCGCTAGCGATCTCCTGCTCGTCGACGATCTCCTGCTGCTCCTCATCGCAATACCCTGAACGATCGCCCTCCTGCGGATGCTGATCACCATCGCACAACCCTGCACGATCGCCCGCTTACGCATGCTGCTCGCCATCGCACAACCCTGCACGATCGCCCGCTTTCGCATGCTGCTCCTCATCGCAATACCCTGAACGATCGCCCTCCTGCGGATGCTGATCACCATCGCACCCTTTCACGCGATCATTCACCTGCGCATGCTGCTCGCCATCGCACAACCCTGCACGATCGCCCGCTTACGCATGCTGCTCCTCATCGCACAACCCTGAACGATCGCCTTCCTGCGGATGCTGATCACCATCGCACCCTTTCACGCGATCATTCACCTACGCATGCTGCTCGCCATCGCACAACCCTGAACGATCGCAAGCTTACGCATGCTGCTCCTCATCGCTCAACCCTGAACGACCGCCCTCTTGCGCGCAATCATTCACCTTCACATGCTGCTCGCCATCGCTTACCATCACGTGATCATTATCGCCAGCGATCTTCTTCACCTACGCGGCAGCACGATCCCTCGCCGTCGCGCCATCGCTTGCGTTCGTCGCCTCGGACACGTGTTCCTTTACCTGCCCACCCTCACGCCCACTCGCCTGCGCGCCCGCGCGATCGCTCGCCTGCGCGCCCGCGCGACCGCTCGCCTGCGCGCCCGCGCGACCGCTCGCCTGCGCGCCCGCGCGACCGCTCGCCTGCGCGCCCGCGCGACCGCTCGCCTGTACGCCCGCGCAACCATTCGCCTTTGCGCGACCGTTCACCCTCGCGCGACCATAGTTCGCGGCGAATTCCACAGCCGGTGGTAGCAGCAGGGACGCGTGCTCCTAGACGGCACTTGGGATCACCTCCATCCAAGCACAGGTTGGTATTGCAGGACGAGGACAGGTCATTACAGCATTCTTCCCCACCTTCTTTTCAGGCAGGTACCGTCGTGTCCACTCCAAAGGATCGCCCGATCCCTTTCACCTTAGCGAGGATTTCGGACTCTGTGTCCTTTGAGCAGCAGACTTGGTTTGGTCCGCTGGCACGGGCGTTAGTGAGGGTTATGAAACCAGCACTCGCCGGCCAGGGTAACAAACCAGCGGCTGTCTCTCCTTCGCTGAAGAGAAAGAGAGGAGTGGACTTCGTGGTGACTTCCCCCAGGGCGAAGTTGGTTCCCAAGAGGTCGGTCTCGAGGGTCCCCTCTCCTGCACGAGTACTCTCTCCTTCTCCCGTGGACGAGGCCTTTCCGTCCTCAGGTGAGTCCAGTGGACCGGTAGTCTTCCCCCCGGCACCAGGGGGGGAGACTTCGCTTCAGGCAGGAGAATTGTCTCGTGAGGAAGGGGCCCCTCGAACCTCGTTGTTGGGATCCTGTATCCCTCCTAGGAGGGAGCCCAAGGATTCCAAGACCATCCCTAAATCCTCTGCAAGGATTCGACAGGAACCCATGACTACCCAGGGGAATGTCCACGTATCACCCCAGGAAGAGATTCCTGGGGCAGGAGACTTAGCTGCCAGCCCACAGGGAGGAGAACAGCAAGAGTCCGAACATGCCTTCTGGCAGGTCCTAAGCCTGATAAGGCAACTTAACAGTCTTACGGATCCAGTCATCCCCCCCCGTGAAGGCAAAGACACAATTCTGGATGAAGTGTTCGACGTTCGGAAGGCCCCTAAGACCAGTGCAGCTCTGCCCTGGTCTCGGGGGCTGAAGAGTGCCAGAGCTAGGGCCAATGCTCAGCTCGCACTTCTTGCCTCCTCCAGTCGTTCCACTGCCGGGAACAAACTCATCCCTCCTCCTCGCCTTCAGCAGAGGAGGTATTTCGAGATCCTGGGTGAGCACAACCTCGCTCTTCCGCTCCATCACTCTGTGGAGGAGCTGGCGAAGGGAGTTCCCTTGGAGAAACTCTCTGCCCGGCAGGTGTCGTTCTCGGCGGCAGAGATCCTTAACCACGAGAAGGTCGCTAAGTGTGCCATGCAGGCCACTTCGTGGCTGGACTTCTGGTTAGGATCTCTGGGCATCCTATTGCGATCTGAGGACTTGTCCAAGGAGACCAATAGGAAGGCCCTAGAGACCTTCTTGCTCTCGGGCACCCGCTCCATCGAGTTCTTGGCGCACCAGGTTACCACCCTGTGGGCCAACTCGGTGTTGAAGCGTCGCGATGCTGTGTCCGAGAGATTCCATCCGAAGGTCCCCGCCGTAGATGTGTGTAGGCTCCGACATGCCTCCCTCCTGGGGGAGAGCCTGTTTGAGCCTCAAGACTTGGAGCGAACGGCTGAGAGGTGGAGGAAATCCAGCACGGACTCCCTCCTCCACAGGGCCCTTACAACTCGGCCCTATAAGCCTCCAGCCCCGCCACAACAGCAGCAACAGCCTCGTAAGGCTCCAAAACAGGCACCGGCAGCTAAGAAAGTGGTGTCTAAGCCCCAGCCCTTTCCAGCCAAGGTCAAGAGGGGTGGTAAGTCCTCCAGGGGAGGCAAGACTTCTAGGGGTGGCGGCCGCGGCCGCAAGCCCTAGGGGTGGCAGTCCCCCTGCGTGTCCACCTGTGGGGGGATGCCTTCAGCGTTGCGTCCGCAGGTGGCAACATCTCGGGGCCGATGCTTGGACGATCTCGGTGATCGGCCAAGGTTATCGCGTCCCGTTCACGTCATCTCAACCTCCCCTGACAGCGAATCCAGTGTCGTTGAGCTCCTATGCCATGGGATCGGCAAAGGGGCTGGCCCTTCAGGCCGAAGTCAAGACCATGTTCGAGAAGGGTGCTCTCCAGGAGGTCGTGGACGGCTCTCCAGGCTTCTTCAGTCGACTCTTTCTTGTAAAGAAGGCTACTGGAGACTGGAGACCCGTCATCGATCTCTCGGCTCTGAACAGGTTTGTCAAACAAACCCGGTTCAGCATGGAGACAGCAGACACAGTCAGACTTGCGGTGAGACCACAAGACTTCATGTGTACACTGGATCTAAAGGACGCGTACTTCCAGATCCCAATCCATCCGTCTTCCAGGAAGTACCTGAGATTCTGCCTAGACAACAAGATCTACCAGTTCAAGGTGCTGTGTTTCGGTCTCTCCACAGCTCCTCAGGTGTTCACCAGAGTGTTCACCCTGATTTCGACTTGGGCGCACAGGAACGGCATTCGTCTCCTTCGTTACCTAGACGATTGGCTGATCCTAGCAGACTCGGAGTCGACCCTTCTTCGACACCGAGACAGGCTTCTAGATCTTTGCCAGGATCTGGGGATCGTGGTAAACCTCGAGAAGTCCTCTCTGCAGCCGTCCCAGCGACTGGTTTATCTAGGCATGCTAATAGACACCAATCTCCACAAAGCCTTTCCATCAGACGACCGGATAGCAAGGCTGAGGAGGGTGGCGGAACCTTTCCTCAGGCGAAAAGAACTCCCCGCCCAATCGTGGTTGCGTCTCTTGGGCCACCTATCCTCCCTGGCCCGTCTGGTTCCAAACAGCCGCCTCAGGATGAGATCCCTTCAATGGCGGCTCAAGTCCCGGTGGAATCAAGGATCCGATTCCCCGGACACTCTGATCCCAATGGGGTCTCTGGAACAGACGGACTTGCGGTGGTGGCTGGCCGACGAGAACCTGCGAAAGGGAGTGAGTCTTCTCGTCCTTCCCCCGGAATTGACTCTGTTTTCGGACGCGTCAAAAGAAGGGTGGGGGGCGCACGTTCTGAACCAGAGGGCCTCAGGCCTTTGGTCAGAATCAGAAAAGTGCCTACACATCAACCTGCTAGAATTGAAGGCCGTCTTTCTGGCCCTTCAACAGTTCCAACGGTTCCTGGCGGGTCACTCCGTGGTGGTGATGAGCGACAACACCACGGTAGTGGCTTATATCAACAAGCAGGGAGGCACTTTTTCGCAACAGCTATCCCATCTTGCAGTAGAGACTCTGAGGTGGACCGAAACCCACTCGATAACACTATCAGCTCGCTTCATTCCTGGCAAGAGGAATGTGCTCGCCGACAGTCTGAGCAGGGCTTCGCAGATAGTGAGTACCGAGTGGTCTTTGGATCCTCAGATAGCCAACAAAGTCCTGACTTTGTGGGGTTCCCCGACGGTGGACTTGTTCGCGACAGCCTTGAACTTCAAGCTGCCCCTGTACTGCTCACCAGTCCCGGACCCCAAGGCACTCTGGCAAGATGCTTTCCAGCAACGGTGGGACAACATCGACGTGTACGCCTTCCCACCATTCTGTCTGATGAGAAGGGTGCTCAACAGGACCAGACTATCGGTCAACTGTTCCATGACTCTAGTAGCTCCGCTATGGCATCACGCGGAATGGTTTCCGGACCTTCTGCAACTCCTGACGGAACTCCCAAGGGAGCTTCCTCCACGACACGAGCTTCTCAGACAACCCCACTCCGGTGTCCCTCACAGGGCCGTAGCCTCGCTTCGGCTTCACGCCTGGAGACTATCCAGCGTCTCCTCGCGGAGAGAGGCTTTTCGCAACAGGTTGCGGAGAGAATGTCTCGGCACCTGCGAAGGTCCTCTGAGGGAGTCTACCAAGCGAAGTGGAGAGTCTTTTGTGGTTGGTGTCGTGGAAGGGGTATCTCTCCACTCGATGCCACTATTCCAGCAATAGCGGACTTCCTTGTGTATCTGCGAGAAGAAATGCGCCTTTCTGTCTCGGCAGTGAAAGGCTATCGCTCAGCCTTAAGCTTGGCCTTCAGATTGAAGGGCGTGGATATTTCTTCATCGCTAGAACTCTCTTTACTCATACGTAGCTATGAGCTTACCTGCCCCCAGTCGGAAGTGAGACCCCCTCCTTGGAACGTGGTTCGAGTTCTCAGGTCTCTCAAGAGACCTCCCTTCGAGCCATTACGCCAGGCCTCCGATCGCCACCTGTCTTGGAAGACGGCTTTCCTACTCGCCTTGGCCTCGGCCAAGCGAGTTAGTGAACTTCATGGTCTCTCGTACGACATCGCCCATTCAAGGGGATGGGGGGAGGTAACGTTCAGGTTCGTCCCTGAGTTTGTGGCCAAGACTCAGAATCCTGGAGTGCCGGATCCTCGGTTCGACTCTTTCAGGATCGCGAGTCTCCGTTCTGTAACAAACGACCCAGACCAGCTGCTACTATGCCCAGTGAGGTGTCTGAGGTACTACTTGAAGAGAACGGCTGCAGTCCGTCCTCATGTGCGAGCTTTGTTTGTGAGCACAGGCAGGACAAAGAGGAGGGTCACAAGGAACACCATCTCTGCTTGGATTCGAAGGGTTATCCACCATGCCCTGAATCCTGACCCTCCTCCGTCACGTCGCCCTCGGGCCCACGATGTCAGGGGTATTGCTACATCCCTGGCCTTCAAGAGAAACTTCTCTGTGACGCAGGTACTTCAAGCGGGGGTCTGGAAGCGTCAAACGACCTTCACAGCCCACTACCTGCAAGACGTGACCCACAGGAGCCTCGATACGTTCTCTATCGGCCCTGTGGTGGCTGCACAACAGCTGGTCTAACCTCAGGCTCCTTTTTGGACAAGTAGCAGTAGGTTGAGGGCGTTGTTACCCGGTCTTAGTCTGTGTGAATGAAAGAGTATGTCTGACCCTTACTTCTTTCTTCATTCTCCCCTCTCTTGGGGAAGCAGCATCCTGGTCCTCGCATAGCTGACCTCGACCTCTGCAGGTAACCCATGCTTCTTTGTGCTCCTAGTATTAAGCTTAATACTGTTGCGTCTCCCATACCCTGACGAGGTGGTATGGGGAACGTCCTATCCTAGAATTCCTATCTGAAGGTCTCAAGGTCAACTTCATAGGACGAGTCACACTCTCCTCCTCACACTACTTATGTAGGCCACTCGTTCCTAGCGATGCTAGGAACCTGTGAGGTACAGGGGCTCCCTCTCTCTAGTGCTGCTCACTAAGGGATCGAGCCCCCGGGCAAGCCGAAGTCAGTAAGGCTGGGGACTTTCCACCCTTCCTAAGGGGTAAGTCACCCTTTGTAAATAGCGTGGTTTGTATTTCGGTTACGGAACAAATGACAAATTCGAAGATAATTTGTATTTTTCCTAACCATACAAACCTTAGCTATTTACACATATGTGCCCGCCATCCCTGACCCCCAAGTCAAGTCCTACCTCTAAGTGAAGTGAAGCAAGTCACCGGTGTGTGGAGGGGGGAGGGGTAGCAAGCTACCCTTCCCCACCCCCCCGCTAACTAGCGCGGGGGTAATTAACCCTCGTTAAAAACTATTGGCTCGTCATTTCAGCTGCGCTAAAAGTAAACCCTTTGTAAATAGCTAAGGTTTGTATGGTTAGGAAAAATACAAATTATCTTCGAATTTGTCATTTTCATATTAAAATAAATTTTTGAACATACTTACCCGGTGGATACAGTGAGCCCTCGCTACTTCGCGGTTCGACCATCGCGTATTCACGACTTCGCGGACTTTTTTCATTAAATACGGCATCCGATTTCATCAGCAAACCACTATTATTTGGGGAAACATCATTTTATTCTAGAAAATTGCTACCCTTTAAATAGTTAATTGCACATTAAGAAAGCGTGTACTTTTGTTTTTAAATTTCGGGTGTGTTTTAAAAATGGAGTATTCTTGACTTCTTTTTGTTTTTGTTTTACTTTTGGCTGTGATCAGATCAGCTGACGTCTAGCTGCCGGTCTCAAGAATATGCGCGTACGAAGTATTGTTTATACCATTTCTTAACTTATTCAAACCATCTATACAGTTGATATTACATAAGCACCAATGTGTTATAACCTATCATTTGTTCCGTAACTGAATACAAACCACGCTATTTACATGGGGTAATTACTTTGGCGACATCCGATGACGAGCCATAAAGTTTTAACGACGGTTTCCTACCCCACCGGTAGCTAGCGGGGGGGGGGGGGGGTAGGGAGGGGTAGCTAGTTACCCCTCCCCCTCACACACACCGGAGAATACTCCACTTTACTTTTGGCTCGCATAGTGATCGGAGGTTTCCGCTCCTATGCTCTCTTGACGGCCATTATTGTTTTGTCTTTTAACTTTCCTTTTCTTATACTGGATATATTTAAACATTACTGATGTTTATATATATTTTTGTGTATAGAAAATGTAAGTTTCCTTTGCTTTCGGTGTTGTGCGGTGTGTATTGTGTACGTCTGCTAGAGTTCGCCGGCTTAGGCCACCGCGATCTTTCCGTGATCACGGCCTTGCACTTCTAGGCCACCATGGTTGCCTTTCGCGGAGTCCGGCCCTTCTCTTGAGGTCGTTCACTTCTTACTCCGTACTACGCCTATGATAGCTTCTCAGTCCGAGTTGCTGTTTCGTTTATTTGTCTCAATTATTTTTATGAACTAATTGAGTTTTAACTTTTCAGTTCAGGGCTCACGTCCCTTTGGGGGTCGGTGATCCTTGGAACATTCAAAGTCAGTTGCATAATTATAATGTTATAATTCTGTTTGTTAACTTCGTTCCCCCTCCCCTCACCTGGGCATGCCGGGTGGGGGAGGGGGAGCGCATACCTTCTTTCGTTCTTATATTTTTTCCTCGGGGTTTCTCTTCGGAGTTTCACCTGGGGGAATTTCTGTTAAATAATTATTTTGTTTTATTTTCCAGTTTGCGATGCTGTTTCTTCGTGCCTATTGTGTGCCTTCGAAGCAGAGCTGTCCTGTTATCCTGGGGAGTCGGCTTCTCCGCCGTCTCAAGGCGTTCGTCAGGGGCGTTTCCTTCTCTTAGAAGTTCCCCTTTGACTACTGCCAGCTCTTCATTGCATCCTAGAATGATAAGGAGGTTCGCCTCCAGGGTAGTTAATTAACTTCCCTTTTTACTTCCTTGGTCTTTAGGCGGTTATGCTCTTGGGGCTGAGCGGCCGCCCTTGTGACTCGCTCAAGGGGCTGAGCGGTTGCAAGGCTAGACCATGGTACTAGCGACTATGCTCTTGGGGCTGAGCGGTCGTTTCTGTGGCTATGCTCAAGGGGCTGAGCAGCTGCAGTTTCAGTCTGGCCCTCTCTCGTTCGCGAGGGGGGCCTCACTAAGGGCTCCTCTTCGGAGGATTGCTCCTTTTGTCTCTTCTACGAAGTGTCCCTCCCGTTCACGTGAGAGGACACTCACAGAGACTCCTCTTCAGAGGATTGTTCTTGTTACGTCTGCTGATCTCAGGGCCTTTCGGGGCTCCATCGACAGTCTCTTCTACGAAGTTCTCACCTCTCTCGTTCGCGAGAGAGGCCACTCATAGAGACTCCTCTTCGGAGGATTGTTCCTGTTTACAACAGCTTGCTGTTTAGTCACTAACACTTTCGGTGTTTAGTGACAGGGAAACTTTGGTTTCCTTTTTTCGCTAACCCTTCGGGGTCTCGGAGCTTAGTTACGCAGTTCCCTCGGGCTCTCGTAACTTTAGTCACTTCTACTCTTCGGTGATTAGTGATGGAGAAACTTCGGTTTCTCGTTGCATTGACCCTTCGGGGTCTTGCAACTACTCCTCAGTGTACCTGTTGCCTGCTGTATCCGTTCCTGATTGCAGACGCGCCTTGGGCGCCCACACCCCCGTTATCTAACGGGCTCCTCCCTTTGGGGCAGGAGAGACTTTCTCACACCTTGAGTAAGTCCCTTAAGTGCCAGGTATCACCTGCGCGCCAACGTTCCCTTATGCGCTTGCGCTCGACTACTGTTCCTGCTGTTCCTGAGTCTGCCCTCAGAGACACCCTGTTCCAGTATTCAGTTAGGCTGCTACCAACGTTCCCTGCGCATTTTGCGCACATCGTTGGGGTTCCTGAGTTAGCGCACTGGCGCTCACCAGCGTTTCAGCCTAGGGTGTCTCTAAGTCTCTTCTACGAAGGACACCTCTCCCGTTCGCAGGAAAGGTACCTCACAGAGACCGCTCCTCGGAGTATTTAGCAGTCCCTCAGTTGATCGTCGGCTCTGAAGTAGACCTCCGGGTCCTCTTCAGGGGATGCCTTCCCTTTTAGGGACATATCCCAGTTTCTGATCTACGAGTTAGCCGACGATCTTCTGATGCGCTCTGACGCATAAGCGTTGATGATCGCCCGTGCGCGGGATGGTTTCCCGCGCGTGATCTCGCGATCGTCGACGGTTAGCCGACGATCTTCTGCTCGTGCTAACGCGTAAGCGTTGATAATCGCCCGCGCGTGGGATGGTTTCCCGCGCGTGATCGTTGACGCGCCTGCGTGCGGGATTATTTCCCGCCCGCGACCTCGCGGTCGTCGATGGTTTAGCCGACGATCTTCTGTTCGCGCTAACGCGTAAGCGTTGATGATCGCACGCGTGCGGGATAGTTTCCCGCGCATGATCTCGCGATCGTCGAAGAACGCGCGATCGTTAGCTGACGAACTTCTGTTCGCGCTAACGCGTAAGCGTTGATGATCGCCCGCGCGTGGGATGGTTTCCTGCGCGCTATCTCGCGATCGTCGAGGAACGCGCGATCGTCGACGATCTTCTATTCGCGCTAACGCATAAGCGTTGATGATCGCCCGTGCGCGGGATGGTTTCCTGCGCGCGATCTCGCGATCATCGAGGGTCGTTAGCCGACTATCTTCTGTTCGCACTAATGCGTAAGCGTTGATGATCGCCCACGCGCCAGTTAGTTTCCCGCGCGCGACATTCAGGCCCTTTCGCTCGCGATCGTCATCCCGACAACGGCCGTTGATGATCGCGTGCGGTTTTCCGCACGCGATCATCAACGGCAGTTAGCCGGCGATCTTCGGATCCGGCGCTAAGCGGAAGCGCCGACGATCTTCTTAGTACGCTTAGGCTCCTATGATCGTTCTGTGCGCGGGAACCATCCCGCGCACGACAACGAGGCCATCCGCGTGCGGTTCTCCGCACGCGATCGCCTACGGCCGTTCGCCGCCGATCTTCGGATTTGGCGCTAGGCGCGCGAGCGCCGACGATCTCCACAGTACGCGTGAGCGCCGAAGATCGTTCCGTTCGTGGGATAGTTTCCCGCGTGCGACCATTGAGGCTCACGCAATCATCGCATGGATCGTCCGAGCGCGGTTTTTCCCGCTCGCGATCGTCGTAGATCGTCGCTTACGCGGGAGCGTTGGAGATCGTCCGGGCTCGCGCGAATCGCCGACGATCCCCTTAAATAGTTGAAGATCTGTTGCATGCGGGCACTATGGGTCCCCGTCCACTGTCTCCTAAGGTTTTTCTCGCGCTAGCGCCGACGATCTTCGTGCTCGCGTAAGCACCGAAGATTGTCGACCGAAGATCGTCGGCGTTTCTTCTGCGTTATTCTTCCGCTCGTGGGATGGTTCCCCACATGCAATCGCCGTCGGCGCTAGCACCGGTGATCTTTTTTCGCCGAGATCGTTCACGCGTTGGATGATTTCCCTCGCCCACGATCTTTCACGCGCAAGCGCCAGCGATTTTCATACGCGTGGAGACGCGGGGATCGTTCACGCGGTCGGGTTTCGAGGCCTCCGTAGTCGCCTCCTTCCCTCCTCGACTCTGTACAGGGTTGTCAAACAGTCTCTGTCCAGCATAGCGACAGCAGACTCGGTCTGCTTTGCTGTGAGACCACAAGTCTGCATGGGTACACTGGTCCGGTAGGTCTCGTACTTCCGGTCCTGGTTCACCCATCTTCGAGGAAGTACTTTGGAGTCCGCCTGGTTGCGGGTATACCAGTTCAAGGGCTGTGCTTCGGCCTCTCCACGGCACCTCAACAGTTCTCCGATATTTCCTCTCGGATCTCTTCACGGGCTCTCAGCATAGGCATCCAGCCATTCCGTTCCTGGGTGGCTGGCCGATCCTGGCAGTCTCGAAGGCTTCCCTTCTTCGTCATTGGGACAAGCTCCTCGGACTTTTCCAAATTCTAAAGATCATGGTGGTCCTCGAGGAGTCCTCCCCGCAGCCCTCTCAGAGTCTGGTATACCGAGCCTGCTCTTAGGCGCCTATCTCCCGTAGCCTTCCCTTCAGACGTCAGGGTACCAAGCCAGAGGAAGGTCGCGAGACCTTTCCTCACACGAGAAGACCCTCCAACCCAAGGTTGTTTCGTCTCCCCTCCCTGGCTCGTCTGGTTTCCACAGTCGCCCCAGGTTGAGTTCTCTTCAGTGGCGACTCAGGGCGCGGGGGAGTTGGGGGCGCGTCTCCCCAGACGCCGAGGCCCCTAGGGGACAACCGGTACAGACGAACCCATAGGGGTGGGAAGCTGACGAGGGCCTACAAGAGGGAGTGGTCCTTCTCGTCCTCCCCCTGACTTGATGCTGTTTTCGGATGCGTCAAAGGAATGGGGGGGGGGGGGTCCCACGTTCTGTTACACGGGTCCTCAGGCCGGGGGTCGGAACCAGGAAGAACCTTCTCTAGTCCTATTAGAGACGGAAACTGTGTTTCTGGCTCTTCAGTAGCTCCACCTAGCCTGGAGGACTACTCTGTGGTTATGAGGATCAACAACACCACAGTGATGGTTTTCTGGCTCAGACAAGGAGGTATTTTTCAGTACAACCATCCCATCCTGCGGTGGAGATACCGGGATGGTCCGAGTCCCCCTCGGTCTCCTTGGCAGCTCGCTTGATTCCAGGCAAAGGAATGGGCTCGCCGACCATCTGAGCAGTGTGTCACGAACACCACATTCCGAGTGGTCTTTGGATCCTCAAGTAGCCTACAAGTCCTGCCTCGGTGGGGCTCCCTCGGTGGACCGGTTTGCTACAGCACTGAGCTGCAAGCTCCCGCTGTACTGCTCCCCGGTCACGGATCCCAAGGCCCTCTGGTAGGAGGCCTTCCAGCAACGGTGGGACACCATCGATGTGTTGCCTCCGTAGCTTACTCCTCTTCCCGCCGGGGGTCTATCCAGCACCTCCTCAAAGAGAGAGGATTTTCGCAACAAGTGGCGAAAAGGAGGCCTGGACACCTGCGCAAGTCTTCCGCAAGTAATCTCCCAGGCGATTAGGCGAGTTTCTGTAACCGGTGTCGGGGAGAGGGCATCCCTCCACATGTTGCCGCTTCCAGCATAGCGGAGCCCCTAGTGGGATTGCGGGTTAAGTGTGCCTTTCAGTTTCGACTGTGAAAGGCTATCCCCCAGCCTTAAGGCTTGCCTCCTGGCTCTAGGGACGAACATTTCTCCCCCGCTGGAACTCTTCCTTCGCATGCGAAGCCTTGTCCTCTCCTGCCCTCAGTCGAAGGTGAGACCTCTTCCTTGGAACGTGGTTCGAGTCCTCGAGTCTCTAAAGAGACCCCCCCTGACGAACCACTACGAGTCCCCAGACCACCACCTTTCTGGGTAGACAGTGTTCCTGCTAGCCTGTCTTCAGCCAAGCGAGTCACATGGTCTATCTTACGACTTCGCCCATTCAGGGGGTTAGGGGCAGACAACATCAGGTTCGTCCCTGAGGTTTGTTGCCGAGACTCATAATCTGAGAGTGCCGGACCCGCTTCGACTCCTTCCAGGGCTCGGGTCTCCGTCCTGTAGCAGATGACTCAGACCATCTCCTACCTTGCCGGTAGGGAGTCCGACCTGATGTCTTCAGAGAACAGCTGCAGGTCGTCTCCAGGTCCAAGTCTAGTTCGTGGATCCTGGGTAACGAGGAGAAGGGTCTCCAGGAGTACCATCTCGGCCTGGATTCGCAGGGTGCTACACCCTGCCTTGAATCCTGACCCTTCTCCGTCGCATCCCCCTAGAACCTATGATGTCAGGGACTTGGATACGACCCTACCCTTCATGGAGCATCTTCAGTGACTCAGGTCCTGTAAGCGGGGATGTTGAAGCCTCAGACCTTCTTCTCCCCCCCCCCCCCTTACCTGCAAGACATGACCCACAGGAGGCTCAATACGTTTCTATCGGCCCTGTGGTGGCTTCACAACAGCTGGTCTGAACCTCAGGCTCCTTGATGGACAAGTGGCAGAAGGTTGAGGCCATTGTTACCTGGTGTTAGTCTGCATGAATGAAAAGATCTGTCTGGCCCTTATTCTTTTCTTCTTCCTCTCCTCCCACAGAGAAAGCAGCATCCTGGGTTCTCTGCACAGCTGACCTCAAACCACTGCAGGTAAACCATGCTTCCTTGTGTTCCTAGTATTATGTGTAATACTGTCATGTCCCCATATCCTGACGAGGTGGTATTGGGAGAGTCCTAGCCTGGATTTCCTTCTGAGGGACTCCAGGGCAACTGCCTGGGACAAGTCACTTTTCACCTTCGCACACACCTTATGTAGGCTGCGGCAGTTTCACAACCGCCAGCGAGGAGCAGGGATTCCCTATTGTCCGAGTACTTGACCACTCGAATATGGAATCCCCGGGCAAGCCAAAAGCCAGTATGGCCGGGACTTACCACCCTTCCTAAGGGTTAAGTCACCCCATGTAAATAGTATTTTTCCTAACGATACAAACCTAGCTATTTACAGTTATGTGCCCGCCAGCCCTGTCCCCCAAGATAAGTCCTACCTCTAAGTAAAGTGGAGTATTCTCCGGTGTGTGTGAGGGGGAGGGGTAGCTAGCTACCCCTCCCTACCCCCCCGCTAGCTAGCGGTGGGGTAGGAAACCCTCTTTAAAACTTTATGGCTCGTCATCGGCTGTCGCCAAAGTAATTACCCCATGTAAATAGTTAGGTTTGTATCGTTAGGAAAAATACAAATTATCTACGAATTTGTCATATTTTTTTGTTTATTACATTTAAAACAACTCTCTCTCTCTCTCTCTCTCTCTCTCTCTCTCTCTCTCTCTCTGTGGGCTACTTTTCACTACCTCTCATTCCTTACCTCTATCTCACTAACAAATGAAATCTTTGTTGCTTCACAAAGTTTCATTTATATTGAAAATCAATCATGATTCAATTTTCCTTACTTTCTCCAATCTCGCACTGTCACATCGAACGTTATACCGGTAACTTTATTGTTCGACAACTTTAAAAATTGGCCTAGTACTTGCTTCTTCTCTTACTTTTTTTTTTTTTAGATGGTTTCATAATTGAGGGGGGTACAAGTTGACTTATAACTAAAGTTAGGAAAAGTATTTTGGATATGGAATGGAGAATCATCTTTAGTAACAGTTTAGAATTATCATAAATTATCATTCGGTCATTAGCGGCAGTTTGTTATTGTTGATTAAACGCCAAAAAAAAAAAAGAAAAAAAATTGTTTTCCTTCTTTGCTACGTATGTAGAATTTTATATAGATACGGTAAATAATATTTGTAATAACATATTTATTAAAAACTTTTAATATCATTATTTATCACTTTCATCATGCGCGTTTAATGCCTTCGTTTGTTTATTACGATCGAAGATGGAGCGTACAGTAAACGAATGGAAGGTTTCCGTTTCAGGCGGCATCATAAAGAAAAACATTATATAAATGGCATTCATTTCATTTATTTGTAAGTCCTAAGAAGAATTAAGTAAAACATTTGTAATAACAAAATCAACATATAATCAATACTTGGTAAGATTGCTGTCGATGCAAAAACTAACCTATACTGTACACTGATGATGCAAAAACTAACCTATACACTGATGTGTAAATGCGTCTGTTTCTTCATTATGATCAAAGATAAACGTAAACAAAACATTGGTTGTCATTTTTTATCGTGCTTTTTGGCGTGTTTAGGAAACGCATGATATAAAATCGCCTTTAATATTTGTGCCTGTTTTAGTTTAGGGTACTGTAGTACATGCATTAAGTGTTCAATACATTTAAGGGTAGTTTGTTAACAGTACTACGTAGAGGGAAGGTTTTAAAAGTCTGAATATACATGTTAAATAAATACGTAAATATGGTGTCCCTACTTCGCGGATTTTCAGCTATCGCGGCCGGGTTTGGAACATATCTACCGCGATAAACGAGGGTTCACTGTATATGTAATTAAACTCCCTCCCTTCCGCCCCTCTAGAGACCCTACGGGCAGAGAAGACCTGAGGATTTGAGGAATGGTTACAGTATCCTGGCGAGTGGTGGCGCTAGTTGTACAACCAGCTACCCATTCTTCGATCGCCGCTAGTTTTGAATTTTCTGTCGGACGTCAGAGACGTTAGCTATATATATATATCAACCGGGTAAGTATGTTCAAAAATTTATTTTAATATGAAAATATCATTTGTTCCATAACTCAAATACAAACCACACTATTTAATATGGGTACATTGAGCCCTCGCTACTTCGCGGTTCGACCATCGGGGGGGATTCACCACTTCGCGGATTTTTTTCATAACCCATATATATAAACATATCGCGGATTTTCCGGAAATTTCGAAAATACCGCGATATATGAAGACCCCAAATACAATATTTCGTTAACTGTAATTCCATTAATACTGTAATTAGTAATATCTGCTCTTACTGATGGTTCATTGCATTACATATGACATATAATTCAGTACAGAAAGAAATAAAACACGAAAAGAGAATGTGATCATACGATAATTCAGTATACAGTACGTAGTAAAATTAAATCGAACATGAAACGCAAATCAGATGCAGTCATACCGTATTAGAATGGTGTAAGGCTGCTGATGGCTACTACTGTACTATAAATGTAATGGATGTGCATCTTTTCCATGAACCTTTTGTATGTATATGTACGTAGTACTGCATCGAATAATATTCTTTGTTGCAAAAATCACATTTCGAATAAGCGTACGAGAGAGAGAGAGAGAGAGAGAGAGAGAGAGAGAGAGAGAGAGATTGACACACATAGAATGAGAAATGAAACAAAAACAGTGATGAGAGAGAGAGAGAGAGAGAGAGAGAGGGAGAGAGAGAGAAAGAGAGAGAGAGAGAGAGAGAGATATCCAGTAAAACACACAATAGGACAAGAAACAAAATCAGTGATGAGAGAGAGAGAGAGAGAGAGAGAGAGAGAGAGAGAGAGAGAGAGAGAGAGAGAGAGAGAGAGAGAGAGACATATCCTACAACAAAACAAGCGTAAAATAGCGTACGTAAAGCTGTACTGTATACATAGGGTACCTTGTATTTGAATTGGTAACTACTACGTAGCATATAAGACGAATTGTGATTGGTTCAAGCGCTTTTAGATGACAAATCAGAACCCAAGTTTTGTAATCTAGCCTGTGATTGGTGTTTTGACCGCTTCTCCAACCTCCAGCATCTTTTCGCGGCCACTTCGTTTGCCGCTCTTTCGCCGTGTAGATGCTGCGACGTTATTGTGAACTTTAATCTGTGCTGTGCGTGACTGTTTTAAGTTGAACTTTTTGTTGAACTTTCTGTTTAACCCCTACTGTACAATGGCTCCCAAGCGTTCTGCTTCTGTTAAGGCTGGTAGTGAGCCTAAACGCCACCGAAAGATGATCGACGATTGCTGAGAAGGTGACACTTCTCGATATGTTAAAAGAAGGCAGAAGTTACGCGGCCGCAGCCCGCCATTTTGGAGTGAACGAATCCACCGTTCGCTGCATCAAGAAGGACGAGGCGAACATTAGAAAGACGACTACCATCACCTTTAGCAGATCAGCGAAGCGAGTCGTTACCACGCGTAATAAAACGATCGTACGCATGGAAGGGGCTTTAGCAGTGTGGATTGCCGACTGCCGGAAGAAGAACATAGCCTTGGATATGAACACCATCCGAACCAAGGCTTTGAGCGTGTATGAAAATTTTGCAGCAAAGGAGCCTCAAGACGACGATGGCGACCATGCTGAAGAAGATGATGATGTAGATGAACCTCAACCAGGGACATCCACTGATTCCCAGCCTCAGAAACAACGTTTTTCCGCCAGCAAAGGATGGTTCGCGAAGTTTCAGAAACGCTTCGGCCTGAAAAGCGTTTCCCTGCATGGCGAGGCTGCTTCCGCTGACACTGCCGCTGCTGAAACTTACGCGAACGAGACGTTCAAGAACATTATCGCTGAAGGTGTATACAAGCCGGAACAAGTGTTTAATATGGATGAGACTGGCTTGTTTTGGAAGAGAATGCCGTCGCAAACTTTCCTGTTCAAAGAAGAAGCCAAAGCCTCTGGCTTTAAAGCGTTCAATGATCGCGTAACCCTCGTGATGTGTGGCAATGCTGCTGTATTTTTGCTAAAGCCGGGGCTTATTTACAAGTCGAAAAATCCTCGCGCTTTGAAAAATAAAAATAAGAATCTCCTTCCCGTGTACTGGATGCATAATCAAAAAGCATGGATTACGAAGATGCTGACCTCCCACTGGTTCCACCAGTGTTTTATCCCGCAAGTCAGCAAATATCTCGTAGAGAAGGGCTTGCCATTCAAGATCCTTCTCCTTATGGATAACGCTGGTGGACACGCAACTGACCTGTCGCATGAGGGCATTCAGGTTGAGTTCCTGCCACCCAACACCACGTCATTAATTCAACCGATGGACCAGGGGGTTATCAGGGCGTTCAAGGCCCTCTACACGAAGAATACCTTGGCGGACCTCGTTGCGTGTGTGGATGCTGCCCAAGAAGATGAAGATGAAAATTTCAATTTGAAGGCATACTGGCGGAAGTACACAATAGCCACGTGCCTGCAGAACATTCAGAAGGCACTGCAAGAAATGAAACCTGCAACCGTTAATGCGAGCTAGAAGAAGTTGTGGCCCCAGATTGTTTACGACGACGAGGGATTTACACCGTCTGAAATTCAACACTCTGCAATATGCAAATCTGTGCAGTTGGCTGCGATAATTGGAGGTGACAGGTTTGGCGACATGACGACTGAAGACATCGACGAGTTGTTGGACTGCCATTCCCAGCCGCTAACTGACGCAGACCTAGAAGACCTGACGAAATCGGCCAGTGAAGAAGACAGTGAAACGCAGGAAGAGACCCAAGAAAATGTCGAAGAAACGGGCTTAACATTAAAACGGCTTGCCAAGTTCTGCAACCATGCGAAGGAGTTGAAAGAAATGTCGCAAGAGTGGGACGAGGATATGGTTCGGTCTATGCAATTCTGCAACAAGATCGATGACGACATGACTCCCTACAGGATGCACTTCGAGCGAAAAAAGAAGCAGCGGCAGCAACTTCCGATCACAATGTTCTTCCAGCCTCGCAAAAAAGAGCCAGTTCCTCCTGCTACTACGCCTTCGGAAGAAATTGAAGAAATGTCCCAGGAAGAAGTTGAAGAGGTGTCCCAGGAAAAGACACCTCCGTCTGAAGAGACGTAAAATACTATCATTGGCTGCACAGTAGAAGACATCATCAGCTTCATCATCATCATTTCTACTGTGCAGCAAATTCATCGCCATCATCATTCAAGGTTTTCTTCAACTTCTTTCGAGGTGAGTACAGTAACAATCTTTATTTTTTCCTTTAATATTCTAACATTTTAATATTTGTGCCTGTTTTAGTTTAGTACTCTATGCATTAAGTTGAAGGGAAGGTTTTAAAAGTCTGAATATACATGTTATAACCTATCATATTTTTTTGTTTAAAATTTACATTTACTGTACGTACGTAAAACAACTCTCTCTCTCTCTCTCTCTCTCTCTCTCTCTCTCTCTCTCTCTCTCTCTCTCTCTCTCTCTCTCTCTCTCTCTCGTAATTTGTTTTCCTGCTTTGCTACGTATGTTCTGTATGATTTTATATAGATACGGTAAATAATATTTGTAATAACATATTTTCTAAAAGCTTTTACTGTAATATCATTATTTATCGCTTTCATCATGTGCGTTAAATACCTTCGTTTGTTTACTGAGCGTACTTTATGACGCCGTCGTTTCAGGCGGCGTCATAAAGAAAAACATTTCATTTGGAAGTCCTAAGAAAAATTAAGTAAAACATTGGTAATAACAAAATCAACATACTGTACTGAATAATCAATATAATCGATGCAAAAACTAACCTATACACAGATGTGTAAATGCGTTTGTTTTTTCATTATGATCAGAGATAAACGTAAACAAAACATTGGTTGTCATTTTTTATCGTGCTTTTTGGCGTGTTTAGGAATCGCATGATATAAAATCGCCTTTAATATTTGTGCCTGTTTTAGTTTAGGGTACTGTAGTACATGCATTAAGTGTTCTGTACATTAAAGGGTAGTTTGTTAACATTACTACGTACAAGGGAAGGTTTTAAAAGTCTGAATATACATGTTAAATAAATACGTAAATATGGTGTCACTACTTCGCGGATTTTCACCTATCGCGGTCGGGTTTGGAACCTATCTACCGCGATAAATGAGGGCTCACTTTACTTTCGGCGTAGCTGAATTGATGAGCCATTAGAATTTTAACGAGGGTTTACTACCCCCATCGCTAGTTAGTGGGGGGTAGGGAGGGGTAGCTTGCTACCCCTTCACACACCTGTGTACTGAGCTCACTTTTACTTCGGCTCGGGTGGTAGTCGGACGTGTCCGCTTTCACCCTCGCCTCTTTGACAGCCATTAATGCTTTTTGTCTTTTTACTTACTTTTTCTCATACAGTACTTGTAATATATATATAAACATTCTTTATGTTTATGTATATATTTGTGTATAGAAATGTAGTAAGTTTTCTTTTCAGTGTTAGTGCTGTGTGTGTAGTGTACGACAACGACACCGGCGTAGTGCTAGGCCACCACGGTTTCACGTCATTGGTTACGGCCTCTCCCTCTTGGTTCCTTCGGCTTTTCCGTTAACTCAGCCGTCGTAGGGAATCGTCATCGCTGGACTTTCTTCATTCATCTATTATCTTGGCTGTTCCTCCTTTCCTACGGGGAACTTGGATTCTCAGCGAAGGGAATGTGGGAGTTTAGATTGACTACGGTCTCTCTCTCTACTCTAGGTCGTTCACCCCTTACTATTACAGTATCCTTAGGCTACAACCCTAGTTAGTCGTGCCTCGAGTTGTCATTCAGGCAGGACTAGGTTAGTGTTTTTCTGCCCCTTCCCTTAGCTGCAGATGGCAAGCTTTGGGTTTAGATCAGAACCTCATAGTACATAGTCTTGTGCTGGCAGCTGGTCGTCAGGGTGAATAGTTATTTCCCTGTTGGATTACGCTGCCGGCATAGGAGGCTAGACCTCCCTAGACTGCACTTGAAGGGGTTATATGATTTTACCTCCTCCTCCCTGTGGTCTACTAGTCCTGTGGTTGCAGACCCTAGGCTGAAGAATAGATATTCTTCTGCCACCTAGGATGGTGCCGGCACTGGAACTCTGTTTCTCTCTTGTTTAGGGGTGGCAGCTAAATGGCTGCCGGCCCCTTTACTGTATTGGCAGACCCTAGGCTGGAGAATATATTCTCTCCTACCGCCTAGGATGACGCCGATACCGAAACAAAGTTTCCTTAGGGTGTGATAGGACTGGCAACCAGCCGGCTCCTTTCACACCTTATACAGGACCCTTTTCCCTCCCCCCTCTGTCCTTTAGTGATGGCCTAGCCATCACAACCCTTTGGCCGTCGTCCTACAATCTCACCGCTTGCCAGCAGGTTGTAGGGCCGGCTCGGGCTTCTGCTTGTAGTGGCCCAGCTTTCCCTTATGGACGCAAGGCTCTGGGAGAGCTGTGCTGGCTGGACCAGCTGCCGGCAGAAGATCCCTTTGCTATAGAGTGTTCTTCAGTCCTCTCTTGGACTGCCATTCACAACCTGTGTCCAACAGAGACCGACAATGGTGGTGGATGGGTGGAAGCCTGAATATCTTATATTCTCCCCTTCCATTTGAACCTTCATTCCGGAGGAAGGAAGTGAGACAGAGCTCTTACATCATCCTTCACTCCTTGCTTTTTCTCTCTCTATCGGCTAGTGCCGCCAGGTACTAACCTAACCGGCGGCTGCCGGCCACTACCCTAGCCGGCAAGGTGCTGGCTGGACTTGTGCGCCGGCAGCCAACGAGCCGCTGGCACAACTGACTTGGACAGCAAGAGCCGGCCGAGTTCTGATTGCTGGCCACTACCCTGTCTGTTAAGATGCCAACTGGACTAGTGCGCCGACAGCCGGTGACCCGCCGGAGACCGGCAAGCTGCTGGCCACCATCCCAGCCGATGATGCGCCGGCTGAACTGTGCCCTAGGTGCTAGCCTTGCCGGCAACATGCCGGCTAGAACTGCAGTATATGTCTATACAGTAGTCAGTATTTTTAAACTTACCCGCTGGTTATATAAGAATGGCTATAGTCCCTAGACGCTTGGAAGAAATTCAAAAACTCGTAGAAATCGCAGATATGCCAGGTGTAAACTAGCGCCCTGGCAGTAGACAGGCCGAACTATTCCAATCACTTCAGACCTTCCCTGCCGGCTCTCGCAGGCACAAGTATTGGAATTCACTCGTTATTAACCTGGATTTTTAGCAGTATTTTGGTGATGTACTCCTATATTTTGGGTTCTAGCATTCGCTTATTGGTTTAAAAGGTAGAATTAGGAATTTTTTCAACCTTTTTTTTTTAAACATAACGAAAGCTTATGGTGGTATGTAAACATCTCGCCATTGTCTATGACTTCACAGCCATATGACGTAAGCTAAAGTCTGTTTTGCTTTTTTCAAAGAAGATAAGTGAATACTGTACTTCTTTACGGAGTATTTAGTTATAAATTAAGTTATAAATTAAAAGGATTATATTATTTTGAGAAAATTTTTGTCTTTTTAATAGGTTTTCTTTGGATAATCTCCGATCTGTTTTCAAAGAGTAACTAGCGTTCAATTTGTTTATGCTACGCAGTTTTCAGTCTATCGTTTCAATATTACGTTTTCTCTTTGTATTGATTTTTATGAATAGTACATTATTTTTACAAACTCAAGTTTTTAAGTTGTACTGGACAAAAGGAACGTTTTTTTACAGTTAATTGCTCCTTTTAGTATTTTTCTTTATTCAAAGATTAAAGAAAGTTACGATTCAGTTATTGTTTATACGACTTAGTATTCTTGACAATCGATGTAGCTCACGATTCTGGGTATCATTGTTTCCTTGTTGGGTTTTGGAATACTAAAAATTTGTCATATATTATTGTAGATGTTCCAATTGTTACGGGTGATACGCCTTTTATTGGAACTCCTTAATTTAAGGGTTAGTTTATAGATATATTCTTTTTTTGGGCTCAAGCCATGTCGTCCTGATGGGAGTTCCTAAAGGGTAGCTTCCTTGGGTATATATGACTACGGTGATATTCCCAGAGAATTTACCTTAAGGTACCCAGAATTCTAACTCCTGGAGCGAATATCCCTAAATAAAAGAACCAGGGATATCGCGAAATATCAGAGGACATATTCTTGACACGCCACATAGCAATCTGCACCCCGAACAGAATTAACACTTCGAAGGGGTCAATTGGCAAGAAAACGAAAAACGAGAAAGAAAGGAGAGCCGCTCGCAAGGTACCTCTCCTCTCCCGTTTCGTAAGCGTGCATTGCGCCGCTCACGGCGCCATCTGTATTCCTTTTTACGTAGCTCAGCAACTCGGTGTTTTCCCTGTGTTATCTCGCAATTCTTGGATTATTTTCAACATTATAATGCTTTCTCCAACTTCTTCTGCCTCTGATAAGTTGAGTATTATCTCTTTTATGTATAAATGTAAGCTCTTGGTGAATTTAAAATAATTTGATAGTGATACAGTATCTTTGTTACAAGAGCTGTTGCCTACCGGAGGCGTCCTGGACGCTGTCGCTCGCTAGGTATGAGTTATTTAGTTAGCCAGAGCGACGTTCCCGGCTCTTTCGCTTTAATAATTTTAGCTGTTTAGCGTTACATAGGATTTCTTTATATGATGCTTTTAGTATTTTCGTTTTGGCGAATGATTTGCCGATTCTGGCCTACGCTAGACCTTGTAGCCTAGTCGTTTGGCCCTAGTACTTTCCTGCATGATATTCAGATTTCCGAGTGTTTTAAAATGTTATTGAAGCTTTAGGCAGTTTTATACATTTAAGATTATGTTGATTTTCTTCCAAGATAGTATACAAGTGAGTTTCGGTGATTTAGGTAATCGATTCTCTTCGCGCCTAGGCTAGCTGTCTGTGGGGCCCTAGTATACTTTCTCACACTCCCCGGTTGCTCTCTTCTCCTCGGAGAATGTGTGCAATCCCTTTCCCTCTGCTTAAGCCTTGGGTTTAACCCTAATGGTTTTTCTGAATTGCTTTAGATACAACTATATTAGGGTGTTTCTGTTCTTTCCTGTTTCCAGTAAGTCTGGCTTCAGGAAGGGGCAGGACATCAGAGTTCTTAGTCTGAGTCTGTTTCTGTCTAGCATTGTGGTTGAGATTCCCTTGCTAGGCTGACAGCAGATATAGAAGGCTTAGCCTCCTAGTTCACTTTCGAAGGTTTCTGTACGAGATGATTCCTTCTTTTTGTGATCTAGCAGACTAGTCCAGTGTTGTTGTTCTCGGTGTGGAGGATGAGATCCTCCTTTTCTGTGAATAACAACGCCTTCCTTGCTTTGGTTCCGAGGGAGTTGGCAAGTACTGCCGGCCTCCCTCCTCGGATCTCCCCTAGGCTAAGATGAGTTTTCTTGGCTGCGGGTGATTCATTATTAGAGCAAGGTTGGCAGGACCCTCTTTCCCCCTTCCCCCTCTTTCCTTAGTGATGGCCTAGCCATTGCATCCCTGTCCGTCATTCTACATCTGTACCTAGCATAGGTTAGGATGTGGAGTTGACTCAGTCCCTTGCCGGCCGGCAGTGCGTGCCGGCCGGCAAGGGTCTTCTGCTTTGAGTGCTCCCCGGACCTCCCTTGGTCTCTCATCCATGTTTGTCTGTAGAGCCAGATGGCATTGGTCAAGGAAGCCTGAAGTTATTCTCCCCTTCCTTATGTGCACTCTTTCGGGTTGTCGGGCAATGAGGCAGTACAGTCTCTTATCCCGGCATCCATTCTGTTTTTTCTTCTAGTGTTTGTACCCTAGCCCGACTACCGGCCTAAGTGGCCGGCAGCCGGGCAGTTGAAAGTTCTCTGGTTCTTTTGCTGCCGGCCGGCATTGGTTGTATACCTTTGCCGGCCGGCTATAATATCACACCATAGTTCTGCCGGCCGCTACGATTGGTGGCCGGCAGCCGGATGCTATCGTTGTTTAGTTGCCGGCTGGCAATAGAAACACACCAATGTTCTGCCAGCCGCTACGTTTGGTGGCCGGCAGCCGGGTGCTATCTTGTTTAGTTGCCGTCCGGCAGTGACTGCCGGCCGGCACACGCATTTGAACCAGCGTTCTTCCGCCTAATAGTCTAAAAGTAGTATACTTTGGAACTAGTTAAGGTATGTGCCGGCTGGCACATTACCTTGTATACTGTAGCCAGTATTTTTCAGTATAGAATATACTGCAGGGAGAAAACTATAGTATAGTATATGTTATAACACTAAGTTTTTCTAACACTCTTGTGTTGTCTTGTACAGCCCTTTGGTGAAACCATACAGATAAAGAAAGTGAGTTCTTTCTTTTCTACTATCCAGTATTTTAAAATTACTTATATTGGTGTGAGCTACACCTGTTTTCCTCTGGAAATTATTTATTGGTCACTCTAGTATAGAATAACCATACAATTTTATTATCTGGAAGGTTACAGCAATTGACTGGGCAGGAAATACAAGTGTGTGTCTTTAATTTCTAGTTTAGTTACTCTAAGCTATGTATATCCAGTGATATGTAGTTCACTTGATACTCATGGAATTTTCTTCTCTTTACAGGAGGACCATCCGAAGTGTGGAAGCGTTTTCTGCAACGTCCGCAGCAAGAACTTCTGCGGACATGACTTGTGTAGGTGGCACGCAGCATGCGCAGTCTCCAAAGGTGATCTCCGGTATTGGGACCCGCAGGTATGTACCGTATGCACAAACCTGATTACTGAGGCATTTGATTCCCCTAAGATGGCGGAGTCAAGGGACGCAGCAAGGGAGAAGCTTCGTACCTGGGTAAGGGGCTTTCAGAAGAATACTTCTGGTCCCTATCTTCCAAGTGAGAAGATGAGGGCTTACCTTTTCCCCAAGGCATCAGCAGATGCAGTGATTCCCCAGCCTCAAGCGGAGATACCGTTAGTTCAGATCCCGGTGGATGCTGAAGTCGCGGACGCCCTGCAGGACATCCAATTGGACGATAGGATGTCGGAGGTGTCCGAATGCTTGGAAAAAGACTTTCTGGCAGAAGACCAGGAAGAGGAGCAGGCTCCAGACAATGAGGAGGAAGAATTTGACGAGGTGTTGGCTAACCCGGTTCAGGCCCCTGAACCTATTCCTTCAACATCGTCCTTTCTCTCAGAGGAGCTGGGAAAGACCCTTTCTTCCATCGTTGGGATGATCCAACATATGCAGAAGGAAAATAATGAGAAGGCTGCTGCAATGAAGTTGGAGATGCGGAGACTTGCAGCATCACGTGGGCCCCAGAAGAAGCTCAGCTTGAAAGACCTTCCCTTGTGCTCAGATGCCAACCCTTGGAGGTATGCCGAGCACATGCCTATGACGACGGGAAAGATCGTCATTTCGGAGAAGTTGGGCTCAGTCCCCCTTGAGGAGGTGGAATTCTGGCCCAGCAAGGAGTCGTATTCGGACTGTTATGTCCGCCTAAGGAAGGAACCAGCCTCAAAGGAAGAAACGGAGCCGAAGGAGGTCATAGTTTTTGACCATGCTAAGGATCAAGCTTTGTTGTCAAGCTCGATGAAAGAGAGGGGCTTCACAAACTCAAAGGTACCTGCTTTGAGTAAGAAGCACCCTTCCTTTGTGTCCTCTCCTTCTAGAGCCTTCCCCTTTATGCAGAAAGGGTTTACGGCCGTGCTGAAAGCGATCGAGGCAGGTAAGCCATGCCCCTCTTTGGAGGAGTGTATACCTCTATCTTTGGCCTTACCCATGGACCACAAAGACTGGAAGGACGTCCATCTTACCTTCTCAGTCGGGAAGTTGGAGGCCGATATTGCCGGACGTCAGTTCGGTGAGAACCTCCCGAAGCTGTCTGACTTTCTTTTGCGCAGGGAGCTTGAGACAAAAGAAAGACTTGCTGCCTCAATGTCTCATCAAACGACTCTGGAGACAATGGCAAGTGACCCCAAGGTCCATGAAATGTTTATGGTAGTGGCTAAGACACGCCTAGCCACAGTGATGAAGGACCTTTATAGCTTCGTCAAAGCTAGGAGGGCTTGTAGGGAGTTCATGTTCGCCTCGGCTGCGGTGAGGCACGAGCCAAGGAAACTAATCTCCTCCAGCATTTGGGGCAAAGACCTCTTCCCTAGTGAAGCGGTCAAGGAGGTTGTAGATAAGGCCGCCACGGAGAATAGAAACCTTCTCCAGAAGTGGGGCCTATCTCTCAAGAGAAAGTCTTCCCCGGATGAGGGTCCCCAACCAAAGAGGAAGACTAAGAAGACTAGGCTACCCTCTCGGCCAGCCAAGCCATTCAGACAGCAGCAGCAACAACTTCCTTTGCCTACAGTGCCCCAGATGGTGGCACAAACCCCGGCCACGTACCAGTGGGTACCCCAAGCCGTGACTACGTATTCTCCGGCATTTAACCCAGCGTTCGAAGGGCAGTCAACTACCTTTCGAGCAAAGCCTAGAGGAGCACCCAGAGGTTCGTCTAGACGCCCCTCAAAGGGGGAGGGGATTCAGGGGTGGTCGCAGTCAAGGAGGCAAGACCTCAGGGCAACAGCAGCCAAAGTGAAATGATACCGGTAGGAGGGAGACTTTAGATTTTTCGGGATCGTTGGACCTTCGATCTCTGGGCCCACAACCTACTCAAGAATGGACTGGGTTGGAGCTGGTACAGCACTCCACCCCCGTGCCCACGATTTTTCTAACACTCCACCCCCGTTCTGGAGGAGTACATTCAAGAACTCTTTGAGAAAAGAGTAATCCGAAGGGTAAAGTCCATCAAATTCCAAGGGAGGCTGTTTTGTGTTCCCAAGAAGGACTCAGAAAAACTCAGAGTCATTCTGGACTTGTCGCCACTCAACAAGTTCATAGTGAACTGCAAGTTCAAGATGCTAACACTGCAACACATAAGGACCTTACTGCCCAAGAGGGCATATACCGTCTCCATAGATTTGTCAGACGCCTATTGGCATGTTCCAATCAATCGCCAACTCTCCCCCTACCTAGGGTTCAAGCTACACCGAAGATTCTACGCCTTCAGAGCCATGCCATTCGGGCTAAACATAGCCCTAAGGATCTTCACGAAGCTTGCGAGTGCAGCTCTCAAACAATTACGCCTAAAGGGAATCCAAGTGGTAGCCTACCTGGATGACTGGCTGGTGTGGGCAGCATCCAAGACAGAATGTTTGCAAGCTTCCCTACAGGTGATCCAGTTCCTAGAGCATCTAGGCTTCAAGATCAACAGAAAAAAGTCTCGGCTTTCTCCATCTCAAAAGTTTCAGTGGCTGGGAATCCACTGGGACCTAGTGTCACACCAACTCTCCATCCCGGCGAAGAAGAGGAAGGAGATAGCTGGTTCTGTCAAGAGACTTCTGGATTCCGAAAGAATATCAATACGCGAACAGGAGAGAGTGCTGGGTTCTCTCCAGTTTGCCTCAGTAACAGACCCTGTGCTAAGAGCACAGCTAAAGGATGCAACCGGAGTTTGGAGAAGTTATGCATCAAACGCGCGAAGAGATCTGATAAGGCCAGTACCGCTTCGTCTACGTACGCTTCTCAGGCCTTGGTCCCGAGTCAGGCAACTAAAGAAGTCGGTGCTTCTCCAGCCACCTCCCCCCTCGATGACTATTCATACATACGCCTCGAAGGAGGGGTGGGGAGGTCATTCTCATCGGAAGAAGGCCCAAGGAACTTGGTCCAATCTATTCAAGAGATTTCACATAAACTTTCTGGAAGCTATGGCAGTACTCCTTACCTTGAAGAAAGTCTCCCCTCGCCGCTCGATCCACATAAGGTTGGTACTGGACAGCGAGGTGATTGTGAGATGCTTGAATCGACAAGGATCGAGGTCACCACCACTCAACCAGGTGATGTTGGCCATCTTTCGACTGGCGGAAAAGAAGAAGTGGTACCTGTCGGCAGTTCACCTTCAAGGAGTCCGCAACGTGGCAGCGGACGCTCTATCCAGGTTCTTACCGATAGAGTCGGAATGGTCCCTAGACGCAGGATTATTCTCCTTCATCTTGAGTCAAGTCCCAGAACTGCAGATAGACCTCTTTGCGACGAAGGACAACAAGAAGTTACCCCTTTACGTGTCCCCGTACGAGGGTCCCTTGGCGGAAGCAGTGGACGCGATGTCCCTCGACTGGAACAGATGGTCCAGGATTTACCTGTTCCCTCCTCACAACCTTCTATTGAGGGTCCTCAACAAACAGATCTTTCAAGGGAGTAGTGGCAACAGTGGCTCACAAGTGGCCGAACAGCGTGTGGTTCCCTCTGGCATTGGAACTACGGCTGAAGTGTCTACCGTTACCAGATCCAGTTTTGACCCAGCGAGTTCAGAAGTCGACTGTTTGCGCTTCATCACAGAAAACCCGGAACATGCAGCTCATGATTTTCTCTCCCTAGCAGTGAGAAAACGTTTCGTGATTTCGAAAGACAGTATAGACTTCCTAGAGGAATATAAGTGCAAATCCACTAGAAGGCAATATGAGTCATAATGGAGAAAATGGGTGGCCTTTGTCAAGGCGAAGAATCCACAAAAGATCTCGATGGACTTCTGCTTATCTTTCTTCATCCACCTCCATGGTCAAGGGTTAGCAGCCAACACAATATCAACGTGTAAATCTGCTTTGACAAGACCCATTTTATATGCCTTCCAGGTCGACCTCTCTAACGACATTTTTAATAAAATTCCGAAAGCCTGTGCTAGGCTCAAACCATCAGCACTTCCGAAGCCCATTTCATGGTCTCTGGATAAAGTTCTTCATTTCGCTTCGCTGTTGAACAATGAGGAGTGTGCTTTAAAGGATTTGACCCCAAAAGTTATTTTTCTGTTTGCACTCGCTTCGGGGGCCAGGGTTATTATTATTATTATTATTATTATTACTATCCAAGCTACAACCCTAGTTGGAAAAGCAAGATGCTATAAGCCCAGGGGCTCCAACAGGGAAAAATAGCCCAGTGAGGAAAGGAAATAAGGAAATAAATAAATGAAGAGAACAAATTAACAATAAATCATTCTAAAATAAGTAACAACGTCAAAACAGACATGTCATATATAAACTATTAACAACATCAAAAGCAAATCTGTCATAAATAAACTATAAAAAGACTCATGTCCGCCTGGTCAACAAAAAAGCATTTGCTCCAACTTTGAACTTTTGAAGTTCTACTGATTCAACCACCCGATTAGGAAGATCATTCCACAACTTGGTAACAGCTGGAATAAAACTTCTAGAGTACTGCGTAGTATTGAGCCTCGTGATGGAGAAGGCCTGGCTATTAGAATTAATTGCCTGCCTAGTATTACGAACAGGATAGAATTGTCCTGGGAGATCTGAATGTAAAGGATGGTTAGAGTTATGAAAAATCTTATGCAACATGCATAATGAACTAATTGAACGACGGTGCCAGAGATTAATATCTAGATCAGGAATAAGAAATTTAATAGACCGTAAGTTTCTGTCCAACAAATCAAGATGAGAATCAGCAGCTGAAGACCAGACAGGAGAACAATACTCAAAACAAGGTAGAATGAAAGAATTGAAACACTTCTTCAGAATAGATTGATCACCGAAAATCTTGAAAGACTTTCTCAATAAGCCTATTTTTTGTGCAATTGAACAAGACACAGACCTTATATGTTTCTCAAAAGTAAATTTACTGTCGAGAATCATACCTAAAATTTTGAAAGAGGCATACATATTTAAAGAAACATTATCAATACTGAGATCCGGATGTTGAGGAGCCACCGTCCTTGACCTACTTACAATCATACTTTGAGTTTTGTTAGGATTCAACTTCATACCCCATAATTTGCACCATGCACTAATTCTAGCTAAATCTCTATTAAGGGATTCACCAACCCTAGATCTACATTCAGGGGATGGAATTAATGCAAAGAGAGTAGCATCATCTGCATATGCAACAAGCTTGTTTTCTAGGCCAAACCACATGTCATGTGTATATAGTATGAAAAGTAATGGGCCAAGAACACTACCCTGTGGAACACCGGATATCACATTCCTATAATCACTATGGTGCCCATCAACAACAACTCTTTGAGATCTATTACTTAAAAAATCAATAATAATGCTAAGAAACGACCCACCCACTCCCAACTGTTTGAGTTTGAAAACAAGGGCCTCATGATTAACATGGTCGAAGGCAGCACTAAAATCAAGGCCAATCATACGAACTTCCCGACCACAATCAAGGGATTTCTGTACAGCATTGGAGATTGTAAGAAGGGCATCACATGCTCCAAGGCCTTTACAAAAACCAAATTGCAAACTAGGGAGTAGATGATTACCTTCATCAAACATATTAAGACGTTTTGCCAGAAGACTTTCAAAAACTTTAGATAATATGGGAGTTATGGAAATTGGGCGGTAATCAGTGGGACTTGAGCTACCACAAACACATTTACATAGAGGATTTTACATAGGGTTAGTGAAATTGTAGCCCTCTCGAGAGAGGAAGGTCGTGTTCAGTTCTTGGATGGGGGAGAACTGAACCTGTTTCCGGATCCTACGTTTCTCGCCAAGAACGAGTTACCCACCAACAGGTGGGGTCCCTGGAGAATCTGCCCTCTGAAAGAAGATGCATCTCTATGTCCAGTGGAATGCCTAAAGGTCTATCTTCGTAGAACTTCAGACTTCATGGGTGGTCAACTATTCAGGGGAGAAACATCAGGCTCAAATTTATCACTGAAACAACTTAGGGCGAAAATCACCTATTTTATTCGCAGAACGGATCCAAACAGTACAGCCGCAGGTTACGATCCGAGGAAAGTTGCCTCATCCTTAAATTTCTTCAATAATATGGATTTCGAACATCTTCGCTCATACACTGGCTGGAAGTCTTCCAGAGTTTTCTTTCGTCATTATGCGAAGCAAGTGGAACAACTGAAGAGGTATGTGGTAGCAGTGGGTAGTGTTGTTAAACCTGCTGTTTAACTCTGCGAGGAACAGTGAAATTAATTGGGACGATTAATTCTGGGGTGGGTGTGTAGTTACGGACTGTTCTACAAACTAAGTGTTAGGGCACTAGGGTGCCCACATTGCCTGTTCCATATTCAAAGGTGAACCTAGCATAAGTGCAGACATGTGTGCCAAGCGTTTCCAACGCTAATGTGACTGATTAGTAATACAGACTTTTATGATTTTGATACCTCGGTATGTTAAAAGTGGCGCTAATGTTTTTCTTTCAGATAAACAAGTTTTCTGTTTGCTATCATGCTTATGCTTATTTATTGGTTATCCTCCTCTTATATATGTATAATTGTTGTTTAACCTGTTTTATTTTATTGATTGTCAATAAACTAGTTCTTGTGAACCTTGCGTCTCTTTCGCCTGTGTCATTTTTCTTGAAATGATTTAGCATTACGTTTACTATGTATATTTATCTTGGATAATTCTAATAGATTGTTCCTTTATGCAAGCATCTTTCATTGGTTTATGCTTTCCCCTAGCGGGAGGACTCCATGCCCTAAGGGGACGGTAGCGGATGTGCAAGTTTTCCTCCTACCCGGATATAAAGCTTTGTCCAATCCAGTAATCGAATGGGGAACTGGTCGATATTTCATATTGACTCAGTGGTTCTTTTACAAACTATGCTTTACATGATATAGAGTGAGACCACTATATTGGCTTGTCTGTTATTCATACATAGGTATATGTACTCTTCGAGACTTTTTCCAGAGTCTAGTATGACTCTTCCCGGTAGGGGGCAGGAAGCACTAATATGGTCTATGGTTAGATGAAAAGATGTATGACGGTAACATCTTAGGTCTCTAGATCTAGTTGACCGGGAAATACCTTCTGAGAGTACGGCACGTTTTGAGAATCCACAGATACAGTAATGCTCTGGTATACTTCCATCAGGACGACATGGCTTGAGCCGTTCTATTTATGGGTGAGATAGCCATGTCGTCCTGATGGACCCGCCCTTCCTTTTTCCTCTAAAAAAGGGCTGTAGGACCCCTCCCTACATACAGTATCTGTAGCACCTCGTGTATCACTACAAGGAATACAGATGGCGCCGTGAGCGGCGCAATGCACGCTTACGAAACGGGAGAGGAGAGGTACCTTGCGAGCGGCTCTCCTTTCTTTCTCGTTTTTCGTTTTCTTGCCAATTGACCCCTTCGAAGTGTTAATTCTGTTCGGGGTGCAGATTGCTATGTGGCGTGTCAAGAATACGTCCTCTGATATTTCGCGATATCCCTGGTTCTTTTATTTAGGGATATTCGCTCCAGGAGTTAGAATTCTGGGTACCTTAAGGTAAGTTCTCTGGGAATATCACCATAGTCATATATACCCAAGGAAGCTACCCTTTAGGAACTTCCATCAGGACGACATGGCCATCTCACCCAAAAATAGATTTTTCGCTTCGCTCAAAATCCGTTTACTACATCTATTCAAGTAATATATTTTATATTTTACATTTAATATTTGGTTGCATTTATATGGGATTCAGTGTCTTTTGCATTCCCATTCAAACCATTAACAAGCGTGAATACTTTGGTTTTTGAAACAATTGTGGAAATATCATTTTTACCAAAGAGTAAAATGCTAGAATTTTAGTGCTAAATTAGTGCAGTGAATTTGAGGGTGCTTCTGTTCGGACCTGTCGTTATCCTAGCCTTAGACCTCTTTCAAGCTCCCGGACCCAGGGGAGAAGTTAAGTCGAGTGGCGAAAGGAATCGAGAGGCGTAGCCTGGCGTTTACCGTCTTGTAAGTCCCGAACAGAGGTCCCCTTGAGCGTTTTCTGTCAATCCTCAGAACGCTCACCCTCGCTATAGGAAAAGCGAGGTAAAAGTGTTTTCTAACATTAGGCGATGACGCGCATCAGGCGCTAAGCTGAAAACAAAATTAGAATCATTCTTCGTGTGTTACGATTCATGCAAGCGTGGAATCGACGAAGAAAGCGGATTCGTGTTTGAAAATGCTGCATGCTTGTTGACTAAGCTTAATCTTAATTGGTCTTTGCTGTTAGACATGAAACGGAAACTATCTTCGTTTATACGGTCTTATCAGCCTGCCGTTGGCAGTGCGCTTTGGTGTCACAATTCCGGTTTTGACGAGGTGTCGCACAGGCGACCTGCCTATTCCGGTGATGACTCGTTGTTGCACAGGCGGCCTACCAGCCGCAATGTCCAATGGCGGAGGAACGTGGATGCATCGCTCCGAGTACCTGCTTCTCAACGTCAACCGACCGCTCATAGCGCCGAATGTCAGTCTATCCAGGCACGCTGACAATTGCCAGGCAGCAGAGCAGGCTACCAAGTGGCATGACAGTCAGCAGCATCAGTCAGACGCGGTAGCGGGGCGGAGCGGTACCATGCTGGAGCGGTACCGGGCTGGAGCGGTACCGGGCTGGAGCGGTAGCGGAGTGGAGCGTCAGCGTTAGCGTCAGCATCAGTCATACGCTACGCTTCCCATGACAATAGATTTTGATGTCTGCATGACCATGAACGTCTAGCGTTGGAACATGGTTGCGCTAGGCGCTATATTGAGAAATAAATCTTACCTAGAAAGATATGTTCTCGGACCAAGGCCTGCTGGCTAATTCTTGGTTGGGAGAGCTAGAATTAAAAATTCTAAGCATTAAGGTCAGTATCCAGAAGCTTAAGGAGTTGACTCCTAGGAATCAAGACTTCTCTTCTTAAGATAGAGATTTGTAAGAGGAAGGGAGTGACTTTCAGAAACTCATGAGGGTTTTTCTGAAAAGTTTCCACTTTAGTTTATACATGCTGCTCCTCGTTCTGACTTCAGATTTTTTCAGTAGGTGCGTAGAAGCTAGCCAGGCTACAACCCTAGTTGAGAAAATAAGATGCTTTAACCCAAACTGCTCCAATAGGGAAAGATGGCTGTGTGGGGAAATAAGAAAATAAATAAATTAACATTAAATCGTTATCAAAAGAATAACAAGTGCAAAGAGTCAGTGCAAAGAGTCAGTGCAATAACCCGTCCTCAATGCAGCATAACGAACCTTCCTGTAGAGGTTGGTGCAGTAGCGCCTGCAACTGCTACAGTAAGAAGTGCATTAAGGCCTTTATGAGAATAGGGCGTAAAAGTATATCTCCCACAACGGGCAGATCTTTTATGATTTAATGTAATGTTTAAAAAAAAAAAAAAAAAAATGCAATTGCTCAGTGACTCGTAGACATAGCGCATGCACTGGAGGATATGTTAGTTCGTGTCCGTCTTACACCTGACACCTCTTCCTTACTTCCCAACCCCTGGGAGAAGGAATGTCGTAAGGCTAAGGTATAACGCGGACCTTATGCGCTAAACGTATGTTCCACCGAGCGATCCTGTCGATGCTTTCCAAGACGTTCGCTTTCCGCTTTGGGATGACTAAGTAAAGGTTTTTCTTTGTCTTCGATTGATGAATTAGGACGTCACAACCATGTGACGTATTCTCTTAAGCAGAGCAAAATTTGAATGTCTTGAAGCGATCAGTTCATCATCGCTATGGCATCACGGATCTTGTAAAAATTTTTCTGTGTAATAGGACGCAGTTTCCTGACGAGGATAGCGTTTTACGTTTTCCTTCTCTGCTAGACTAGAAAGTGACTCGTCATGAATGCACGCGAACAGGACTTACCCTCGCAGTAGGCGTGTCGCGAGGCTTAAGCTGGAAGCAATCGAGTGTGTTTTCTTCCACGAGAGAGGGGGAAGTCAGACAAGTCGCATACAAACCTAACTCTTCCTCTGGAATCTTACGCTCTTTCTGTAAAGAAAGCATTCGGCCTCGTCGAAGGACGCAAAACTTAGCCTTGGTTGACACCAACCAATACGTCCAAGACCGGTCATGAGTTGTATGCTCCCTAACTTATCCTGCAGTAACTGATGTTCGCCGGAGGTTTTCTTTTCGAAAGAAGGTGACGTGTCAGCACCAAAAATCGCGTAAGACACGTAGTTCATCGGGGGATAGGGTGCTCAGTTTTCTTCTGTTCGCGCTTCTTCCCCTCCCCCAGATTGGGAGAATGTCTAGTACCTTCCTTTGGGGGCCATCGACTTTTGTTGACGATATCTCGCAGTATTAGGTACGTTCAGGTCGCGCACAAGGCGCGCTGGAAATGTCATAAGGACTTTCCCAGGTCGGTCACGGGACTACGGTTGTTGATCTCTCACAGCGATCTCTCACGTTTGAGTTAGAGCACACGGTGCCCCTCAAGTGTATGTTATGTCTGAGCTAAAGAGGTCAATTTCATCACTTTTTGGCGCTTACCATTCTTGGGCGGAAGAATTTCACCTAAAAGAATCTAAGAACAGCCATAGACCAAGAATACGGTCTCCCGTTAGTATCAGACAGCATAGTTCTCCGATACTCAGCAACGCTTCCTCGCAGCGACCAGCTCGCGTTACGGAAAGCGCTAGGGCGGATGTATGGGGCAGTCAGGTCTCTCACTTACGGCAGACGCAGACGCCAGTCTGGTCTCACCCTCAAACAGACGCAGGCGCCAGTCTGGTCTCTCCCTCACGCAGTCGCAGACGCAGACGCCAGTCTGGTCGTATGTTGGACTCTAACAGTCAAAGTTGATCTTTTCAACAAGTTGTCTCACCTTCGCGTTCTGCGGTACACGCGACTACCGCTCATGGGGACGCATGCTACACGCGGACAGCTCTCGACAAGCTGATCAATCTGAAATCCCACGGCAACATAGACACATGTGTCAGCCTGGACATATGCTGGTTAAGGTCAGTCAGGTTTTTTCCCCGCGTCATGATAGACAAACAGTTGCTTCTTTGCGCCTCTGACTGGACACGATACTGTCGCCTCCTCGCGTCAAGCTGTAGATTGGCATCAGGTGGGAAGCAGGCAGCACGCTATATCCTCACGACAAGGTGAACGCTTACAGCACGCTAACACCTTACGACAATGCAAACGCATGCGGCAATCTGGTCACTTGCTAGACGCATACAGTCAAGTCTGTTTCTCACAGCAGTATAGGCAGATTGTTGTCTCTCCTTCGCGAGTCTCTGGCCACAAAACTAACGCTCCCTCGCGTCAAGCTTTTGGCTTAAAGTATGTTGAACACTCGCCGGTTACATGCAATCAGGTCTTAACCTCACAGCATGAGGTTCACGTTGTTGATGCTACTTTCAACAAGCCACTTTCAACAAGCCTAGCTTCGATATCGGTTCCTTGCGACCGATCTGAACGCGTTTCGGGAGGCGGTATAGATCTTGACTCTCCCTCACGACATGTTGATCATAGGCAGCATGCTGGAACCATACTGGATTCATGCTGGGCCCATGCTGGACGCATGCCTTTGGGCCGTTTCCCCGCGTCAGGATCACGAACGTCTTATTTTAAACTATCAAGCTTTAGGTGTGGCTATCTTCAGTATTGCAGAAAACCCCTAAGATCTAGAGGGTTGTTCGAAGGAGGCAGCTGAGGCTATCGCTTGTACAAAGGACTTTTACCTCAAGGTTTTGCAGCCTAAATAGGAGGTTTTAGGGAGTAGTGTAGACCTAAATCAGTCTCTTCATTTAGTAACTCTAAAATGCAAGTGGCCTATTTCTTCTTAGAACTTAGAAGAAAGCACATATTTACCTCCTCGACCGTCAAGGGGTACAGGAGTATGCGGGCAGCTGTCTTCAGACGCAGGAGATTGGATCTATCAAATAAACACCTTCTAGATCTTCTTAGATCGTTTGAGATGAATTAGAAGTGTCAGCAAGATTTGCCAGCCTGGAATTTAGAGGTTGTTTTTAAAAATTCCACGGTAGTGACAGATTCGAGCCTTTACACTCGGCTTCTTTTGTAAGATCTGACCTTGAAGACTGTTCTTAGTAAGTCTAGCAACAGCTGAGAGTCAGTGAAGTTCACTCTTTTAGAAAGAACATGGACTTCAGAAACGGATAAGCCATATGCTCCTTGCAACTTGATTTCTTGGTCATAAACAAACGTTCTTCTCATCCATGGCCTAAATCTTTCGAGATCACTATTCTCTCGGATATAGTTTGTGAAGAGTTGAGGAGAGTTTTTTGTCCGATTAAAACGTTGAAATTTTATCAAGACAGGACTAAAGGATTTAAGAGACTATTCAGAGGCTCTTTGATGCGCAGTCAAGAAACCTGCGCTACCTATGTCTAAAACGCCCTATCGTTTCTTATAGACTTTAATTACAAAGGCTCACTCACACTGTGGTGAGCCGGACATTAAGCTGTCTAAAGAGTAAAGACTCATGAAGTTAGAGCTGTGGGAGCTTCTGTAACTTTTAAACATAACTGTTCTCTGCAAAGCATCGTGCATACAGCCTTTTGAAGAGGTAATCCTGTATTCGCCTTGCATTACTTATACCGTATCCAGTCTCTTTGTGTGGACTGTTACGTTTTGGGATCATTCGTAACAACGAGCGCAATAGTAGGTGAAGCATCCACCACTACATTTCCTTAAATTCCTAGTACCCCTGTTCTCCTCTTGGAACTTTTATATATGTTTTATGATTGTACGTGAAGATTGGTCGGCAATCTTCCGCAATCTTTGATTTAGTCAGGTGGTCATTTTGTTCCTGGAGAGCACCCGGAACAAGGGTATTAGTTGAGGTCCTGTCATGCTATAGGTTATTGAACCGTTTGACAGCTCCTAGAGATCTTCAGCTCCCTGGATGGACCGCTGGATCTCGTAAGGATAGCAGACAGAATGAGACAGAGAACCATTGAAGTCAGCTTCCTTATCAGGTACGAACCTCTTAAGAGTTTATATTTAACTCTTAAGTGAATTTCCAATTATGTTGCTGTCTCTGACCCACCACCAAGGGTATCAATCAGCCATTCTTATATAACCAGCGGGTAAGTTTAATGTTTAAAAATGATTTGTTCCAACACGGAGACTTACCTCGAACTACTTTCTTAGGAGTACAGTGAGCCCTCGCTACTTCGCGGTTCGACCATCGCGGATTCACCACTTCGCGGATTTTTTTCATAACGCATGTATATAAAAAAATCGCGGATTTTCCGGAAATTTCTAAAATACCGCGATGTGACCGATGGTGCGAGATTGGAGAAAGTAAGGAAAATTGAATCATGATTGATTTTCTATATAAATGAAACTTTGAGGAGCAACAAAGATATCATTTGTTAGAGAGATAGAGAGAGGTAAGGAATGGGAGGTAGTGAAAAGTAGCCCACAGAGAGAGAGAGAGAGAGAGAGAGAGAGAGAGAGAGAGAGAGAGAGAGAGAGAGAGAGAGAGAGAGAGAGAGTGTGTGTGTGTGTGTGTGTGTTCTTTTAAATGTAACAAACAAAAAAATTTGATAGGTTATAACACATTGGTGCTTATGTAATATCAACTGTATACTGTAGACGGTTTGAATAAGTTAAGAAATGGTATAAACGATACTTTGTTAGTGTATTCGTACACTCTCAAGAGCGGCAGCTAGATGTCAGCTGATCTAATCACAGCCAAAAGTAAAACAAAAAGAAGTCAACAATACTCGATTTTTAAAACACACCCGAAATTTAAAAACTAAAGTACACTCTTTCTTAATGTGCAATTAACTATTTAAAGAGTAGCAATTTTCTAGAATAAAATGATGTTTCCCAAAAAATAGTGGTTTGCTGATGAAATCGGATGCCGTATTTTTAGCAACGATTGAAATGGATGTAAACTCGGCATAATTTTTTTGTTTCGTATTTAATTGGCAATAAGAAAACTAATTTTAGTTTCTTCATCTATATGTAAGTATTGTATAACACGAAGAGAGAGAGAGAGAGAGAGAGAGAGAGAGAGAGAGAGAGAGAGAGAGAGAGAGAGAGAGAGAATGAATCAGCTGTTGTAATGGAATGCCGTGTTTTTGTTTCGTGAGAATTTCATCGCCACGACTATAACAACAACATACTGTACTGAACTTTACAGTATTATACAGACTACTGTAATATGATAAAGTAAAATATTTGTAATAACCTATTTTATATGAAATGGGGCCATTTTTTTTTTTTAAATTTACATTTACGTACGTAAAACAACTCTCTCTCTCTCTCTCTCTCTCTCTCCTCTCTCTCTCTCTCTCTCTCTCTCTCTCTCTCTCTCTCTCGTAAATTGTTTTCCTGCTTTGCTACGTATGTATGATTTTATATAGATACGGTAAATAATATTTGTAATAACATATTTTCTAAAAGCTTTTACTGTAATAAATGCCTTCGTTTGTTTACTGAGCGTACTTTATGACGCCGTCGTTTCAGGCGGCGTCATAAAGAAAAACATTTCATTTGGAAGTCCTAAGAAAAATTAAGTAAAACATTGGTAATAACAAAATCAACATACTGTACTGAATAATCAATATAATCGATGCAAAAACTAACCTATACACAGATGTGTAAATGCGTTTGTTTCTTCATTATGATCAGAGATAAACGTAAACAAAACATTGGTTGCCATTTTTTATTGTGCTTTTTGGCGTGTTTAGGAAACGCATGATATAAAATCGCCTTTAATATTTGTGCCTGTTTTAGTTTAGGGTACTGTAGTACATGCATTAAGTGTTCTGTACATTAAAGGGTAGTTTGTTAACAGTACTACGTACAAGGGAAGGTTTTAAAAGTCTGAATATACATGTTAAATAAATAGGTAAATATGGTGTCACTACTTCGCGGATTTTCACCTATCGCGGTCGGGTCTGGAACCTATCTACCGCGATAAACGAGGGTTCACTGTACCTGGAATCTCCTTTCAACCAACCAGAGTTTTGTGTAGTTTACCCTATTTCCGTTTTCTGTGAGGACCACCTCAGGCGGAAGGATACGTTCCCTGAGGCCAGTCCCGAGCCAGGCCGCGTGTTAGCTTGGGTCTTGACCCTCAGTAAGTTCTCTGGTCGCATCGTGATATCATCTCGACGCTCTCCTTTCTCAGTGCGACCCGTTGTGTCCCCGACTCGCGTGTCCCACGTGTCTCCCACGTGGTATCCCTGTACTTTCCCTTGTGTTCTTGCGTGTTCGCTTGATTACCTTGTGCTTTCCCTTGTGCTTTTCCAAGTGTATTCCTTATCATTTCCATGCATTCCTGTGTCTTACGGTGTTGTGATAGTAAATCATGGAGCATGCTCGCCGTTGTCCTGGGCCTAGAGCTGGGAAGTCGTGTGGAGCGTTTTTGTCCAAGCCGGAGGTTGACCCGCATTCCCTTTGCTCTTCGTGTAGGGGTAGAGTGTGCTCTCCGTCGGACACGTGTCCGGAGTGTGTGTCGTGGAGTGAAGTCCAGTTGGTTCGTTTTAGTACGAAGAAGAAGAAGTCCTCTAAGCGATCTCCCAGGAAGGCAAGCACCTCTTCGCCCTTGACGTCGCCAGGAGGGAAGTCTGACGGTGTTTCTCTCCCATCTTCCCCTATCCAGAGTAGGGGACGAGGTAAGTCTGTTGCGGGGAAGAAGCCGATGGCTCTTCCCCAGGAGTCTAGTCTTCGAGATATTGGGGTTGCTGATTCTTTGCAGGCAAGTGGGGGCCCTGAAGGTGTTCTTAGTGGGGGTCTTAGGGACTCTGCTCTTGTACTTGGGAGGCACATCTCTTCAGATGACCCCATGTGGAGTAAAAATGTTCCTGTTTCTTTGCCCGCATCATGGGCTTGCATTTCAGGTACCTCCGCAGCAGATGGCACCCAAGATAAAGAAGACTCTCCGGTAGCGGATCCCTTCGGATGGGGACCCCCAAGGACTCCCTGTAGGTCCCCGTTGAGGATAGAAGAAGGCCTTGGTTCCTGGTTACCCAACGTAGAGCGACCGAACTCTCCCCCAGCTCCTCTTTCGGCAGTTCCTGACGTGTTTCTGCAACCTTCGACCTCCGGAACCCAGCAAATCATGAAGCCGTCTATTCCCCATGCGTCTGCCCCTCGGTCGTGTTATGAAGAGTCGTCAGAGTCTTCAGCGGCATGTTCATCGTTCTCTTTGGAGGGAGAAACGCAGAGGAGGCGCCGCCGGAAGAGGGATAGATCCAGGAGAAGACGTTCCCATTCGAGGTCGCGTTCTAGGTCGAGGCATGGGAGAAGGCGTTCCAGGTCTCCGAGGAAGAAATGCAGGAGAAGTAAGTCTCCCAAAGAAGAATGGGTCCTCATCCCTCGCAGGAAGCTCGCGGACTTCGCTGCGATCCCGAGCTCTGCGAGTTGGCGTTCCAGAGATAGTTCCCCAAGGAGGCCCTCTTCCAGCCTCAGGTTTGACCCTTGGAAGGACGAGAACGCAAGGACCTCTTCGGACAGGCGTAAGGCCGCGAAACAGCCGACTCAACCTGCCCAGCGTAGGGAGTCGCCTTTTCGGACGGGCAGCCTCTTTGAGTCAGCTAAATTGGCTCTCACTTTGGATAAACAGGGACGGCTTCTTCCGTCGGGCAAGCCCACGGAAGCCTCACCCTCATTGTCGAAGGACAATCTAAGGACGGAAGCTCTCGCCATCACGGCGGTGCCCGTCCCAGGACCGCGGCCTGGTGCGGAGGTGCCCGTCGGGACAGCGCCTCAGCGCCAAACGGAGGACGCGGACGGCGACACGGAGGGTTCTCCAGCCGAGGATTCGGCTTATAGAAGGGTTATAGGCCTCATACGGAGGCATCACAGGATCGAGGAGCCTGTTCCCACCGACGAGGATGCCTGGCGATCCAGCCTCAATCGACTAATGGAGGCCCCTGTACAGCAGAAACCCTCCTTAGCGCTACCTGTGGCCAGAGACGTGGTTCTGGGTCGTGCACATGTAGACAAGGTTGTGGCGGGCAATGCTGAAGCCCACAAATCCCAAAGTGCCTCCAAATTACTCCAGGGTCTAAGGTCCCAGAGTAAATATTATGTGCCGGAAGGGCAGCGACCGGGAGCCTGCAGGATGGAGGCCTCCCTTGAAGTGTTAGGACAGGGTGCCCCGGAGGACAGAGCCTCTTCAGCCCTGATTTGTTTCTCCCAGTCAGAGGCGACGATGATGGAGGAGATGTCTAAAGACCTGGTCAACGTCGCCTCCTAGTTGGACTGGTGGGCCTCAACTCTAGTGGGTATCCAGGCCACCTACGACTTGTCAGTTCCATCGAACCAAGCTCTCCTGAAGGAACTAATCATCTCCGGAGGTAGGACGCTGAAGTTCTTGACGTTCCAGTCTCTTGCTTTATCGGCCAACTGGGTCCTTAGGAGAAGGGATACGGTTCTGAGCAAGCTATCCAGGAGAATCCCAGACAGGGAAGCGAGGGCTTTGAGGAGCCTGCCCGTGTGGGGTGACTCTTTTTCCCCTGAAGCAAACGGAAGAGATCATGGAGAAGCTCATGAAGAGGAAGGAAGTGAGCGTTCCCAGGCCTCAGCCCATGAGGAGACCCGCTTACAGGAGACCTACGTCGGATGGACCCTCTACTTCTCGAGCCTCTCCTAGCCAGACAAGGAGAGACGCCCCATCTACCTCTTGGGCTCAACCACCGCAGCCCCCCCATAGAGGAGCTCCGACAGCACCAGCCTCGTTTAGAACGTCCTACTCAGCATCCAGGAGAGGGCGTTCAGGTCGATCCTCCGGAAGGAGATAGTGTGAGAGGCCCCCTACTCCTGCTCAAGCCTCAGGTTGGGGGATGCCTCAGACATTTTTAGCAAGCATGGAAAGACCACAGTGAGGAACCCTGGACAGTAACGGTGTTGTAGGAGGGTTACAGACTACCATTCCTGACAGAACCGCTTCCTCTGATTCCAGCCAGTCAGACGGAGTGGCTGGCACCCAAGGATCCTTTGAAGAGGGCAGCCTTACAGGAAGAAGTATCCACGATGCTGGCAAAAGGGGCAGTGGAAACGGTTCTACAACCGGGCCCAGGGTTCTACAGCCGACTCTTTCTGGTGGAGAAAGCGACGGGAGGTTGGAGACCAGTCATAGATCTGTCAGCCCTCAACAAGTTTGTGTGCAAGACCGACTTCAAGATGGACACCCCGAAGTCGGTCCTGCAGTCCCTGAGGGAAGGGGACTTCATGATGTCCATAGACCTCAAGGACGTGTATTTTCAAATCCCCATCCACCCCTCAAGCAGGAAGTTTCTTCGGGTGAAGTGGGGTACCCAGATCTTGCAGTTCAAGACCCTCTGCTTCGGTTTGTCAACAGCGCCCCAAATATTCACGAGGATCTTCACGACAGTCTCCGTGTGGGCTCACGAACGGGGTATTCGCCTCATTCGCTACCTGGACGACTGGTTGCTTCTTTCTTCCTCAGAGGTAGTTTTGAAGGATCAAGGCACGAAACTAATACAGTTCTGCAAAGTTCTGGGTATCACTATCAACCTGGAGAAGTTGCATCTGTCTCCCTCCACCAGGATGACTTACTTGGGGATAGTGCTGGACTCCCGCCTAGTGAGAGCCTTTCCGTCGGAGGAAAGGTTGAACAACCTGGACCAGGTCCTCCGGCCCTTCCTATCAGGACAACCCAGGAGAGCCAAGGACTGGCAGAGGTTGATAGGTCATCTAGTATCATTGGAGAAACTGGTTCCCCAAGGGAGGCTCAAACTCAGGAGCATACAATGGAACCTGAAGGGGCTCTGGAACCAGGTAGCCTCCCCCTACTAGGTAATTCCCGTTCTTCTGGAGACAAAACAATCCCTGGAGTGGTGGCAGGATCGAGCGAATACCCTCAAGGGGATGCCCTTCGCAGCCGAGCCCCCCGAGATGCTTCTCTTCACGGACGCCTCCAAGGAGTGGTGGGGAGCACACCTTCTCGGCAAGTCAGCAAGAGGTTCTTGGACGGAAGAAGAAAAAGCACGGCACATCAACGTCCTAGAGATGAAGGCAGTCCGAAAAGTGTGCCTACAGTTCGTAGATCTTCTAAGGGGAAACACAGTGGCGTTGATGTGCGACAACGCCACTGTAGTAGCATACATAAAGAAACAGGGAGGACTCAAGTCGAAGGAGTTGTGCGATCTCACGTCGGAGATCCTGGATTGGGCCGAGTCGGAACAAATCGTGATTTCAGCAAGGTTCATTCCAGGGAAAAGGAATGTCCTAGCCGACGTGTACGCTTTTCCTCCCTTCGCATTGATCAGGCAAGTGCTCAACAGAGTAAGGACAGCTCACAACCTAAGGGTGACTTTGGTAGCGCCCTGGTGGCTGGAGAGAGAGTGGTTCGCGGATCTAAGAGACTTAGCGTGTCTTCCCCCGTGGCCTCTGCCCAACAGACCAGACCTTCTGAAGCAGCCACACTTCCAAAGGTTCCACGACAATCCTCAATCTCTTCGCCTTCACGCTTGGAGATTATCGAGCGTCTCCTGAGGAAGGAAGGATATTCAGTAGGAACGGCTGAGAGGATGTCGCGCTATCTGAGGCGTTCTTCGGCAGCGGTCTACCAGGCAAAATGGACCACTTTCACGAAATGGTGTTCCTCCAGAAACATCAGGCCTCTAAAAGCTTCGGTTCTGGACATTGCGGATTTCCTCGTACACCTCAGAGACGTGGTGGGCATGTCAATACCAGCCATCAAGGGAGTCCGTGCAGCCTTAGGCCAAGTTTTCCTCCTGAAGGGCATTGATCTGGGTTCCTCTAGGCATATCTCTATGCTTATCAGGAGCTTCGAACAAGCATGCCCTCCGCAAACCTCCAGGGTGCCGCAGTGGGATGTGGCAAGAGTTTTGAAGATGCTAAGTGAACCACCGTTCGAACCCTTGAAGGACATAGTGGACAGGGATCTCACTCTCAAGACGGTCTTCTTGTTGGCCTTGGCTTTAGCTAAGAGGGTGGGAGAAATCCATGGGTTGTCCTACGAAGTCTCTCAAACGAAGGGATGGCGTGAGATCTCCTTCAAGTTCGTCCCTTCTTTTGTGGCTAAAACACAGAATCCAGCAGTCTGGGATCCTAAGTTCGAAGGCTTCTCAATGCCAGCGATTCCTCGGTCAGGGAATCCGGAGGATTTGAAGTTGTGCCCCGTCAGAGCCGTAAGGAAATACCTTGAGAGGACGGCTAGTCTCCGCCCTGGTATCAAAAACCTCTTCATCTCCACGGGTACAGTGAAAAAGCAGGTATCTAAGAGTACCATCTCCTTTTGGCTAAGACAGGTGATTGTCAGGGCCTATAGCAAGGGGGGTCTTCCCCTGACAGGTAATCCCAGGCCCCATGACATTAGGGGTCTAAGTACCTCTCTGGCTTTTGAGAGGAACATTGCGGTGGCCCAGATCCTTAGAGCAGGCACCTGGTCGAACCAGTCGACCTTCACAACTCATTACCTCAAGGATTTCTCGAGGAAGTCTCTAGATGGGTTCTCTATTGGGACAGTCATCTCCGCGCTCCAAGCGATTTAACGGTGAAGCCCCAGGTACAATCGTGGGTAGCAAAACCAAGAGACACAGGTTCCTTTTCCTTTCACCCTTGTCTTTTTCCTTTCACGTCCCCCGGAGATAGACCCAGATAGAACATGCACAAGACATGACTTCACAACTTCGTTACAGGACTCAGCATCGAGGAATTTTTAAGGGTGAGTACTTAGACACTAACAAGAGCTCTTTGTGTAGTTTTTCCCTACGTTTCGTTTTCCGGATAACTTTAGAACCTAGTCTCCTATCTAGGTTCCTTGCCGCCCTGCTTAGTAGGGTCTAGAGGTCAGGGAGGCACTCCCACCTCCTAAAGTTAAGTCTCCTAAGAAAGTAGTTCGAGTTATGTCTCCGTGTTGGAACAAATCACAAATTTTTAAGTAATTTGTATTTTTCCTAACATACTTACCGAGAACTACTTTCGGGTAATGGCCCTCCCTTCCTTCCCCGAGTGCCTTACTGACCCTTAGGTATTTTTAGTATACAAGAACTTACTGAGGGTCGAGACCCAAGCTAACACGCGGCCTGGCTCGGGACTAGCCTCAGGGCATGTATCCTTCCGTCTGAGGTGGTCCTCACAGAAAATGGAAGTAGGGTAAACTACACAAAACTCTGGTCGGTTGAGAGGAGATTCCAGGTACTCCTAAGAAAGTAGTTCTCGGTAAGTATGTTAGGAAAAATACAAATTACTTAAAAATTTGTGATATTTTCATAATAAAATGAATTTTTGAACATACTTACCCGCTGGTTATATAAGTTATAATCCCACCCTCCTCCCCTCTAGAGACCAAGGGCCATGGAAGGTCTGAAGTGATTGGAATAGTTCGGCCTGTCTACCGCCAGAGCGCTAGTGTACACCTGGCATATCTGCGATTGCTACAAGCTTTTGAATTTCTGCCTGGCGTCTAGGGACTATAGCCATTCTTATATAACCTGCGGGTAAGTATGTTCAAAAATTTATTTTATTATGAAAATATCATATTTGCAGTATAAATCATACTGCAAATAGTAAACTTGGTATAAAAGTATACAGTAGTTAAATTTCCAACATACTCTGTGTGTCCAGGCGCAGTCTATTGTTGAGACCATACTAGATAAGGAAAAGAATTCTCTTTCCATATACTGATAGATGATCAGTTATGAATGACCCTCATTTTTGGGCTCAGGCCATGTCGTCCTGATGGAAGTTCCTTTAGGGTAGCTTCCTAGGGTATATTTGACTACGGTGATATTCCCAGAGAATTTACCTTAAGGTATCCAGAATTCTAACTCCTGGAGCGAATATCCCTAAATAAACTTAACATGGGATATCGCATAATATCAGAGGACGTATTCTTGACACGCCACATAGCAATCTACACCCTGAATAGAATTAACACTTCGAGGGGTCAAAGTGGCAAGAAAACAAAAAATGAGAATGAAAAGAGAGCCGTTAATAAGGTACCTCTCCTATCCCGCTTCGAGTGTGTATACAATGCCGCCGACGGCGCCATCTTCATTCCTTTTTCCGTAGCTCAACAACTCGGTGTTTTTCCCTGTGTTTTCTCGTGAATCTTGGAATATTTCAACTTTATGATGCTTTCTCCAGCCTCTTCTGCCTCTGGAAAGTTGAGTATTATCTTTATTATGTATAAATGTAAGCTCTTGGTGTTTTGAAATAAATGGAAAGCGATATTAACGTTTACAAGAGCTGTTGCCTACCGGAGGCGTCCTGGATACAAGAGCTGTTGCCTACCGGAGGCGTCCTGGACGATGACGCTCGCCATGCATGAGTCATTTAGTTAGCCAGAGCGACGTTCCCGGTCCTTATGCTTTAATAATTCTAGCTATTTAGCTTTACAATAGGAATTCCTTATATGATGCCTTTAGTATTTCAGTTTCGGCGATTGAGATAACCGATCCTAGCCTACGCTAGGCTTCGTAGCCTAGGCGTTTGGCCTTAGTACTTTCATGCATGATATACAAATTTCCGAGTGTTTTAAAATTTATTGAAGCTATTGGCAGTTTTATACATATAAGATATTGTTGATATTTTCTTCCAAGATCGTATACGAGAGAGTTTTGGTGATTTAGGTAATCGATTCTCTCCGCGCCTAGGCTAGTATCCTATGGAGCTTTAGTATACTTTCGCACACTCCCCGGTTGCTCTTTTCTCCTTGGAGATTAAGTGCAATCCCTTTTCCCTCTGTTTTAAGCCTTAGGCTTAACCCTAATGGTTTATCTGAATAAACATTTAGATATAACTATATTAGGGTGTTTCTGTTCTTTCCTGTATCCAGAGAATCTGGCTTCAGGGGTGGGCAGAACATCAGAGTATTTAGTCTGGGTCTGTTTCTTTCTAGCATAGAGAATGAGATTCCTTTGCTAGGTTAAGAGCAGACATAGGAGGCTTAGCCTCCCTAGACCACATCTGAAGGTTTCTGTACGAGATGATTCCTTCTTCTAGTGATCTAGCAGACTAGTCCAGTGTTGTTGTTCTCGGATTGAAGGATAAGATTCTTCTTTCCTTGTGAATAACAACATCAAACTCTGTTTTAGTATTAAGGGAGGTGGCAAGTATTGCTGACCTCCCTCCCATGATAATCCCTAGGCTAGGATGAGCTTTCTTGGCCGTGGGATGATCTCATACTACAGCAGAGTTTATAGGACCCTCTTCTCCCTTTCCCCCCTATTCTTAGTAATGGCCTAGCTATTACATCTCTTGGCCGTAGTTCTACATTTGTACCTAGTGTAGGTTAAGATGTGGAACTGACTCAGTCCTTTGCCGGCCGGCAAGATCGTGCCGGCCGGCAGAGGCCTAACTTCTGTAGAGTGTTCCCCAGACTTCCCTTGGTCTCGCATCCATGTCTGTCAGTAGAGCCTGGCAGGCAATGGATAGAAGGAAGCCTGAATTTCACATTCTCCCCTTCCTTATGTTCACTCTTTCTGGATGGAGAGCTGTAAGGCAGTGCCGTCTTATATCCTTACATCCATTCTGTTTCTCTTTTAGTGTATGTAGCCCTAGCCCGGCTGCCGGCTTAAGTGGCCGGCAGCCGGGCAGGTGGAAGTTCTCTGGTTCTTTTTACTGCCGGCCGGCATAGGTAGCATACCATTGCCGGCTGGTAACAGAAGCACACCAAAAGATCTGCCGGCTGCTACGATTAGCGGCCGGCAGCCGGGTGCAAGTGTTTATAGTTGCCGGCCGGCACACACAACTGAACCAGCGATCTTCCACCCAGTAGTCTAAAGGTAGTATACCTTGGAACTATATTAAGGTACGTGCCGGCCGGCATGTTATATTGTATACGGTAGCCAGTATTTTTACAGTATAGTATATACTGCATGGAGAAAACTATAGTATAGAATATATTGTAACTCTAAATTTTTCCAACATACTTGCGTTGTCTTGTACAGCCTTTTGTTGAGACCGTAGAGATGAAGAAAGTAAATTCTTTCTTTATTAATTATCCAGCATATTAAAATTCTTTATAATGGAAATACAAGTGTGTGTCTTTCCTTCTTTCCTTTCTAGCTTAGTTATTTTAAGCTATATATATACTAACATTAGTTATCCAGTGATATGTTTTTCACTTGATACTCATGGAATTTCTTCTCTTTACAGGAGGACCATCTGAAGTGCGGGAGCATGTTCTGCAACGTCTGCAGCAAAAACTTCTGTGGACATGAGTTGTGCAGGAGGCACGCAGCATGCGCAGCCTCCAAAGATGATCTCCGATATTGGGACCCTCAGGTATGTACGATTTACACTAACCTGATTACTGAGGCATTTGACGCCCCTAAGTTGGCGGAGTCAAGGGACGCAGTTAGGGAAAAGCTTCGAACCTGGGTGAGGGGCTTCCAGAAGAATACTTCTGGCCCCTATCTTCCAAGCGAGAAGATGAGGGCTTACCTTTTCCCTAAGGCATCAGCGGATGCAGTGATTCCTCAGCCTCACGCGGAGATACCACTAGTTCAGATTCCGGTGGATTCTGAAGTCTCGCACGCCCTTCAAGACATCCAACTGGACGATAGGATGTGTGAGGTGTCTGAGTACACTGAAAAGGACCTTCTGGCAGAAGACCAAGAAGAGGAGCTGACCCAGGCTCCGGATACTGAGGAGGAAGAAATCGACGAGGGGTCGGTTACACTGGTTCAGGCCCCTGAACCTGTTCCCTCAACATCGTCTGCTATCCCAGATGATCTGGGAAGGACTCTCTTTTCCATCGTTGAAATGATTCAACAGATGCAGAAGAAGAACGATGAAAAGGAAGCTGCAATGAAGTTGGAGATGCGGAGACTTGCAGCATCACGTGGGCCCCAGAAGAAGCTCAACGTGAAGGATTTTCCTTTGTGCTCGGATGCTAGTCCTTGGAGGTATGCCGAGCACATGCCTATGACAACTGGGAAGATTGTCATATCGGAGAAGTTGGGTTCAATTCCCTTTGAAGAAGTGGAATTCTGGCCCAACAAGGAGTCTTACCCGGACTGCTATGTCCGTCTTAGGAAGGAGCCAGCCTCAAAGGAGGAGACGGAGCCGAAGGAGGTCATAGTTTTTTATCATAATAAAGCACAGGCTTTACTATCGAGCTCAATGAAAGAGAGGGGCTTCACAAACTCAAAGGTACCTGCTTTGAGTAAGAAGCATCCTTCCTTTGTGGCTTCTCCTACCAGAGCCTTTCCCTTTATGGAGAAGGGATTTAAGGCTGCATTGAAAGCGGTTGAGGCAGGAAAACCATGTCCCTCCTTGGAGGAATGTAAACCTCTGTCCCTGACCTTACCCATGGACCAGAAAGACTGGAAGGACGTCCATCTTACCTTCTCAGTCGGGAAGTTGGAGGCCAATATCGCCGGGCGTCAGTTCGGTGAAGACCTTCCAAAGCTATCAGATTTTCTCTTGCGCAGGGAGCAAGAGACAAAAGAGAGACTTGCTCCATCGATGTCATTACAAACGACTCTGGAAACGATGGCAAGTGACCCCAAAGCCCAAGATATGTTTATGGTAGTGGCCAAAACCCATCTGGCCACAGTAACAAAGGACCTCTACAGTTTCATCAAAGCTAGGAGAGCTTATAGAGAGTTCGTGTTCGCCTCGGCTGTAGTGAGGCACGAACCGAGGAAACTGATCTCCTCTTGCATATGGGGTAAAGACCTCTTCCCTAGCGAAGTGGTCAAAGAGGTAGTGGATAAGGCCGCCACAGAGAATAGAAACCTTCTCCAGAAGTGGGGCCTAACTCTTAAAAGAAAGTCTTCCCCGGATGAGGGTCCCCAACCTAAAAGGAAGACTAAGAAGCCTAGGCTATCCTCTCGGCCAGCCAAACCTTATAGGCAGCAACAGCAACAACTTCCCATGACCGCAGTGCCTCAGATGGTGGCACAAACCCCGACCACGTACCAGTTGGTACCTCAAGCCGTGACAACTCAGTCACCGGCATTTAACCCAGCATTCGAAAGGCAGACAACTACCTTTTACCCAAGAGCTAGAGGAACAGCCAGAGGTTCATCAAGACGCCCTTCAAGGGGAAGGGGGTTCAGGGGAGGATGCGGTCAAGGAGGCAAGGCCTCAGGTCAACAACAGCAGAAGTGAAACGCTTCCGGTAGGAGGGATACTTCATCTTTTTCGGGATCGTTGGACCTTCGATCCCTGGGCCCACAGCCTAATCAAGAATGGACTGGGTTGGAGCTGGTACAGCACTCCACCTCCGTTCCCACAATTCTTCCAACACTCTACCTCCGTTCTGGAAGAATATGTTCGAGAACTCTTGGAGAAAAGAGTAATTCAAAGGGTAAAGTCCATCAAGTTCCAAGGAAGGCTGTTTTGTGTTCCAAAGGACTCAGAAAAACTCAGAGTCATTCTGGACTTGTCGCCACTCAACAAGTTCATAGTAAACTACAAGTTCAGGATGTTGACACTTCAACACATAAGGACCTTACTACCCAAACGGGCATTTACCGTCTCTATAGACTTGTCAGATGCTTATTGGCACATTCCAATCAGTCGACACCTCTCCTCCTACCTAGGGTTCAAGCTACAACGAAGACTCTATGCCTTCAGAGCCATGCCATTCGGGCTAAACATAGCCCCAAGAATTTGCACGATGCTTGCGAACGCAGCTCTCCAACAATTACGCCTAAAGGGAATCCAAGTAGTGGCCTACTTGGACGACTGGCTGGTGTGGGCAGAATCCAGGACAGAATGCATGCAAGTTTCCCAACAGGTGATCCAGTTCCTGGAACATCTAGGATTCAAGATCAACAGAAAAAAGTCTCAACTTTCTCCATCTCAAAAGTTTCTGTGGCTGGGAATCCACTGGGACTTACTGTCACACCAACTTTCCATCCCTGTAAAGAAGAGTTAAGAAATAGCAGGTTCTGTCAAGAGACTACTAGAATCCAAAAGGATATCAAGACGCCAACAGGAGAGAGTGCTGGGCTCTCTTCAGTTTGCCTTAGTAACAGACCCGGTGCTAAGAGCACAGCTAAAGGATGCAACCAGAGTTTGGAGAAAATATGCATCAAACGCGCGAAGAGATCTGATAAGACCAATAACAACTCGTCTGCGAACGCTTCTCAAGCCGTGGTCCAAAGCCAAGCAACTGAAGAAATCGGTGCTTCTTCAGCCACCTCCCCCCTCAATGACTATTCATACAGACGCTTCGAAAGAAGGATGGGAAGGTCATTCTCACCGGAAGAAACTCCAAGGAACTTGGTCCAACCTATTCAAGAAGTTTCACATAAACTTTCTGGAAGCCATGGCAGTGCTTCTTACATTGAAGAAAGTTTCTCCTCGCCACTCGATCCACATAAGATTGGTCCTAGACAGCGAGGTGATAGTGAGATGCTTGAATCGACAAGGATTGAGGTCACCTCAAATCAACCAAGTGATGTTGGCCATCTTCCGGCTAGCGGAAAAGAAGAGATGGCACTTGTCAGCAGTTCACCTTCAAGGAGTCTGCAATGTGACGGCGGACGCTGTATCCAGGCTCACGCCGATAGAGTCAGAATGGTCCCTGGACGCAGGATCATTCTCTTTCATCTTGAGTCAAGTCCCGGAACTGCAGATAGACCTCTTTGTGACAAAGGACAACAAGAGTTACATCTTTACGTGTCCCCGTACGAGGATCCTTTAGCGGGAGCAGTGGACGCTATGTCCCTCGACTGGAACAGATGGTCCAGGATTTACCTGTTCCCTCCGCACAACCTTTTACTGAGGGTCCTCGACAAACTGTGATCTTTCGAGGGGAAAGCGGCAATAGTGGCTCACAAGTGGCCGAACAGCGTTTGGTTCCCTCTGGCATTAGATCTACCTGTACAGCTGAAGTTTCTACCGCTACCGGATCCAGTTTTGACTCAGCGAGTTCAGAAGTAGACTGTCTTCGCTTCATCACAGAAAACCTGGAACCTGCAGCTCATGATTTTCTCTCCCTAGTGGTGAGAAAAAGATTTGGGATATCAAGAGACAGTACTGTATAGACTTTTTAGAGGAATATAAGCCCAAATCTACCAGAAGACAATATGAGTCATCATGGAGGAAGTGGGTGTCCTTTATCAAGGCGAAGAATCCACAAAAGATCTCGACAGACTTCTGCTTATCATTCTTCATCCACCTCCATGGTCAAGGTTTAGCAGCCAACACAATATCAACGTGTAAGTCCGCCTCGACAAGACCTATTCTATATGCCTTCCAGGTCGACCTCTCTAACGACATTTTTAACAAAATTCCGAAGACCTGTGCTAGGCTCAGACCATCAGCACCTCCGAAACCCATTTCGTGGTCTTTGGATAAGGTTCTTCATTTTGCTTCAATGATGAATAATGAGGAGTGTGCTTTAAAGGATTTGACCCAAAAAGTTATATTTCTGTTTGCACTCGCTTCGGGGTCTAGAGTTAGTGAAATAGTAGCCCTCTCGAGAGAGGAAGGTCATGTTCAGTTCTTAGATGGGGGAGAACTGAACCTTTTTCCGGACCCAACGTTTTTTGCCAAGAACGAGCTACCCACCAATAGGTGGGGTCCCTGGAGAATCTGCCCTCTGAAAGAAGATGCATCTCTATGTCCAGTGGAGTGCCTAAAGGTCTATCTTCGTAGAACTTCAGACTTTAGGGGAGGTCAGCTGTTTAGGGGAGAAACATCAGGCTCAAATTTATCTCTGAAGCAACTAAGGGTGAAAATCACTTATTTTATTCGCAGAGCGGATCCAGATAGTACACCCGCAGGTCTTGATCCGAGAAAAGTTGCCTCTTCCATAAATTTCTTTAATGATATGGATTTCAAACATCTTCGCTCATACACTGGCTGGAAGTCATCCAGAGTATTCTTTAGACACTATGCGAAGCAAGTGGAGCAACTGAAGAGGTCTGTGGTGGCAGTAGGTAGTGTCGTTAAACCTGCTGTTTAATTCTGCGAGGAACAGTGAAATTAATTGGGACGATTAATTCAAGGGTGGGTGTGTAGTCACGGACTGTTTCTCAGACTAAGCGCTAGGTCACTAAGGTGTCCTTGTTAACTGTTCCATAAACAAAGGTGAACCAAGCATAAGTGCAGACACGTGTGCCAAGCGTTTCTGACGCCAGTGTGATTGAGTAGTAAGACAGACTATAATAATATTAATATTTCGATATTAAAAGTGGCACATATATGTTTTTTCCTTTCAGATGAAACAATATTTCCTGTTTACTATGATCCTTATGCTTATTTGTTGGTTATCCACATCTTATAATTGTATAATTGTCGATGAACCTATATATATTTTTATTGTTTGCCAATAAACTAGTTCTTGTGAACCTTGCGTCTCATTCGCCTGTGTCATTTTACTAGAAAATGGTTTAGCATTACTTTAAAAATATGGATAATTTTAACATGAATAGTCCTAAAAGATTGTTCCTTGCTACAAGCAAACTTTCATTGGTTTATGCTTTCCCCAAGTAGGAAAGACTTCATACCCTATAGGGATGGTGGTGGATATGCAAGATTTATTCCTACACGGATATAAATCTTTGTCCAATCCAGTGATAAGAACGGGCACACCGGGGACCTTGTTGGTATTTCATACTGACATTGGTGGTTCTTATACAAACTTTGCTTTATAACATATAGGGCGAGGCCGCTATATTGGCTTGTCTGTTAGTCATCCATAGGTATATGTACTCCTCGAGACTTTTTCCAGAGTCTAGTATGACTCTTCCCTGTAGGGGGCCGGAAGCACTAACATGGTTTATGCTTAGATGAAATGATGTATGACGGTAACATCATAGGTCTCTAGGTCTATGCTGACCAGGAAATACTTTCTTGAGAGTACGGCACGATCTGAGAATCCACAGGTACAGTAATGCTTTGGTATACTTCCATCAGGACGACGTGGCCTGAGCCCAAAAAACGGATTTTGAGCGAAGCGAAAAATCAATTTTGGGTGAGATAGCCATGTCGTCCTGATGGACCCGCCCTTCCTTTTTAATAAAAAGGGCTATGGGACCCCTCCCTATAATGCAGTATCTGTAGCACCTCGTGTATCACTACAAGGAGTGAAGATGGCGCCGTCGGCGGCATTGTATACACACTCGAAGCGGGATAGGAGAGGTACCTTATTAACGGCTCTCCTTTCATTCTCGTTTTTCGTTTTCTTGCCACTTTGACCCCTCGAAGTGTTAATTCTATTCGGGGTGTAGATTGCTATGTGGCGTGTCAAGAATACGTCCTCTGATATTATGCGATATCTCATGTTAAGTTTATTTAAGGATATTCGCTCCAGGAGTTAGAATTCTGGATACCTTAAGGTAAATTCTCTGGGAATATCACCGTTGTTAAATATACCCTAGGAAGCTACCCTAAAGGAACTTCCATCAGGACGACATGGCTATCTCACCCAAAAATAGATTTTTCGCTTCGCTCAAAATCTGTTTATTAATCCTTTTGGAAGTTGGTGTTAAGTTACACTTATCTATCCTTATAGGTTAGAACTCTTCCAATGGACCTCTTGAAGAGGATAACCCTAGGCTTTAATCTTTAGGGAGATCACAGCAATTGGCTGGGCAGGAAACACATGTATGTGTCTTTCTTAATTCATTTCTAGCTTACCTATCCTAAGTTATATGCAATAAAATAAAATGAAAAATATTATTAATAATATTTATTAGTTTATCTAGTGAGATGAACTACCTTATACTCATTTTGTTTTCCTCTCTTTACAGGAGGACCATGTGAAGTGCCGTATTGTCTTCTGCAACGTCCGGAACAAGGACTTCTGCGGCCACGAGGAGCGCAGGACGCACTCCCACTGTTCCATCGCCAAGGGACCTCTCAAGTATTGGGACCCCCAGGTATGTAATTTGTGCAAAGCCTTAGTTACTGAGGCCTTTGATGACCCAAGACTACGGAGTCAAGGGATGCAGCACGGAATAAGCTGCGTAGATGGGTTCGTGGCTTCCAGAAAAATGCCAAGGGGCCTTACCTTCCGAATGAGCGTATGAGGGCCTATCTATTCCGTAAGGCATCTGTGGATGCTGTTATACCACAGCCTCACCCTGAGATCCCTTGTGTCCAGATTTCCATAGATACGGATGTCTCGGATGCGATGAAGGACATCCATCTAGACAAGAGGATGTCAGAGGTGTCAGAAGACACCGAAAAGGACCTTCTTGTGGAAGATCATGAAGAGGAGTCTACGTTGGCTCCTGAAACGGAAGAGGATGAAGTCGAAATGGTGTCTGTTTCGTCGTTTCCAGCCCCAGAACCAGTGCCCTCTACGTCCTCTGCTCCTCCATCTGATGAAACAGGGAAGACCCTGTCTACCCTTATGTCTATGATGGAGAGGTTCCAAAAGCAGAGCGAAGAAAGGGAAGTTGCATTGAGGAAGGAGATACATCAGCTTGCAGTGTCCCGTGGGTCTCATAGGAGACTCAATGTGAAAGATCTTCCTTCGTGTTCTGAGGTAAACCCATGGAGGCATGCAGAGTACATGCCAATCACGAATGGGAAGATTTTCATCTTAGAAAAGCTGGGAGCTTTCCTTATCGAGGACATCGAATTCTGGCCCAGCTTTGAGACTTATCCTGACTGCTTCGTCCGTCTAAAGGCGGAACCCGTGTCCAAAGAGGAGACAGAGCCGAAAGAGGTCATAGTGCTTGACCATGCAAAGGCTCAAGCTTTATTGGCTAGCAGTCTGAAGGACAGGGGCTTCACTAATTCTAAGGTGCCAGCCCTGAGTAAGAAACACCCTTCCTTTCTTGCTCCAGCTACAATGGCCTTTCCCTTTGCGGAAAAAGGGTTCAAGGCGGTGATGAAGGCAGTGGAAGCCGGAGTGTAGGCTCCTTTCCCTAGCCCTGCCTACAGATCACAAGGACTGGAAGGATATACAGCTTACCTTCTCAGTCGAGAAGTTGGAGGCGGATATTGCTGGACGTCAGTTCAGTAAAAACCTCCCTAAGTTGTCTGATTTCTCCTGTGGAGAGAGCAGGAGATGAAGGAAATGCTTGTTGCCTCTCTGTCCCTCCAGACCACCCTGGAGGCAATGGCCAGTGAACATAGATCCCCAGATATGTTTATGCTCATGGCCAAAACACATTTGGCAACCCTGATCAAAGACTTCTATGGTTTTGTTAGGGCTAGAAGGGCTTGCAGGTATTTCGTGTTTGCTTCGGCTGCGGTAAAACACGAACTTAGGAAGCTGATATCTTCCAATATCTGGGGAAAGGACCTCTTCCCGAGTGAAGTGGTCAAGGAGATAGTCGACAAGGCTGCCACGGAGAACAGGAACCTTCTCCAAAAGTGGGGTATGTCGGCTAAGAGGAAGTCTTTCCTGGTGAGGGTCCCCAACCGAAAAGGAAGACAAAGAGGCCAAGGTTGCCCTCTCACCCCGCAAGACAACAACAACTTCCCATGACCACGGTGCCCCAGATGGTGGCACAGCCCCAACCCACCTACCAGATGGTACCCCAGCAGGTGGTGACTCAGTCACCAGCCTTCACTCCCGCCTATGAGGGGCAGACCACTACCTTTCGCCCTAAAGGTAGAGGGTCAAGTAGAGGTTCCTCTAGACATTCCTCAAGAGGAAGAGGGGGTAGGGGAGGATGCGGTCAAGGAGGCAAGCCCTCCGGACACCAGAAGCAATGAGATGCTTCCGGTAGGAGGAAGACTCCGACTATTCCGGGATCGCTAGACCTTCGATCCCTGGGCCCACAACCTGATCAAGAACGGACTAGGTTGGAGCTGGAAGACAGCTCCACCATCATTTCCTCAATTCTTCCAACACTTCACCCCCGTTCTGGAAGAATATACCCGAGAACTCTTGAGCAAACGGGTGATAAGGAGGGCAAAGTCCATCAAATTCCAAGGAAGGCTGTTTTGTGTTCCCAAGAAGGACTCAGACAAACTCAGAATCATTCTGGACTAGTCGCCACTCAACAAGTTCATAGAAAACGACAAGTTCAGGATGCTGACCCATCAACACATAAGGACCCTATTGCCCAAAAGGGCATACACAGTCTCCATAGACATGGCAGATGCTTATTGGCACATTCCGATCAATTGCCAACTCTCCTCCTACCTAGGATTCAGGCTACAAAAAAGAAAGTATGCTCTCAGAGCCATGCCCTTCGGACTAAACATAGCCCCAAGGATCTTCACGAAGCTTGCAGATGCAGTCGTTCAACAAATACGCCTAGAAGGTGTCCAGGTGATGACCTACCTGGACGATTGGCTGGTGTGGGTAGCATCCGAGACGGAATGCATGCCATCCAAGAAAGTGATCCAGTTCCTGGAACATCTGGGATTCAAGATCAGCATCAAAAAGTCTCGACTATCTCCAGCTCAGAAGTTTCAATGGCTAGGTATACATTGGAACTTACAGTCACATTGCCTCTCCATTCCATTAAAGAAGAGGAGAGAGATAGCGGGATCTGTCAAGAGACTACTGAAATTCGACAGGATATGAAGACGCCAACAGGAGAGAGTGCTGGGCTCCCCTCAGTTTGCATCAGTGACAGATGCAGTGCTAAGAGCACAGCTAAAAGATGCATCAGGAGTCTGGAGAAGATACGCATCAAACGCTCTAAGAGATCTAATAAGACCAATGCCCATCCGACTACCATCACTTCTCAAGCCATGGTCGAAGGTCAAGACTTGAAGAGGTCAGTGCCTCTGCAACCGTCTCCACCCTCAGTCATCATCCACACGGGCGCATCAAAGGAAGGATGGGGAGGTCACTCTCATCAACGGAAAGTCCAGGGAACTTGGTCCTCTCTATTCAAGACCTTCCACATCAACATTTTGGAGGCCATGGTAGTCTTCCTCACACTGAAGAAATTGTCCCCTAGCCCTTCAGTCCACATAAGACTGATTTTGGAGAGCGAGGTGATAATGAGATGATTGAATCGTCAAGGTTCGAGATCACCTCAACTCAACCAAGTGATATTAGCCATCTTCCGCTTAGCGGAAAAGAAGAGATGGCACTTATCAGCAGTTCACCTTCAAGGTTTCCGCAATGTGACGGCGGACGCTCTATCCAGGCTAACGCCGATAGAGTCAGAATGGTCCTTAGACGCAAGATCATTCTCCTTCATCTTACATCAAGTCCCAGAATTGCAGATCGACCTCTTCACGACAAGCGACAACAAGAAACTACCTCGTTATGTGGCCCCATACGAGGACCCTCTAGCGGAAGCGGTGGACGCCATGTCCCTCGACAGGAACAGATGGACAAGGATTTATCTGTTCCCTCCTACCAACCTGCTGCTGAAGGTCCTCAACAAGCTGAGATCTTTTCAAGCAACAGCAGCCCTAGTGGCTCCCAAGTGGCCCAGGAGCAACTGGTTCCCTCTAGTATTGGAATTGCAGCTGAGGCTGATTCCTCTGCCGGACCCAATTCTGACTCAACAAGTACAGAAGTCGATTGTCTTCGCTTCATTACGGAAAACCCAAGACCTGTATCTCATGATTTTTTCTTCTTAGCAGTAAGGAAAAGGTTTGGGATCTCGAAAAAAAGTATAGACTTCTTAGAGGAATATAAGTAAATCTACCAGAAGGCAATATGAGTCGTCTTGGAAGAAGTGGGTTGCTTTTGTCAAGACAAGAAAGCCAAAAGAAATCTCAACAGATTTCTGTTTATCCTTCTTTATTCATCTTCATAAACAAGGTTTAGCAGCCAACACGATAACTACTTGTAAATCTGCCTTGACTAGACCTTTGCTTTACGCTTTCCAAGTAGACTTTTTTAATGAAATCTTTAACAAGATTCCTAAGGCCTGTGCTAGGCTTAGCCCTGCAGCTCCTCCAAAGCCCATCTCATGGTCCTTGGATAAGGCTCTACACATTGCCTCAATGTTGGACAAGGAGAACTGCTCTCTGAAAGATTTGACTCAAAAAATTATATTCTTGTTTGCTCTAGCCTCGGGGGCTTGAGTTAGTGAGATAGTGGCCCTTTCTCGGGAAGAGGGCCATAGTCAGTTTACGGAAGTGGGAGAACTGAATCTCTTTCCTGACCCAACGTTTCTCGCCAAGAACGAGCTACCCACCAGGAGGTGGGGTCCCTGGAGAATCTGCCCTCTAAAGGAAGATGTCTCGCTGTGTCCAGTGGAGTGTCTAAAGGTCTATCTTTGTAGAACTTCAGACTTCAGGGGAGGACAGCTCTTTAAAGGGGAAACATAGGGCTCAAACTTATCCCTGAAACAACTAAGGGCGAAGATCACCTACTTCATTCGCAGAGCGGATCCTGATAGTACACCCGCAGGTCATGATCCTAGAAAAATTGCTTCCTCATTGAATTTTTTCCAATTCATGGATTTCGAGTGTCTTCGCTCGTATACTGGATGGAAGTCATCCAGAGTGTTTTTCAAGCAATACGCGAAGCAAGTGCAAGAATTACAGAGATACGTGGTGGCGGCAGGTAGTGTACTAAAACCTGTCGCTTAGTGCTGCGAGGAACAGTGAATTAATTGGGACTATATTCTATAGGGTGTACATGTTGGCACCTTACAGTGCAATATGGTAAGTGAAATGCCACCAAGGTGACATTATGGACTGTTCCAGTGACTAAAGGTGAAGAAACATAGACTTAACACTAGTGCCGTTTGTTTTTACACAGTGTAAAAGACAGATTTTCTCAGAAATGTATTAGAAAATTATTGAATTTTCAATTGAGTGGCATGAACAATTGTTTTCTTTCAGATAAAACAAGTATTTCTGGTCTGGCCGGCGTTTTCTATGTTTATTATTATTCACTTGCAGTTTTGTGTTATTATTAAATGTATGCTGAATTACTATTTATTGATTGCCAATAAATAACTGATTGATATTTGCGTCTCATTTCGCCCCAAACCTACATAAATAAAGTTATGTACGAGCATTACTTTTTTATTCCTTATTATTCTGCATGATAACATAGAACAACTGAAGTAACTTTGCTTCTAGATGTATACAAACCTTTTCTACCCATGCATACCTTGTTTCGACTTGGATATAAACTTGTCTGTTGTGGTACACAGCTGAGCCGGTATACCTTGGATGCTACGGTGGCTTATGTAAACCTTTGTTCGTTTTGAAAATACAAACTTCGACTGGTTGGGTATACAGCGAGACCTGTATGCCCTTTTGTTGCTAGGTGGGTCATATGAAATATGCAAACTTCGAGAATTTTTCCTGAGTCTAGTATGACTCTTCCCTGTAGGGGGCAGGAAGCACTAACATGGTTCCTGATTAGAAGCAATGACGTACTGTATAACGGTAACGTCAAATGTCTCTAAGGTCTAAAGTGACCAAGGAAATATTGTCTTGACTTTAAGGCACAATTGGAAAATCCACAGATACATTAATGCTCTGGTAAACTTCCATCAGGACGACATGGCCTGAGCCCAAAAAACGGATTTTGAGCGAAGTGAAAAATCTATTTTTGGGTGAGATAGCCATGTCGTCCTGATGGACCCGCCCTCCTTTCTATGAAAAGGCCTTGGCAGGATCCCTCCCAAGTCTACTGTATCTGTAACACCTGCTCAACGCTACAAGGAATAAAGATGGCGGCGATGATGGCGCCATCTAGGTACTCAAACAGTAACGGAGGAAGGGAACCTTAATAACGGCTCCTCTTTTATTTTTGCCACTTTCCCCCTCGAAGCGTAAACGCTATATGGGGTGAAGATTGCTATGTGGTGTGTCAAGAATACGTCCCCTGATATTATGCGATATCCTTAAGGGAAACTTTAAGGATATTCGCGCCAGGAGTTAGAATTCTGGAGATCTTAAGTTAAATTCTCTGGGAATATCACTGTAGTCAAATATACCCTAGGAAGCTACTTAAAGGAACCTTCCATCAGGACGACATGGCTATCTCACCCAAAAATAGATTTTTCGCGATTTTTAAGTGTTTGTGCTGTGCGTGTGATACGTATACGACAGGTTCTCAAGACACTTGAACAAGGCCGAGGAACCTTCCCTTCCGACCTCCCCCCCTTGTCCATCGGTCTTCCCGTCGGCATATAACTTACCGTTGACTCGGCCGCCACCGCAGGGGAATCGTCATCGTTTGGACCCTCCTCGTTCAACTGTTGTCTTTGCCTTTCCCTCTTCTTATGGGAAACATGGATTACTGAGCGAAGAGATTGACTACGATCCTTCTCTTCTCAAGGCCGTTCACCTTTCATGGGCCTTCGACAGTGTACTAACGGGGGGAGCACCTTTCCCGTTCGCGGGTTAGGTTGCGCTTCTGATTGCTTTAATTTTTAAACATCTGACTTACCTGGTAGTTATATAATTTATATAGCTTTAGTCCCTGACGTCACGGCAGAATTTCAAAACTCACGGCAATCGCCGATTGGGTAGCCAGGTGTACCACCTGTGCGCCCTCTACCCAGGTACGTGGAACCATCCCAACTATTCCTCAGATCTTCCCTGCCGTCTCACCGGTGACATCATTGGAATTTCGCTCGCTTTGGCCTATGTTTTTTGCAGTTAATTTGGTGAAGTACACTTTGGCTTTGGCATTCGCTCGTTTTGGTTTTGTTTTTGTTTTTTTCATGGCACTGATTAAATATTGTTGGTTTGACTCTTGCTTGTTTTGATCTCTCTTTGGATTCTTTCATAATGTCTGACTCTTCTTCGAGTATTAGGAGGTGTTTGAGAGGATGTAAGACCCGACCTGCTAAAGCCTCTTTAGATCCCCACTTCTGTACATGCTCCTCCTCCTCCTTCGGATTGGCACTCGTCTCCGGAACGTTCAGCAGTTTCCTTGAGTGACGTGGAGAGAGAATTAGTTGAGGAAGCAGCTTCTCCTGTCTGTCCCCAGCAGCAAGTAGCTCTGGATTTAACTGTGCTTCAGGATATGCAGCAAAAACTCTCCTCCCTCATGAAGGTCTGGCAGCCTGCAGACAAGAAGAGAGTTGCTCGTCATGACGCCGAGCGTCAAGAATCTAAACGGCATGGTGCCAAGCGTCAGAAAGCCAAGCGTCAAGAGGGTCATGCGGCCGAGCGTCAAGGGGTTGGACTACATCACCCCAAGCGTCGAGTTGGAAGTCATGTCGCCGAGCATCAAGAAGTTGGACGTTATGACGCCGAGCGTCAGAACCTTGGACGTCATGAAGCCGAGCGTCAAGAACGCGGACGTCATGGCTCCGAGCGTCAAGTTTTTGGACACCATGACGCCAGGCGTCATGAAATTGGATGCCATGACTCCAGAAGTCACAAAAATAAGGAGTCGACGTCGAGGAAACAGGACGTCTCTACTTCGGTACAAGGACAATCAGAAGAAGGGAACGACGACTGTCACCTTTTCCCTGGTTATCCTTTAGAGGATGTTTCTGAAGAAGAGGACCCGAAGAACCACCATTCTTCGGCAGATTTGAAAAGGCTCATGAGAGTATTTTCTGAGGTATTCCCTGAGAACTTTGTTCCTGCTGCTCCTCGTTCCCCGCCTTCAGAATTTTCGCTCGGGAAATCTTCGAAGGAGTCCCATTTTACGAAGATGGTTTTGTCTCATTCATCCAAGAGAGCCTTAAAGGTTATGGGAGACTGGTTGCAAATAAGAAAGACCAGGGAAAAACAATTTTCTCGTTTCCTCCGGCCAGATTAGCATCCAGGTCGAGTATTTGGTACGAAACTGGAGAAGCTCTCGGCCTGGGAGTCCCTGCCTCTGCTCAAGGGGACTTCTCGAGTCTGGTGGACGCCCCTCGTCGGACGTCCATGAGGAGGGCTAAAGTCTTTTGGTCAACTTCTGAGTTGGACCACCTTCTCAAAGGCATTTTCAGAGCCTTCAAAGTTTTTAATTTCCTCGATTGGACTCTGGGAGCCTTGGGGAAAAGGATGGATTCTTTGAAGGATGTTTACGCAGAAGGTCTCGTCCATATTATGTCATGTATGGACAAGGCGTTGAGAGATGGGGCCAATGAGTTAGTGGCACTTTTCACAGCAGGTGTCCTTAAGAAAACGGCCCAATTTTGCGCTTTTCTGGCGAATGGGGTTACGCCCCTGCAGAAATCTGAGCTGCTTTATGCACCTCTTTCTTCGCTCCTTTTCCCGCAAGATCTGGTCAGAGAAATCTCTTCCGCGTTAGCCCAAAAGGCTACACAGGACTTAATTTCAAAGACAGCGAGAAAGGTTCTGCCAACGACCTTCTCGATTTGTAAAACTAAGGAGGAAACACCAACCCATCAGTTTTCTCAGCCCTTTCGGGGGAAAACCTTCGGAAGAAGTAGTACCAGACCTGAGGGGAGGAGATCGAAGAGGAGAGGCTCAAGACAAGGACGAAGCAGGGTCTGACAGCATTTGTCTTCAGACAGTGGTAGGAGCCAGACTATCCAACTTCTGGCAAGTATGGGAGAAGAGAGGAGCAGACCTTTGGTCCATTCAGTTACTCAAGGAGGGATACAAAATCCCTTTCCTAGGAAAACCTCCTTTAGTAGTAACTCCAATAGATCTCTCGGACAGATACAGAGAAAAATCAAAAGTACAGGCGATTCAACAGCAAATGTCGCTTTTATTAGAGAAGGTGCGAGATTTAGGGTCACCAGGCTTTTACAATCGCTTGTTCCTGGTTCCCAAGAACTCGGGGGAATGGAGACCAGTACTGGATGTGAGTGCGCTCAACGTCTTCGTACAGAAGATGAAATTCACAATGGAAACAACAAAATCAGCCCTAGCGGCAGTCAGAAAGGACGACTGGATGGTCTCGTTAGACCTTCAGGATGCGTATTTCCACATCCCCATCCACCCAAATTTCAAGAAATACCTGAGGTTCGTGTACAAAAAGGAGGTATTCCAGTTTCGGGCTCTTTGTTTCGGACTAAGCACCGCGCCTCAAATCTTCACAAAGTTGATGTCCAATGTAGCGGGAATGCTGCATTCGAAAGGTATCAGAGCCTCTCTGTATCTGGACGACTGGCTCCTCAGAGCTCATTCCTACATTCGCTGCCTGGAGGATCTGCAGATGACGTTGAATTTATCAGAGGAACTGGGTCTTCTGATAAACAAGGACAAGTCGCAACTGACCCCATCCCAAGAGATTCTGTACTTGGGTATGGAGATTCAGAGTCGAGCTTTTCGGGCTTTTCCGTCTGCCTCAAGGACGGAACAAGCCCTGGTGAAACTTAAAAGCTTTCTAAGGAAACAGATGTGCTCTGCCAGGGATTGGATGAGCCTACTGGGGACCCTCTCCTCGCTAGAGCAGTTTGTCTCCTTGGGAAGACTGAATCTTCGCCCTCTTCAGTTCCACCTCAATCAACATTGGAACAAGGGAATGGAACTGGAGACGAAGTGTATTCTCATTTCAGAGTCCGTGAAGCAATGTCTTCGGTTGTGGAACGACCTGTCAAGCTCCAAGAGGGTCTTTCTCTTGAACAGAGGAACCCAGACCTAGTGTTGTGTTCCGATGCCTCGGACTCGGGCTGGGGAGCAACACTGGGAAAGTTGGAGATCTCGGGTTCCTGGACAAAAGAACAGGAGACCCTCCATTTAAATCAGAAGGAGCTGTTGGCAGTCTTTTTAGCTCTCAAAGGGTTCGAAGATTCAGTTCTGAACAGGGTGGTGTAGGTCAACTCCGACAACACTACGGCGTTGGCCTACATAGACAAGCAAGGCGGAACCCACTTGAGGTCTCTTTACGAGACGTCGAGAGAGTTCCTTTACTGGACAATAGAAAGGAACGTGAGTCTAGTCACAAGATTCCTTCAAGGAGAAAGAAATGTGATGGCAGACAGTCTGAGCAGAAAGGGTCAAGTCTTGTCAACAGAATGGTCGCTTCATCAGGAAGTCTGCAAGAGCCTGTGGCAGACGTGGGGTCGTCCTTGCATAGACCTGTTTGCCACAGCGAAAACGAAGAGGCTGGAGACTTACTGTTCTCCAGTGCTATATCCCGAATCAATTCACTTAGACGCATTCCTCATGAACTGGTCTCACCTAGATATGTACGCTTTTCCGCCATTCAAAATAGTACACAAGGTGATTCAGAAATTCGTGTCGCATGAGGGCACCAGAATGACTCTATTGGTCCCCTTTTGGCCGACAAGAGAGTGGTTCACAGAGGTACTGAAATGGATGGTGGACACACTGAGAAGTCTCCCTATGAGAGTAGATCTACTCAAACAACCCCACTTGGAAAGGTATCACCAAAACCTCCAAGCTCTACATCTAACTGCCTTCAGACTATCGAAAAACTCATGAGAGCTAGAGGTTTTTCAAAGGAAGCAGCTAGTGCGATTGCGAGAGCAAGGAGATCTTTCACCATCAAGGTTTACCAATCCAAGTGGGAGGTTTTTAGAGAATGGTGCAGAGACAACTCTTTTTCCTCTTCCAGTACCTCTGTGACTCAGATAGCTGACTTCCTTCCGTACCTTAAAAGGAGGCATAAGTTTTCGACCTCTACCATTAAGGGGTACAGAAGCATGTTAGCAGCTGTCTTCAGACATAGAAATTTGGACTTGTCTGATAATAAAGATCTCCAGGACCTTCTCAGATACTTCGAAACCACTAAGGAAGGACATCAGGACTCACTGGCTTGGAATCTAGATGTAGTCCTGAAGTTCCTAATGAGTAGTAGGTTCGAACCTTTGCATAGAGCTTTGTTAAAAGGGGGACTCTCTTTCTAGTCAGTTTGGCGAAGGCAAAAAGGGTCAGTGAAATTCGGGCCTTCAGCAAAGCTGTAGGCCTTAGACATAACAAGGCTATCTGCTCCTTACAGCTGGGGTTTCTAGTAAAGAATGAACGCCCTTCACAACCCTGGCCCGAGGCTTTTTAGATTCCAAACCTTTCGGATTTGGTTGGAGAGGAATTAGAGAAGGTCCTGTGTCCGGTAAGAGCCCTGAAGTTTTACCTGGAGAGAATGAAGGATTTACGTGGTAAGTCAGAAGCACTTTGGTGCTCAGTCAAAAAGCCTTCTCTACAAATGTCAAAGAATGCGCTATCCTTCTTCATCAGGCACTTAATAAGGGAAGCTCATTCACATTGTAGTGAGGCGGATTTCGAGCTTCTGAAGGTCAAAGCACATGAGGTTAGAGCAGTAGCAATCTCTGTAGCCTTCAAACAGAATAGGTCCTTGCAGAGTATTATGGACACGACATTCTGGAGGAGCAAATCAGTGTTTGCCTCACACTATTTGAAGCAAGTACAGACTCTTTACGAGGACTGCTACACTCTGGGACCATTCGTAGCAGCGAGTGCAGTAGTGGGAGAAGGATCTACCCCTGCAATCCCATAACCTAATACCCTTTTTCTTCTCTTGGAACTGTTGTATTTTTATGGTTGTTTGTGGAGACTAGACGCAGTCTTCCACAATCATTGATTTGCAGTCAGGTGGTCAGTTTGTTCCTTGGGAGCTCCCGGAACAAGGGTATTGGAGGAGGTCCTGTCACATAGAGGTAACACACCGGTTTGACAGCTCCTAGAGGTCTTCAGCCCCCTGGGTGGATCGCTGGATCTCTTAAGGAAAGCGGACATAATGAGACAGGAGATCATTGAAGCCAGCTTCCTTAACAGGTACGAACCCTTAAGTTTGTTTATTATCTCTCAGGTAAATTCCAACGATGTTGGCTGTCTCTGACCCTCCACCAAAGGTGTCAATCAGCTATATATATAACTACCAGGTAAGTCAGATGTTTAAAAATGATATTTTCATGATAAGATAAATTTTTGAACATATTTACCTGGTAGTTATATATAATTTAATTCCCACCCTCCTCCCCTCTATAGACTAAAGGGTATGGAAGATCTGAGGAATAGTTGGAATGGTTCCAGGTACCTGGGTAGAGGGCGCGCAGGTGGTACACCTGGCTACCCAATCGGCGATTGCCATGAGTTTTGAAATTCTGCCGTGACGTCAGGGGCTAAAGCTATATATATATAACTACCAGGTAAGTTTGTTAAAAAATTTATTTTATTATGAAAATATCATTGTTTGTAATTTTAAATTTTCAGCTTCTTCTCTGTGGGGAACACTTCCCTTTGGAGGATCAGTGGTTCTTCTTATTAGTGAATATTTTTAGCTGATTTAAATAATTGTAATTCTTGTTTTATTACAGTTACTCTCCGCTACCCTTCTCCCGTCGATGTCAACCGGGGAAGGGAGGGCGCAATACTTATTTGTTCCGTAACTGACATACAAACCACGCTATTTAATAGGGGTATTACTTTCGGTGTAGCTGAAATGACGAGCCATTAGAATTTTAACGAGGGTTTACTACCCCATCGCTAGTTAGCGGGGATAGGGGAGGGTAGCTTGTTACCCCCCGCCCTTACACACACCTGTGCTTGAGCTCACTTTGCTCTTGACTCAGATGGTAGACGGACGTGTCCTCTCTCATCCTCGCCTCGCTCTTGGCAGCCATTAATGCTTTTTAGCTTTTTCTTTGACAGGTTTGATTGTGAAGTTGGCCTCTGCGATTATGCGCACCTGTCCTGTGTCCTGGATTACCCGACCCCCCCTGTGGAACATTCATGTCGGTGGTTGAGACGGACCCTCACACCCTTTGCCCTTACTGTAGAGGTCAACGGTGTGATAGTGGTAATAAGTGTGGTGAGTGTAGGGAGTGGTCTATCTCCCAGTGGGAGAGGTTTTCTCGGCGACGTAAGAAGAATTCCAGGCGGGATATTTCTCCTTCGAAGGTTTCTTTGAAAGGAGAAAATCCCAAGGACTCATCTTCCGTTGCCCAAACCTCCTCCGAAGCTCCTGCTCGCGGCCTCTTTCGAGAGACCGTCGAGTGGTAGTGTAGACCATGGTGCTGTTTCCCAAACTCGGGGTTCGAGAGATGGCGTTGCCTCCCCTAGCGAGGCAGCTCCACCTCTCCCTCTGGGGGAGGATATATCACTTAACTAATTTATTTCAGCTTTGGTCTTCCTTGGGGCTCGAGGGTTCGCCCTCCAAGGAAGCTCCACTTGACATCATCCAATTGGGTGCCGCTGTCAAGCAATCGCCGACTTTGGCAGAGGTTGATCCTCTGTCTATTGTCGACCTTGTGGTGTCAGAGGTATCCAATGCGGTATCTCCTAATACCTCTGCCTCTTCACATGCCGCAGTAGCAGAAGGCTTAGTTTCTCCCGTTCCTGCTCAACCTACGAGGGAGAAACTAAGTCAAACAGTCTCTCCTGCTGGTGATTCTCCCCCTCGGGGGAGTTCACTTACAGAGACTCCTCTTCGGAGGACTGCAGAAGGTCAGCTTGCTGATCCTACGGCCCCCAAAGGGCGCATCCATCGCAAGGCTCGCCTTCCTCTTCGCCGGAGAGGCCTTCCTTCACCTTATAAAGCGGTGAGGAAGCGCCTCTTCGGTTCTTCATCGTCGTTGCAGTCCGCCGTAGAGGAGCCTCGTCAACTTTCACTGACTGTTCCTGCTATGGTCCTGGACCTCTCAGCGGATCGTTCACGATCCCCTTCGGTGGAAGGTCGTCCTTTCTAAGGACACGCCGACCTTCCACCCGACGGACCTGCTGACCTGCCGTCGACGTTCCTGGCAGCTGATGCGCTTTACGCGCCAATGAATCCTGACTATCACACTAGTCAGGCACCGATCCCTATTACGGGGCAACAAGGGCTTATGCGCCATCGCGCGTATACGTCCCTTACACGCCATGATGGTCATGCGCGCCAACGGTCTCCTGTGCACAAGGCTTTGCCTGAGGTAGCGCGCCAGCGCTCACCTGCGCGCCAGCGCTCACCTGCGCGCCAGCGCTCACCTGCGCGCCAGCGCTCACCTGCGCGCCAGCACTCACCTGCGCCCCAGTGCGCCACTGCGCGCCATCAGCCTCCTGCGCGCCAGCAACCCCCTGCATGTCAGCGCTTTCTTACGCGTCAGCGCTCGCCTGCGCGCCAGCACTCTCCAGCGTGCCAGCGATCTCCCACGTGCCAGCGCTCTCCCGCGCGCCAGCGCCCACGTATATCCATCTCTCCTGCTCGCCCACGATCTTCGGATCTGGGAGCTGTAGGGAAGTAAAGGACTTCGCCTACACACCAGCGCTCGCCAACGCTGTCTCCAGTGCGCCATCCCTCGGCAGCGCGCAATCGCGTGCGTTCACCTACTCGCGCCCACGAGGATACAGGCACCCTGCGTGCCCACACCCATCCTCTCCAGCAGTTATGCGCTGCCATCATGACGCGCGCCCTACGACATCTTTGGGGGCGCGCGCGAACATTCACCTTCCTGTGCACTCTCCTGTGTCTCTCGCGCGTGCTTCTACGCGCTATCACTCGCCTGCGCGCCTGCATGCTCCCTCGCAATCTCCCGCGCGCGCGCACACGCACCAGTCTCCCGCGCGCGACCCCGGGTATTCCCCGTCGCGCGAGCGCCAATATGCTCCCCCGCACGAGCGCCAATACGCTCCCCCGCGCGAGTGCCAATACCCTCCCGTGCGCGAGGCTGCAGGACAACGCATGGCAAGGTCACCATCGCCACATTCTCCTCCCCGCAAGCGCAGAACAGCGCGCTCTGCGGTGGAAGGGAAGCTTCCAGAATGGTCCAGGAACACTTCTTTTCAGGCGAACCCCCTATGGAAACTCCTCCAGAGGTAGTGTCTGACAGCGTAGCTGTCAGCCAACAGCCGTGGTTTGGGGCACTAATCAGAGCGGTTACACAGGCTTTCAAGCCTGTTCTCTCTGAATTGGGTCAAAAATCCTTGGCTGCATAAAACCCTCTGATGAGAAAAAGAGGAGTTTTGGACGCGGTGACTTCTCCAATTACTAAGCTGTCTCCTCGTAAGCCCTCAAGGCAGGTTCCCTCTTCCCCCTGACTTTGTCTCCCTCCCTGTCGGACGAGGATATCCCGTCCGCAGGGGAGTCACATGAGGTGGGACGTTCCCCCATCGCACCAATCAGGGAAACCCCACCTCGCGTTGAAAAGTCTTCCCGGGTAGGGGCGGAGAAGAACTTGCCCCTGTCTTTGTTAGAGTCCTGCATCCTTCCCAGGAAGGAGTCGAAGGACTCGAAGACAGTACCAAAATCCTCGACGAGACTTAGGACGGAGCCAGCTAGTCACTTGGAGAACGTCCGCGATTCTCCCCAAGAAGAGCCTTTGGGGACAGGAGACTTCGCTGCAAGTCCGACATCCGGAGGAGAACTACAGGAGTCAGAACATGCATTTTGGCAGGTTCTGACTCTTATGAGGACTCTCAATGGGTTTGCCGACCCAGAGATTCCCCCTCGAGAGGGCAAAGACACGGTCTTGGACGTATTTGGAACTCAAAAACCTTCTAAGGCCAGTGCGGCTCTGCCCTGGTCTCGGGGGGTTAAGAGTACCAGGGACAAGATTGCTGTCCAACTCTCTGAGTTAGCCTCCTCCAACCACTCCAGTGCCGGCAACAAGCTTCTCCCACCTCCTCGTGTACAGCAGAGGAGGTACTTCGAGATCCTGGAGGAGCCTTGTTTAGCTCTTCCCCTTCACCATTCTTTGGAAGAGCTTACCAGGGGAGTCCCTCTTGAGAGACTCTCCAACCGGCAGGTCTCATTCTCGGCAACTGAGATCCTTAACCAGGAGAAGGTTGCGAAGTGTGCTATGCAAGCCACTTCGTGGCTGGATATCTGGTTAGGGACCTTAGGTATCCTGATACGCTCTGAGGATTTCTCCAAAGAACGTACCAGGAAAGTTATGGAGACGTTCCTCCTCTCAGGCACTCGCACGATCGAGTTTCTGGCCCACCAAGTCTCGAACTTGTGGGCGAACACCATCTTGAAACGTCGAGATGCGGTGGCTGAGAGGTTCCATCAGAAGGTCCCTAGCACCAAGATAAACAGGCTCAGGCATTCTTCCTTGGAAGGAACGAACCTGTTTGAGCCTAAAGACGTGGAACAGGCAGCTGAGAGGTGGAGGAAGTCCCACCAAGACTCCCTCCTGCATAGGGCTTTGACATCCAAGCCCTATAAGCCTCCAGCACCACAGCAGTCCCGTCCTACCAAGACCACGAAACCGACAACGGCAGCGAAGACAGTGGTGTCTAAGCCCTTTCCTGTCAAGGACAGGAAAGGCAAAAAGTCCTCCAGGGGAGATAAAAATCCTAGAGGGAGCAGCTGAGGCCGCAAACGCTAGGATTGGCAGTCCCCCTGCATGTCCACCAGTGGGGGGATGCCTACAAAGTTGCGCAGACAGGTGGCAGCAACTCAGGGCCGATTCCTGGACGATTTCTGTAATCAGTCAGGGATATCGCGTCCCGTTCACAACATCTCTACCTCCCCTGACGATGAATCCAGTGTCATTGAGCTCCCTTGCCATGGGATCAGAAAGGGGGCAAGCCCTTCGGGCAGAAGTCCAGACCCTGTTGAAGAAGGGCGCTCTCCAAGAGGTTGTCGACGGGTCCCCAGGCTTCTTCAATCGACTCTTTCTTGTAAAGAAAGCATCTGGAGGCTGGAAACCAGTCATCAACCTCTCAGCTCTGAACAAGTTTGTCAGACAAACTCTGTTCAGCATGGAGACCGCAGACACGGTCAGGCTAGCAGTGAGACCGCAAGACTTCATGTGTACACTGGATCTGAAGGACGCGTACTTCCAGATCCCAGTGCATCCGTCTTCAAGGAAGTACTTAAGATTCAGCATAGACAACAAGGAGTACTAGTTCAAGGTGCTGTGTTTTGGTCTCTCCACAGCACCACAGGTTTTCACCAGAGTGTTCACCCTAATATCTTCGTGGGCA
>NC_090729.1:74426018-74446018 GCF_036898095.1 Palaemon carinicauda
GTCATGCATTGACCTTTCAATCGCAAGCTCTAACTGCCTTCTTGATTTTGATTGGAGGACATTAGATGATTGGCATACTTGTGATCATTAACCAATCATTATAAACACCAACAAGGGTCTGCCTTTGCAAAGATTGCCACGATGGAATCTAGACAAGGCAGACTGGGTTAAATTTTCTGAGCTAAGTGAAATTGAAGGGAGAGCAGAACAGTTTGAAAGTATTGATGATGCCATAGACCTACTGAATGGAACTCTCCATACAGCAGGAATCCATTCAATTCCCAAAACCACAGGACTATTCAAAAGACGACCAGTCCCGTGGTGGTCCTCAGAATTAACAGCCTTGCACAGAGCCACCAGAAAATCCCTGACTAGATTGCGTAGACGCCATACGGATGAAAGTTTGATATCATACAAAAAGTGTAGAGCAGAGTTCCGTCGTGCCATGAAAGAAGCTAGACGCCAATCTTGGGTGGCTTTTGTTTCCTCCATTAATAGTAGAACACCACCATCTTCTGTATGGAGGAAAATAAAAAAGTTGGCAGGCAAATTTACCCTGAACCCACCACCAGTGTTGAAAGTGAATGGTCAGTTTTTGACTGAAGGAAATGAAGTTAGCAATGCCCTGGCTGACCATTTTTCAAATGTATCGTGCAAGAGTGTAGCAGCTCCTGGTCACCAGTACAGGAGCATTGAAGAAAAGAAAATTTTAAATTTTGCAACAGGAAGGGAAGATTCGTATAATTCTCCTATTACTGAAAGAGAACTTGATTCCACACTCGCTACTTGCAACGATACAGCTCCTGGACCCGAAAGATTTCCATATGCAATGGTTAAACATGTACATTTCAATACAAAGTTATTTATTTTAAGTATTATTAATAGAATATGGCATGATCATAGTTACCCAAGTGTTTGGGAACTAGCCATTATTTTAGCCTTTTTAAAACCTGGTAAGGACAAGTTTTTAGCAGCAAGCTATCGACCTATTGCATTGACTTCATGTTTATGTAAAATCATGGAGAAGATGGTCAATGCAAGGTTGATGTGGTACCTTGAAAAGAAGGGTATTTTATCACCGATTCAATGTGGATTCAGAAAAATGCACTCAACAACTGATATGTTAATAAGACTTGAGTCCTGTATTTGCGAAGCCTTTGCTTCCAAACAGCACCATGTGACAGATTTTTTTGACCTTGAAAAGGCATATGATACCACATGGAGATATGGTATACTTAAAACAATTCATGAACTAGGATTAAAAGGAGAACTACCACTATTTATTCAGTCATTTCTTTCGCATTGAGTTTTTCAAGTGAGAGTGGGGGAAACTCTATCAGAGAGTAAGTGTCAGGAAGGAGTTCCTCAGGGGAGTGTGCTGAGTGTAACCCTGTTTGCACTAGCAATTAACGGGATATCCTCAGTCATTCCCCAAGATGTTCTCTTAACCTTATTTGTGGATGATCTCTCAATATCATTTGCTGGCACTAGAATGGCAATGGTTGAGAGAAAAATCCAACTCTCTATTGACAAAATTATCCAGTGGGCTGACATGAATGGATTTAAGTTCTCGACAAGTAAAACTACCATTGTCCATTTTTGTCGTATCCGAGGAATACATCCAGACCCGGATATATACATTAAAGGTCAATGGATACCATGTGCAAGTGAAGCTAAATTTTTAGGTTTGATATTTGATTGTAGGCTTACATGGGTTTCTCACTTAAAAGCGTTAATAGCTAAATGTCTCGAGGCTCTGAATATCTTAAAAGTATTGTCCCATACATCATGGGGGCAGACTGCAATACTATTTTAAAATTATACAAGGCCTTGATTTTTTCCAAAATTAGTTATTGATGTGAAATATACTCTTCAGCCACCCCAAGCCTGTTGAAAATATTAGACTCAATACATCATGCAGGTATTAGATTGTTTACAGGAACATTTAAAACCTCACCTATCCCAAGTTTCCTTGTTGATGCTGGAGAGTTACCTCTAGACCTTTACCGAATGTCTTCCATTATTCGGTATTGGTTTAGATTGCAAAGACTCCCTAACTCTTTAGCCTTTCAGACTGCAAGCCTTGTAAGACACTCATCATACTTTGAGTTGCACCTAAAATCTCCTCAACCTTATGGCTTTCGGGTGAAACGATTATTAAACAGTCTGGATATAATTAGAAGTAAGGTACTTCCATTCAAGGTATCATCAACACCTCCATGGAAATTACCAGAGATATCTTTTTGTAAATACATTATTGGAGTTGAGAAGAATATGACTGACCTAGAAGCCATGTCTCTTTTCTGGAACATGTTGAAGAACATAGAGGATCGACTTTTATGTATACTGATGGCTCCAAATCTGATGCTGGCATTGGATTTGGAGTACATAGTAATGGTTCTAATTGTAGAGGTGCACTTCCTCTAACAGCTTCCATATTTACTGCCGAACTGTATGGCATACTAACCGCTATACAGAAAATAGCATTGGAGAAGGAGGGTAATTTTACAATTTTTAGTGATGCAAGGAGTGTCCTTCAAGCTTTAGAAATTTTTAATTCTAGCAACCCTCTAGGTTTAAAGATTTTAGAATTGCTTTTTATTATTGGACGGAGAGGTATAACAGTTAGATTTTGTTGGGTTCCAGCAAACATAGGTATGTCTGGGAATGAGAAGGCAGATTCACTGGCAAAGAATGCTGCATCCAAGTTGCTGCCAAGAAGATATCCCATTCCGTGTAACGATTTCCTACCTTACATCAAGAAATTGCTTTGTAATAAATGGCAACAGCACTTGGATAGTCTAGATGGCAATAAAATGAGAGAAGTAACAAATGCCATATCTCCTTGGAGGTATAACATGATGCCCCAAAAATGGAAGACTTCTCTTAGTCGTCTCCGTATTGGTCACACTCGGTTGTCACACGAGTTTCTGCTGAAGGGCCAACACCAACCCTATTGTGAAGTCTGTTTAGTACCTCTAACAGTGAGGCATTTGTTGACCGAATGCCCCAATTATAATAACTTAAGGAATAGATATTTGTTTGAGGCTCAAGGTGAGGGTGGCAGGTTCATCCTTGCCAAGATTCTTGGACATGATGTGTCATACTATGCAAGTGACATTTTTAGATTTTTTTCAGAAGCAGGTCTTCTGAAAACTATCTAACGTTTATAATGACATCCAACTTTTATGGTTTTAATTGAATAATCTTTAATTTTTTTGTATATATAAACTAAATGATATCGGCGTCAATGACCTTAGATGTCAGGATGCCTGAAAACCTTAAATCAATCAATCAATCAATTAGTGAACTTCATGGTCTCTCGTATGACATCGCCCATTCAAAGGGATGGGGGTAGGTAACGTTCAGATTCGTCCCTGAATTTATTGCTAAGACTCAGAGTCCGGGAGTAGCGGATCCTCGGTTCGACTCCTTCCAGATTTCGAGTCTCCGTTCTGTAACAGATGACCCAGACCATCTCCTACTATGCCCAGTAAGGAGTTTGAGGCTATATCTCAAAAGAACGGCTGCAGTCCGTCCTCAGGTGCCAGCATTATTTGTTAGCACAGGGAGGACTAAGAGGAGGGTCACCAAGAACACCATCTCGGCATGGATTCGTAGGGTGATTCATTTGTCCCTGAATCCAGACCCTCCTCCGTCACGTCGCTCTAGAGCACATGATGTCAGGGGCGTAGCTACGTCTCTGGCCTTCAAAAAGAATTTCTCAGTGACGCAGTTTCTTTAAGCTGGGGTGTGGAAGCGTCAGACTACCTTCACAGCCCACTACCTGCAAGACGTGACCCACAGGAGGCTCGATACGTTCTCTATCGACCCTGTGGTGGCTGCACAACAGCTGGTTTAAAACCTCAAGCTCCTTATTGGACAAGTAGCAGAAGGTTGAGGGCATTGTTACCCGGTTTTAGTCTGCATGAATGAAAAGGTTTGTCTGGGCCTTATTCTTTTCTTCATCTTCCCCTCTCCTGGGGAAAGCAGCATCCTGGGTTCTCTGCATAGCTAACCTCAAACCACTGCATGTAAACCATGTTTCCTTGTGTTCCTAGTATAAAGTTGATACTGTCACGTCCCCATACCCTGACGCGATGGTATTGGGAGAGTCCTAGCCTAAAGTTTCCATCTAAAGAACTTCAGGTCAACTTCCTAGGATAAGTCACACTTCATTATACCTTCACACACAGCTTGCGTAGGCCGCAGTCCTTGCGTAGCATGGTTCTAGCGAGGTGCAGGGACTCCTTATTTTTGAGTGCTAACACACTCAAATAACGAGCCCCCGGGCAAAGCCAAAAGCCAGTACTGGCTGGGACGTCCACCCTTCCTAATGGGTGAGTCACCCCTATTAAATAGCATGGTTTGTATGTTAGTTACAGAACAAATGACAAATTCGTAGATAATTTGTATTTTTCCTAACTTCAAACCTTAGCTATTTAATCAAACTTGCCCGCCAACCCTATCCCCCTTGAAGTCCTACCTCCAAGCAAAGTGAGCTCAAGCATAGGTGTGTGTGAGGGGGGGGCGTAGCAAGCTACCTTCCCCTACCCCCGGTAACTAGCGATGGGGTAGTAAACCCTCGTTAAAATTCTAATGGCTCGTCATTGCAGCTACGCCGAAAGTAATACCCCTATTAAATAGCTAAGATTTGTATAGTTTGGAAAAATACAAATTATCTACAAATTTGTCATTTTATGTTTGTTCCCTTGGTGGTCCCTCTTCCCGTCGCGGACTAGGTGTTCCTCCCGAGGGAATTTTCTGTTACATAATTTATTTTTCCTCAGTTAGCGATGCAGTTTTCTTCGTTCGAATAGGAGTGCCAACGAAGCAGAGCTGTTCTGTTCATGCCTGGGGAATCTGCTGTCACTGCCGTCCCTCAGAGGACGTCATCATGAGCGTCATCCCATCTCTTAGAAGTACGCCCGTGGCAATAACTGATCAGCACTTCATCTTCAAGGAACTAGCCCCGTCTACAATTCCTCAGGTAGCATTCTCGTCAGATCATCTTAGAATGCTACCAGGAGGTTCGCCTCTAGGGGTTGGACAACTTTCCCTCGCGAGGGAGAGTTTTCCTCCCCTGGTGTGAGGTTGTTTCTCTCTTCCGAGGGAGAACTTCCTGCATCTTCATCACTTCATCGACTCCGACTGCTGTGGTGTCTTCGCCTAGGCTACGCTCCCCCCTTGCTGAGTCTCTTCCTTCGTGGGCGGAGATGCCAGAGAACTTCAAATCAATCAATCAATCAATCAATGGGGGGCGGAGCATAGTCTTAGGCAAGTCTCTCCTGCAAAGTGATCACCTCTCTCGTTCGCAATAGGGCCCACTCATAGAGACTCCTCTTCGTAGGATTGCTACTGCTGAAGGTCAGCTTGCTGGTCCACCGGCCCTCATGGGCGTCATCTGTTCCTGGACCTTCACCTGACAACGCTGCAGCTAGTCCGTGGACTTCGGTCCTGGACTCTTCTGTGGATTGTTCACGATCTCCATCGGTGGATGTTCGCCATTCTAAAGGGCACATCCCAGTTCCTGATCGTCCTTCCAGCTGACCTGCCGACCTACCAGCGCAACCTCGCCACAGAGAGCAACGTTTGCCAGCGCACCAACCAACCTACGATCACCGGCGCAACACAACTTCTGTCTCTTGCTCGCCCAATGATCTCCTGCGCCTGCGCGCCAGCGCTCTCCTACCCGCCAGCTCTCTCTTGCGCGCCAGCATTCTCCTGCGCTCCATCACGCTCCCGCGCGCTTGCGCCATTATTGTCCTACGCGCCAGCGCTCTCCTGTGCGCCAACGATCTCTGCACACCAGAGTTTGCCTGCGTGCCAGCTCTCTCCTGCACGTTGTTACTTCCACTTGCGCCAGCAGTCATCCGTGCGCGCCAGCATTCTTCCGCGCATGCCAGCATTCTTCCACGCGCGCCAGCATTCTTCCGCGTGTGCCAGCATTCTTCAGCGCGCGCCAGCATTCTTCCGTGTGCGCCAGCATTTTTCCGCGTGCCAGCACTCTTCTGCGTGCGCGCCATCATTGTCCTCCGCGGCAGTGCTCTCCTACGCGCCAACGATCTTTGCGCACCAGCGTTCGCCTGCGTGCCAGCTCTCTCCTGTGCGCCACTGCTTCCGCGCGTGCCAGCATTCTTCCGTGCGCGCCAGTAGCCTTCCGCGCGCGCCAGATCTCTAACGTGTGCGCGCGCCAACAGTCATCGGCGCACGCGCCAGCAGTCTTCTGTGCGAGCGCGCCAGCAGTCTTCCGCGCGAGCATCCCAGCAGTCTCCCGCGCGAGCGCGCCAGCAGTCTCCCGAGTGAGTGCGCCAGTAGTCTCCCGCACGAGCGGGCCAGATGTCTCCCGCGCGTGCGCGGCAGTAGCTTTCTGCTCGCTCACCAGTGCTCTCCTACGTGTGAGTTCTCGCCCGCAATCGCGTGCCCTGGTACCTGCCCTTTTTTGCACATTCTAGGGAGACTGCGCAAAACGCTACAGTGCCTTACTGCACGCCAGCGCTCTCCTGCGCACTTGCGTTCTCATCTCCAGCACTCTCCTGCTCACTTGCACTCTCGGATCCAGCGCTCGCCAATGCGCCAGCTCTTCACAAAGAGCCAGCGCTTGCTTGTTCGCCAGCGCTCTTCTGCGCTCTCAGATCCAGCGCTTTCAGATCCAGTGCTCATCTGCGCAGTTGCGGTCTCAGATCCAATGCGCCAGCTCTAGCCAAAGAGCCAGTGCTCACCTGCGCACCAGTGTTCGCAGATCCAATATTCGCCAATGCGCCAGCTCTTGCCAAAGAGCTTGCGCTCACCTGCGCACCAGCGCTTGCCTGCTCTCCAGCGTTCTTCTGCACATTCACCGAAAACTGCGCTTCAGCAGAAACTGAGCACCAGCATCATCCTGTGTGCCTTCGCTCCAGTACTCTCCTGCACACTCGCACAATAGGCAAAAAGAATAAAAACTTTCTGACAGGTCACCTTTGCCCCATTCCTCTCCCTGCAAACGCATAACAGCATGGCCGCCGGGAAAAGAGGAAGAGGCTTCACAGAAGGGTTCAAGATCCCAAAGATTCCATCTTCCAAGGGGAATCGAATGTATCTGCCATCAGTCAAGACTCCTCACAGGGAATCCTTGGTCCCTTTCTCTTCAGGAGTTTTTTCTTGACAGTACCACCGTCAGCAAACAAGAAATCATCAACCAACTGATCGCTAGTTCACTGTTTGCTGATTGCTAGCTCACCAATCACCAGATTGCCAATTGCTAGCTCATCTCTCTCTGATCATTGACCTCTAGTCTCTCCAATTGCTAACGATCTCCGATTGCTAGCGTGCCGATCGCTAGTCAATAACCATTCATCAGCTTGCTGATCACTAGATCGCCGATGGGCAGCTCATCTTTCATCGATCATCGACCTCAGCTCGCTGATCTGTGACCAGCCCATCGTCAGCTTGCTGATCTCTGACCAACCAATTGTCAACATACTGATCTCTGACCAGCCAATCGTCAGCTTACTTATCTTTAGCTCACTGATCACCGGTCCGCGATCGATCGCTGATCATCAATGGCTCACCATCACCAACTGACTATCATTAAACCATTCTGCTGTCTCTTAGGGCTCTCCAAGCAGATTACCAACTCATTTATCGCCTACCTTCCTTGGCTGACTGACCAGACAACTTTCATCTGCCTGTCAGTTACCATCTTCGGCTCACAGACCACCGATTCACCAATCATCGACAATTCGCCAGCAGTTCGTGGCTCGGACTTACTAGTCAACCTCTGCCCATGGTTCCCTAGATCAAAAGGCATACAGCACACTTCTCGCTACTGGCCGTTCGCCATCACACCAATCCACTAAAGTGATCGGCAAACGATCGACAACCCTCATCAGCGGATTGTCGACAGGTGACTACTTGCGAGCGCTCCCCAACTGCACAGTAACCATGATACCCAGATGTTAACCATTGATTAACATTCACCAGACTGATGCTGCTCTAGGGAATAGCATCAATCCCATCAGGGCGCATGGTAGGGTTAAGCGTTGCCTTACTTCTATCAGTTGAAGGAGTTCTCTCCCAGGGAAGAATCCTTTCACAGGGTATCGCGTCCTATCCTTTATGTCACAAGTCAAGACCCCAGCGTCAACAATCTCCCATGCGAAAGGATCCGCAAGGAGCTGTCCCTTTGGGTCGATGTCCACACCATGTTGGAGTTCGGACAAGGGCTAAGACCTCAGGTCTTCATTTGCACGCTGGACCTAAAGGACGTATAATTTCAGGCCTAAACCATCCATCTAAGAAGGATTGAAGATTCAGTCTAGACAAATAAGAAACAACAGTTCAAGGCACCGTGCTTCGGTTTTTCCACTACACCCAGCCTGTTCTCACAGGATCAGCTTCTGTCTCCTCCGTTTCTGGACGACTGACTGACCTTAGCAGACTCGGTGGCAACTTTGCATTAGCGCCGGAACTTCTGAAGTCTTTTTACCAAGATCCAGTGATCAAGGTAAACATGTGGAAGTCTTCCCTTCTTCCCTCTCAGAAGACTGGTGTATCTGGGAATGAATGTAGACACCAATCTCCACAAAATCTTCTCATCAACGACAGGCGTAGAAAGTCACAAGACCCTTTCTCAAAACGAGAAGAACTCCCAGCCCAGAGTGACTTGAGTCCGATTGGAATCAGGCCTTTGATTCCCCAGACATTCTGACCCCCATGGGACCAGTAGTTTGGACGAACCTCAAGGGATGGCTGTCAGTCGAGAATCTACGGGGTGGTATAACCTTCTCATCCTTCCCCACCCCTCGGACATGATGCTGTGCTTAGACACATCAATAGAAGGGAAGAGGGACCATAGAGCTGCACCACACGACCTCAGGCCTCTGGATAGAGTCTGAAAGTAACTTCACTTAGATCTCTTAAGATATGAAGGCCAACTTTCCGGTCCTTCAACAGCCTCCTCAGTTCCTAACGGGCCACTCAGTGATGTGATGAGCAACAACACCACACACCACATAGAGGCTCACATCGACAAGCAAGAAGGAACTTGCTCGCAGCCTCTTCCAATCTAGCAGTATAAATACTAAGATGGACCACTATCAGCCCACTTCATTCCAGATTAGAGGAATGTGCTCGCCAACAATCTGTGTACAGCATCTCAGATAAGGTGTACTGAATGGTCTTTGGATCACCTTGTAGCTGACAAAGTCCCGACTTTACGGGGTTTTCCAACTAGGGATCTGTTCGCAACTCCCCTGAACCTCAGGCTTCCGCTGCTCCCCAGTCCTAGACCCCAAGGCTCTCTTGCAAGAAGCATGCTAACAACGGTGGGTACAACAATGTTTATATCTTGTCCCTGTTTTGTCTGGAGAAGGGTACGCAAGAAGGCTAGAACATCGGTCAGCCTCTCAAGGGCTCTCATAGCTCCGCTATGGCATTACGCAGAATTGTTTCCAAACCTTCTGCAGCTCCTGATAGAGCCTCCAAGAGAACCCTCTCCACGTCACAGACAACCACACGTCGACACCTACCACAAGCTATAGCTTGGCTATGATTGTACGCCTGGAGACTACCCAGTACCTCCTCTCCCTCAGAGGCTTTTCGCAATAAGTTGCAAAAAGGTTGTCTAGATATCTGAGGAATTCCTCACCATCAGTCTACCAGGCAGTATAACGTCCTTTGTGGTTGGTGTCATGGGAAAGCGTATCTCTCCACTTAATACCTCTATTCCAGCAATAGTGGAATCTCGAGTATATGCAAGAGGAAAAGACTCCCCTTTTCAGTTTCAACAGGTAAAGACGATCACTCAACCTTAAGCCTCCCCTTCAAACTGAAAGAAAGGGACATCCTCTCATCGCTACATCTTTCTTAACTCATAGGGACTTACAACTTGCCTTTTCCCAGTCGGAATTGAGACCTTCCTCTCGGAACATGGTTCAAGTTCTCCGGTCTCTAAGGAGACTTCCTTATGTTCCACTTCACCAGGCAACAAATTTTCACCTGGTTTAGCAGACAGTGTACTTACACACTTTGACAGCGGCCATACGAGGCAAGGAACTTCATGGTCTCTTTCGACATTGCCCATTAATGAGAAGGGTGAAAGGCAATATTCAGTTTCGTCCCTGAGTATGTCGCCATACACAGTCTTCAGAGGTGACGGATCCTACACAAGTCTCCACTTGGTAACTGATGATCCAGATCATCTGTTACTGTACCCAGGGTAAGGTATGAGGCTCTACCTTAAGAGAACGGCAACAGCCCACCTGGGTCCCTTCTCTTGTCATCAGCACTGGAAGAGACAAAGGGAGGATCACCAAAACATCATCTCTGCTTGATTCACAGAGTCATCAATTACGCCTTGAATCCAGATCTTCATCCAACATGTCGACTCACGATGTCAGGGGCATAGCTATGCCCCTGGCCCTTCTAAGCAGATTACTCTGTGATGCAGGTTTTACAAGCAAGGGTGTGAATGCTCCAAGTGACTTTCACAACCTTTCTCCTGCAAGACGTGACCCATAGGAAACTCGATACGATCTCTTAACGGTCCTGTGGTGGCTGCACAACAGCTGATTGTATACCTCAAGCTCCTTATAGGACAAGTAGCAGAAGGTTGAGGGCACTGTTACCCGGTTTTAGTCTGCGTGAATGAAATGATTTGACTGGCTCGTATTCTTTTCTTCTTCCTTTCCTCTCTTCGGGAAAGCAGCATCCTGGGTTCTCTGCATAAGCTGACCTCAAACCACTGCAGGTAAACCATGCTCCCTTGTGTACCTAGTATTAAGCTAATACTGTTGCATCCTCATACCCTGGTGAGGTGGTATTGGGAAAGTCTTGGTTACAACAGTTTTTCCTACAAAAAGACTCGGAATAACTACCTAGACAGTCACACTTCTAAATATTTCAACACAAAGCTTGCATAGGCTGAGGACCTTGTGTAGGAAGGTTTTAGCGAGGCGCAAGGACTCCTTATTTTGAGTACTAACATACTCAGATAAGGAGCCCCCGTGTAAAGCCAAAAGCCAGACTGGCAGGGACGTCCACCCTTCCTAATGGGTGAGTCACCCCTAAATAAATAGCGTAGGTTTGTATTCCAGTTACGGAACAAATGACAAATTCGTAGATAATTTGCATTTTTCCTAACGATACAAACCTTAGCTATTTATACAAACTTGCCCACCAGCCCTATCCCCCTTGAAGTCCTACCTCCAAGCAAAGTGAGCTAAATCAATGGTGTGTGAGAGGGAGTGGTAGCAAGCTACCCACCCTGCCCCCCGCTAACTAGCGGTGTGGGTAGTTAACCCTCGCTAAATTTTAATGGCTTGTCATTTCAGCTTCACAGAAAGTAATACCCCTAAATAAATAGCTAAGGTTTGTATCATTAGGAAAAATACAAATTATTTATGAATTTGTCATATCATCTTCACTTCTGGAACCTTCTTGTACCTTCTTGTACCAACAGCAATAGAAACTTTGGAAATGTATTATGAATTCAGCAGTTATGTAACATATGTGTCAGATGTGCACCATCCTTTAGTGATTTAAGAAAACACCTATGAGCTTCTTTGGAGTTCATGGAATCCCTCAGCTTTCTCTGTCAAGATTTTCCTGTTTTAGCTCTTCTATTGAAGCTTGGTTTCTTGGGGAAGTGGGACCTATACCATTGAAACTGCAGATTAACCAAGAAAAGTGTATATGATTGCATGCAACAGGAAATTGCTTTACATTTATGTCACATATTTTATTTAGTAGAGAAGGTTATTCAGTTTGTTTAAGTTTAATGAATACTGTAGTCTAGTACATAATTTTGCCCATTTTAGGTGGAATGGATACAGATGATGACATTAGCACCCTGGAAGAAGAGGAAGTTTCTCTCCTTCATCCACATAGCCCTGTCAGTGGTCGCAGTGTATCACCATCACTTACCTTAGATTCTGATTCATCACTGGATGAGATTGCCTCCATTAGCAACCAAGGTACTGTATTGATATGATGTGATAGTATTTTATTTTACTTTATTGAGTCGGCATTGATGTGATATGATAGTATTTTATTCTTTTTTATCTGAGTCTTGAATATCAAATGGAAAAGGAAATTTTAATGTTTCTTTCAGTTGATTTTGTAGGACTTGTACAGTAATTATAATAAAATTGATTGGAAACTATTATATCTATTCAAGCATATAATGGGCATCCTTTTCAATAAACGAAGCTCTCTGTGATTATCTAAAACAACATCTTAGTGTTCATACGACAATTCAACTGTTTATTTTTCCATGGTTTGTTGTTTTGTGACATCCAATAGGTCTACTAAAGATGGCTGATTCCTCTCTTATAAGCAAATATGGTGTAGTGATAAGCTAATCGAGACCTCATTTCACCAAGGAAGGTTCACTTTTTATTTTCTTGCTACACACTTTACTCTTCTTTACTCCTCTTTAACTTTACCCTTACTTTCAATAGGCAAAAGTTGCTTTAGTGTTTACCAATTGCTTTCTCATCATAGTCAACAATACGGTGGATTTAGGAATCATTAGATTTAAGAAGTACAAAATGTATAGCTAACATGCATGGTTTATCTTTTGTTCCTTCACAAAAACATTTCTTTAGCATAGCATATTTCTGCATTAAACATTTTGGGGAAGAAGAAGGTGATAAGGTAGGTTAGCAAATATGCACAGGTCTTTAGGCCTCCAGTAGATAGCTGGATCATATTTTGTGTATGTGGTGACTAATGGACAACTCCATTAAGAACCAGACCCTTGTAAGTGTTAGGATACAGTGGTACCTCTGAGAAATAACGTTAATTGATTCCCCACCCAAGGAGTCTCCAATTATGGGTTTTCCACCCAAGAATTCCTGCTTCATTCCAGTTTGTTCTTCTATTTCAATTTTATGGACATGAGCACCCTTCTGTATACTGCATTGTTTCCTATCTGATTTGGTTTACGCTAGGTCTTCTCAAGCAATTACACAGTTTTCTTTTGGGTGTGATCTTGCAATCTATTCTGCTTTGCTTCTGTGGCACCAGTGCTTCTGTGGTCAGAAGTGATCTCACATTTGCATTCCTGGTTACAGTGATTTTATTCCCATTGTTGTTTAATAAATTGTTGTGGTGTAATGAATACTACACAAAGAAAAGCAGCATTTATTAATTCCTTTTTTTATATAATGACTGGATCTCATCACAGTAAGAAAATAAAGTCTCATGTACTGTATATACAGTGTTAGCTAGCACGCACTCAATTTCAGAAGTAACATCTTTACTGTATGACCTCTGGCTGTTTTTTTGTTCTTGTCCCACATAAATATTATCCACATTATTAAAGATAGTTGTAGCATCCTTAAAAAGATCACAAAATGTGTTGGGGTTCTTTTCTTGTGCATTTACTTATAACGGTGATTCGGAGCCATCATGCTGGTCATGTAAAATCATGACTGTATTGTACATGGGCCCTCCTTGCTGTTTTCCAAAATTGTAGAGATTATGCTTGAGTTTCATTCTAATTATTTTTTGTTCCGTGACTGGAATATAAACCACGCTTTTTAATTATTTAACTTCCCTGGTAGTTACATATATATAGCTTAAATCTCGCGTTTCGACGCGGCACAACAGAAAATTCAAATTCGTGGCGATCGCCGCCATGACAGTAGGTGGTCATACATGAGCGCCATCACTCGTAGGTTATCAGAACCATTCCCAACATTCTTCAGAAATTCTCTGTCGTTGATCGAGTCAACACCTCGGGAGTTCGTTTCGTGGATATATTACTTTATTCTACAATTTGGTGAAGTACCTTTTGTGTGATTATTATTAATGGCTTTCGCTGCCTTTCAACTATCGAAGATATTGTATAGGATTTTTTTTTTTTTTTTGCTGGTCCAACTTGGACAGTTTAATTGAACTTGATTTTCAAGCAAAGATGTCCAGACCCAGTAATGGCTCTTCTGTTGTTAAACTTTGGGTGTTGGGCTAGACCGGCTTTCGAGCTGCTCTTACTTCCCGCACTGTAATTAGCAGGGAGCATATATGTATTTGTTTTCTTTCCATGTTCGTACATTGAGGGATCAAAGATTTTTTCCCCCTACTTTATTAACGTACAACTCTTAAAGTTATATGGAAGGAAGACATTTTCTACATTAAACATTGTGATGTCACTATTTTGTGACGTAACTCTTAGCAGAGCGGAATGTGATTACCTTGAAGGAATTCAGTCTGCCATCGTGATGATGTCACAATCCTGTGATGTAATCTGCTTAGTATGACTTGCATTATGTGAATTATTTTCTTTTCTTGCAAGAAATTTTTAAAATATTAGCTTACTAAGCATAAGTATGTTTATAATGTAAGGAAATATATTATTTTCAAGTATATATTTGTCCTATTAGTATATTTCCTTTAGTCAATTTTCGATTTAGAGTTTTCTCAAGCGTACAGTCATTTTACGCTCGTAGTATTACTAAGGGAGATGTCAGATATTAAACGATCGTTTTTGTTTCACAACACTTGTATCGTTATTTAATATTTCGCTTTTGAGAATACTAATATTATTCATATATCTTATTGTATTTTCATTCTGGCCCTTGGCTAAAGAGGATAATCTCTCACAACAGGCAGGTCTATTATGATCTAATGTGAAATAGTTTAAAGTTCTAGTGTTCAATGGCACATATAATGACGCAATGCAGTCAATCTACGATACGTAATACTCTTGACAATCGTTTTTTGTTTTCACAATTACTTGTATCGTTATTTTATATTTCTATTTTGAGAATACTAATATTAATCATATATTCTATTGTATTTTCTTTCTAGCCCTTGACGAAAGAGTATAAGCTCTCGCAACGGAAAGGTCTATTAAGATCTAATGTGAAATAATTAAAAGTGCTAGTGTTCAATGTCAGTGCAGTGGAGGGTGCGTCTGTTCGTGTCCGTCGTAATCCCAGCAAAGTGGACGCATGCAGCAGTCTGGACATATGCTGGACGCATGCAGTCAGGTTTTGTCCCACGTCACTATAGACAAACAGTTGTCTCTTCTTTGCGATTGACTGGATGCGATACTAACGCTTCCTCACGGCTCGCGGCAGACTCACGGCATTCGGGATGCATGCATTAGTCTGATACCTCTCATGGAAACATACAACAGTCTCAATCTGGACCCATGATGGACTCATATAGTCGGGACTTGTCCTCGCAACAGGATAGACAAGATTTTTATCTCTCCTTCGCGATTTTCTGAACGCGCAACTAACGCTCCCTCGCGTCACGCTGTTGACATACAACATGCTGAACACATGCTGGACGCATGCGATCAAGATTTTCCCTCGCATGGGTTTACAGATGTTGATGCTTCCTTACAGCATGATGATCTTATGCTGGAAGCGCTGGAACCTGTCTCTCCCTCGAGACTTACAGTACATAAACTTGATGCTTCTTTGCAACTGGACGATATCCTTCACGAGATTTCTTCAGGACAAGATGAATTATTTTTGGAAGACAATAACTGACAGGATGACGCGGTTTTGTCTCCTACTCATTCGAATCAGGGAATCGATGTTCCATTAGCCGAATTAGAGGATGAATCTCAGGATTCATTACAGACAGCTGATTTAAAAAAAAAAAAAAAATTCTGACAGTGTTAACATCTTTGTATCCAGAATTTTTTTTCTCAACCTATTCTTTAGAGCCCGCCCTCTCAGTTTTTGAAGGGCAGACCCCGAAAACATCCTCCTTCAAGAAGATGGTCCTGGCTAGATCGGTTAAGAGAGTTTTCTCAACTCTCAACCAATGGACGTCCAAAAGAAAGGATCTAGGGAAGGCCTCCTTTTTCTTTTCCTCAAACTCGACTGGCTTCCAGATCTAGTTTATGGTATTCGTCTGAGGGAAGTTATTGGTTTGGGAGTTCCTGCCTCGTCCCATGGAGACTTCTCCAGACTTGGTGACTCCTCACTCAGGTCAACCCTGAACAAGTCGAAGTTTATGTGGTCCAATTCTGAAATGGACCATCGACTGAAGGAAACTTTTAGACAACAGAAGTCTTCAGCCTTACGGACTGGACTCTCGGAACTCTCGCAGAAGCCACAGACCCTAAAAACGAGGCTCAGATGCATCTGATTGCCTGTCTGGATAAGGCCGGGAGGGATGGCCCCATCGAACTTTCCGCCCCTTTTCACGGCGGGAGTTCTTAAAAAGAGGACTATGTGTTGTTCTTTCTTATCTTCAGGTTTGTCCCTTGTTCGGAGATTAACAGGCTGCGCAAGATTTTTTCTCTAGGACTACTAAATAAGTCCTCCCAGCTAGCTTTTTAGCAAGGATACAAAAGGAGGCTCTTCCCACTCGTCAGCTTTTTCGTGGGAGAGCCCCTTCAAGGGGAACTCAGAGGATTGCAACTGGAGGTCAAACTCGCAGATTCTCAAGACAACAAACAGAATAAAAAAGTGAGACGTGTTATGCCTCCCATGTCGTCGATACCCTTAGAGTTGACAACAGTCCACTCAGGAAACAAGGCAGCAGCTCTTTAAGAGCAAGTGAACCTTATGCTGTTGAAATCAGTCATAGAAATGGTAGAGGACACCTCTTCAGAGGGGTTTTTACAACATACTTTTCTTAGTTCCGAAAAGCTCGGTGGGGGATGAAAACCTGTTCTGGACGTCAGTCCATTGTACAAGTTCGTCATCTAAGTAAACTTCAGTGTCAGTCCTTACAGGCAACAGACAGGGAGACTGGATAGTGTCTTTGGATCTGCAGGACGCGTATTTCCATATCTCGATACACCCGGACCGCAGAAAATTTCTAAGGCTCGTGTTCCTCGAGACCATTATCAGTTCAAACCACTCTGTTTTGGACTGAGCACGACTCTCTACGTTTTTTACCCGGGTGATGTCCAACGTGGCTCCATGGCTTCACATAAAGGGAGTAAGGATTTTCTTTGTACCTGGACGACTGACCACTCAGAGCAGAATCACAAGTAAAGTGTCTGGAGGCTTTTCAAAGGATAATGCCCTTAACGCAACAGTTAGGTTTGATGGTAACCTGGCTAAATCTTAACTAACACCCTCACAGAATTTCATTTTTCTGGGGATGATAATCGGTTCAGATCATGCTCAAGGCACTCCGGAAATGTCGCAAGGACTTTCCCCTGGTGGTCACCCGACTACGGTTGACGATCCCTCGCAGCAATCAGCACACGGTTTAGTTCGCGCACACGACGCGCTTCAAGTGTCTGGTCTGTCTGAACTAAAGAGGTCGATTTCGTCCCTGTTTGACCCATACAATTCTCGAAAAGGGTCTGTGGATAGAGTTTTAGAGGAAATGACACATAAATATCAAAGAGCTAGTGGCCATTCACCAAGCCCTGATTACTCATAGAAAGGGAAAAAACGTCAGGACGGATCTGCTCAGCAGAAGAAGGCAAGTTCCTATTACAGAAGGGACCCTACACCTCGAGGTGTACACCAGCCTTTGGATGTTGTGGGGTCAACACTCGATAGACCTCTTCGCCTCACAAATGACATAGAGGTTGCCGGTATTTTGCTCTCCAGTACCAGACCAGGAAGCAGTCGCAATGGATGCTTTTCTTCTGAACTGGGAAGGTCTAAACGTATACGCTTTTCCTCCATTCAAGATCTTAGAGTCCTGAAAAGATTCAGGGATTCTCCCAACATACGCATGACCATGATACCATGATAGCTCCTTTTTGGCCCATGAGACATTGGGTTGCAGAGATGATGGAGTGGCTGGTAGATACCCCCAGATCATTACCACTATCAGGGTTTACTAATCCAAGTGGGTCATATTTAGAGTGTGGTTCAGTAATAATAGCTTTCCTCTACCAATACCTCTATAGCCAATATAGCAGAATTTTCTGTTGTATCTGCGTACAAAAAAGAAGCTAGCTGGGCCTTCCATCAAGGGTTACTGCAGTATACTAGCCTCCGTCTTTCGTAACCGACACATTGGCGTGTCAGGTAACAAGGATCTCTCAGATCTCATTAGATCTTTTGAGACGACTAAGAGGAAGGACAGTCAAACCTCCTCGTGAAACCTGGATGTACAGTGAGCCCTCGCTGCTTCGCGGTTCGACCATCGCGGATTCACCACTTCGCGGGTTTTTTTCATAACCCATATATATATACATATCGCGGATTTTCCGGAAATTTCGAAAATACCGCGATATCTGAAGACCCCAAATACGATATTTCGTTACCTGTAATTCCATTAATACTGTAATTAGTAATATCTGCTCTTACTGATTGTTCATTGCATTACATATGACATATAATTCAGCACAGAAGGAAATAAAACACGAAAAGAGAATGTGATCATACGATAATTCAGTACTGTATACAGTACGTAGTAAAATTAAATCGAACATGAAACGCAAATCAGATGAAGTCATACCATATTAGAATGGTGTAAGGCTGCTGATGGCTACTACTGTACTACAAATGTAATGGATGTGCTTCTTTTCCATGAATCTTTTGTATGTATACGTACGTAGTACTGCATCCAATAATATTCTTTGTTGCAAAAATCACATCTTGAATAAGCGTACGAGAGAGAGAGAGAGAGAGAGAGAGAGAGAGAGAGAGAGAGAGAGAGAGAGAGAGAGAGAGAGAGAGAGACATCCTACAACAAAACAAGCGTAAAATAGCGTACGTAAAGCTGTATTATTATTATTGGTATTATTATTATTGTTGTTGTTATTAAAATTATTATTGTTATTGGCTAGGAAGCCTAACGTAAACAAGATCAGCTACCTAATTCGCCGAAACTAAAGTGAATACTATTGGCATAATATAAATAATTCCTAGCAATGAAGACTAAATAGCTAATTATTTTCATTTAGGCTGTTATACCGGGAAAGTTGTTCTGGCTAACTAGATAACTCATGCATTACGAACGACAGTGCCGAAGACGCCTCCAGTCCAGGCAATAGCTCTGCCAAAAAATTAGTTTAATTCGATTAAAATTTTTTATTTTACGGCCAGAGCTAAATTTATACAGCATAATAATCAAATACTTAACTTTCCAGAGGCAGAAGAGGCTGGAGATTGCATAATAAATCCAAATTACGAGAGAGCACTGGGAAAACCCCCGAGCGAGATCGTTATAGAAAAACGAATAAAGATGGCGGCAATTATGGCACCATCTGAGTACTCAAACAGTAACAGAGGAAGGGAACCTTATAACGGCTCCTCTTATTTTGCCACTTTTCCCCCTCGAAGCGTAAACGCTATGCGGGGTGCAGATTGCTATGTGGCGTGTCAAGAGTACGTCCTGATATGCGATATCATAAAAGGAAACTTTAAGGATATTCGCGCCAGGAGTTAGAATTCTGGAGACCTTAAGTTAATTTCTCTGGGAATATCACTGTAGTCAAATATATCCTAGGAAGCTACTTAGAGGAACCTTCCATCAGGACAACATGGCCTCAGCCCAAAAATATATATGTATGTATATATATATATATTTATATATATATATATATATATATATATATATATATATATATATATATATATATATATATATATATATATGTGTGTAAATATATATGTATACATGTATATATATATATATATATATATATATATATATATATATATATATATATATACAGTATATATATAGATATATATATATATATATATATATATATATATATATATATATATGTATATATATATATATATATATATATATATATATATATATATATATATATATGAATATATGTATTTATATATATATATATATATATATATATATATATATATATATATATATATATATATATATATATATATATATATAAGTGAACCCTCGTTTATTGCGGTAGATAGGTTCCAGACCCGACCGCGATAGGTGAAAATCCGCGAAGTAGTGACACCATACTGTATTTACCTATTTATTTAACATGTATATTCAGACTTTTAAAACCTTCCCTTGTACGTAGTACTGTTAACAAACTACCCTTTAATGTACAGAACTCTTAATGCATGTACTACAGTACCCTAAAC
>NC_090729.1:74451018-74488518 GCF_036898095.1 Palaemon carinicauda
GTCCATTTTGAATGGTAGGTGGGTTACATAAAATATGCAACTTCGAGACTTTTTCCAAGTCTAGTTTGACTCTTCCCTGTAGGGGGCAGGAAGCACTAACATAGTATATAATTAGCAGAAATGACATATAACAGTTATGTCATAGGTCTCTTAGGTCTATAGGACCATGGAAATATCGTTTTGAAGTCGAAAGGCACAAACTGGGAAAATCCACGATACATTAATGCTCTGGTAAACTTCCATGAGGACGACATGGCCTGAGCCAAAAAAACGGATTTTGAGCGAAGCGAAAAATCTATTTTTGGGTGAGATAGCCATGTCGTCCTGATGGACCCGCCCTCCTTTCCATGAAAGGTCTTGGCAGGCTCCCTCCTGTTATTGCTGTATCTAAAGTACTGGCTTAACGCTACAAAGGAATAAAGATGACCAACGGATATAACGTCATCTGAGTACTCAAACAGTAACGGAGGAGGAGAATTTTGTATCGGCAGCTCTTTTATTTTGCCACTTTTCCCCTCGAAGCGTAAACGCTATGCGGGGTGCAGATTGCTATGTGGCGTGTCAAGAATACGTCCTCTGATATTATGCGATATCCTAAAAGGAAACTTTAAGGATATTCACGCCAGGAGTTAGAATTCTGGAGACCCTTCGTTAAATTCTCCGGGAATATCACTGTAGTCAAATATACCCTTGGAAGCTACTGAAAGGAACCTTCCATCAGGACGACGTGGCTATCTCACCCAAAAATAGATTTTTCGCTTTGCTCAAATTCCGTTTTAGATAGATATATATATATATATATATATATATATATATATATATATATATATATATATATATATATATATATATATATATATATATATATATATATATACAGTATATTTATATATATTTGTATATATATATAAACATATATATATATATATATATACAGTATATATAAATATATATATATATATATATATATATATATATATATATATATATATATATATATATATATATATATATATATATATATATATATATATATATTTTTGGGCTCAAGCCATGGCGTCCTGATGGAAGGTTCCTTTTTGGTAGCTTCCTTGGGTATATAATCTACTAGATATTCCCAGAGAATTTAACCACAGGTTATCACAGAATTCTAACTTCTGGAGCGAGTATCCTAAAGGTTTCCCTTTAAGACATCGTATATCAACAGGGGACGCATGTATTAACGCGCCACATAGCTATCTGCACCCCACATAGAGTTAACACTTCGATGTGTAGGAGCGGAGAATAGCTGGGGAGCCGTTCCACAGCTAATCTCGTCCGTGGCTACTTTTGGTACTCGAAACGTAAACAAACGGGCGCCATTGCTAAATGACGTCACGTCCGTCCTCATCCTTCGCATAGTAGCTTGCCTTACTAAGACGGATTTTCCCTGTGCTTACTTTATCGACTTGCATCTTAGCCATGTCTCTACCCTCGGCCTCGCCTTCTTCTGGAAAGTTGAGTACAAGGTTCCAGTATTGTTTAAATAAGCTCTGACCGTAAAGTAACTTTTACTTTTCGAGATATTTTATGTTTTTTGGCAGAGCTGTGCTGCTACCGGACCCGCCATTTTATGGCGTCGCTGTTGTTTTGCATGCCTTATTTAGCTAGCCTCAACAGCTTCTCCGGCCTTATTAACTAATCGATACTATTAGTTATTTAGTCTTCATAGCTAGGAACTTTATATATCGTGTTTTGACGCTCTTTTATCGGTCATCGCCTGACCCCATACCAGTTCGCTAGCCTAGCCCCTAGGCCAGAGCGCCTATCATCAGTGTTCATGCATGATATATTTCAGTGATCCTAGGTTTAGTTATGAAGATAGTGGCATTATTTTATGATACTGTTTACTGTGATGCAAGTGTTTTCGCCTTCAGGGACCATATAGGGGTTAGGTTTGATAGTGTGCCTTTCTAACCTAACCTAAACGTAGGACCCCTATATGCTCCCTTCACCCCCTGCCTTAGGGCATTCCCTCTGTGTAGCCTTGCTCCCCCTACCACGTAAGGGGATCAAGCTCATACTAGAGTACTTATCGCTTCTCTGTCCTCCCTAAGGGAATGATCCCCCCTTAGGGTTGCGTCCGAGAATGAGGAACGGCCTGCCCTTCCTCTATTGCTGAGGCTAGGTTACCTGACCTTCCCTGCAATTGCGATACGTCTTCCAACCTTCCTGGTTCAGGGTGTAACATCCCTGCTCTAGGTTAGGCTTGGGGGGTGTTAGTTCTGTGCCTTGCTTGAAACGGTACCCATGCACCGTTCTCAGCCAGGCTGCCTACCTTAGGCTAGGGAGTGTCCTCCCTTCTTTGGTGGCCGCTTTGGTACAGAACCTCCCCTATGGAAGACCCTTCTTCTTCTCCCCTCCCCACCTATCTCTTGTATGGCCTAGCCTATACTTAGGTTAACCTATACCCATCTGTCCCCTGTCCTACAACTCCTCCTTAGGGTGGAGTGATAGGGCTACCTTGAGTCCCTGTGTGCAGTCCGCTCTGGTACATATACCCTTCATAGTGTCCTATGGGGTTAGCCACTGGATGCGTTTTGTCCGCAGGGGTTCTCCCCCCTCTTGGGTGTTCCCTAGCCCTCCCTTGGGCTACACTGGCTCCCGGCCGCCTGCGGCCCCCTGCCACTGGGTGATAGGGCTAGCCACTATCATGGGTACACCCATTCAGGTGGGATACCTTGGGGTTCGTGTCCGTACCCCTACATCCCTCCTTCTGTCTCTTTCAGTCCTGGTGCCGGTCCCTTGCCGCCTCTACTGTCGGCGATACCGACCTCTCCCCTTGGTGACACCTTCCTTGCCCCCTGTGGCCGACAGTCCTCCGTGTGCCGGGGGGCTGCCGCCTCCCGTCGGCGTACAGCCGATGGCCTACCCTCATACCTCCTAGCTTCGGTCGTCCGTCCATCGGACCAGCCCCTGGAGTGCCGGCATCCATTGCCGGCGGTCCGGTTCTGCTATAGCTCATCCTTGTCCCTGTCACCAAGCCGGTAACCTTCGGCTGCCGGAGCCGCCGCCTCCCGCCGGCGTGCTGCCGTTGTACTGGCGGCCGCCATCCTGGCATTACTCCTGACTTCTCTATTTGTCTTCCCTAATGCCAGAAACTCTGCTGGAGCGGCCTCCGGCGTGCCGCCGGTCTGCCGGTGCATTCCGGAGGCGCCAAGAGACTTGCACCCCTTCTAGCTATCAACACATGCTGATAGCCCTACCTTGCAACCAGATGGTTTGACTACATAAATAGATAGGTATTGTCTTACCGTTCAATTAGTAGCTGTGCTGTCTTCTTGCATATCACAATTTTCCAGCATGCTGTGTGTATCTTAGCACGGCTGGTTGCCGGAAACCGTTACCCTATGGGGTCTTCTACATCCCCAATTCAATGGTCTGAGTGGTCTCAGTCCCAGATTTATATCCTTGGTAATTCCTACTAGAATTCCCCTTGCCTCCCTGGCAATCTATGAAGAATTCTGCCTTGTGTCCTCGGTCACAAACAAATTGCCTATGGATAAGGTTACGGTAACCAGCCGGGCGGGTTACACGGAGTATGTGTCTATCTACTTCATTTCCCGCTCCATTCTCAAACATCACAATGTTTATATCACTTGAGATTAAGTTGAAAATTAACCTTTTAATATTTAACTTTAGAATATAAGTCATTAATATGACTTCCCCATACTCATGTTCTCTTTCTCTTACAGGAGGAGTACGTGAAATGCGACCACGGCTTCTGTAGAGTGAAGCGCCCGCACTTCTACGGGCACACGGCGTGTAGGACCCACGCCCCTTGCGCCAACAAGAAAGGCGATCTGAAGTTTTGGGACCCGCGGAACTGTACAGTCTGCAAGGACCGCCTGGTCGAGGCGTTCAATAATCCTCCCTCAGCGGAGGTTAAGGACGCTTCTCGAGAGAAGCTACGCAAGTGGGTGCGTGGCTTCCAAAAGAACGCCACCGGACCATACCTTGCCACCGAAGACTTGAGGGCCTTGCTTTTCCCGGAGGCATCCCCAGACTCTGTGGTCCCCAAGGATCAGATCCCCACCATCCAGATAATGGTGGAACCTGATGTAGTCATGGCCCAGTCCATGCACGAGTGCCGTCTGGATACCGATAACGCGGAACGTATGTCGGAAGTGTCGGAGAACACGGAGAGGAACCTCATGGCCGAAGAACTGGACTATGAGGAAGACCAAGTGGAATACACTGAGTCGGAGCAGGAGGTCGCTCCACCTTCCACCCCCACACCGACTCCTACACTGACGGACGTATCACTCCCGTCTACCTCCGCTACCCCGGACCCCATCCCATCCAGCGCCCAGGAGATGTTCCGAATGCTCGAAGCTCTCATGGACAAGAAACTCCGTGAGACACACGAATACATCAGGACCATGGGAAGTTCAAAGCAGCCGAAAAGGATTTCGGTTAAGGACCTCCCGGCATGCTCGGACGCCAACCCCTGGAGGTATGCCGAGCACATGCCAATTACAACAGGCAGGATCTTCATCAGTGAGAAGATCGGCTCGATTGTCCTGGAAAAAGTGGAATTCTTCCCGAATTTTGAGGCTTATCCGGACTGTTACGTCCGACTTCGATCCGAACCTGCCTCTAAAGAAGAGACCGAACCGAAGGAGGTGATTGTGTTCGATCTCCCGAAGGCCCAGGCTATGCTGGCCAATACTGTAAAAAGTAGGGGTTTTACCTGCTCAAAACTTCCGGCGCTTAGCAAGAAGCACCCTACCTACGTCACACCAGACGATGCGACCCTCCCCTTCATGGAAAAGGCCTTCGCTGCGGTACACAAGGCAGTGGAAGAAGGAAAACCTTGCCCTGCACTGGAGGAGTGCAGACCCTTCTCCCTGATTACTCCCCCCGATGTTCGACACTGGAAAGATGTCCAGCATACATTCGTGGTAGGGAAACTAGACGTAGCTGGCCGTCAGTTTAACGAAGACCTCCCGAAACTTAATGACCATCTCCTTCGTCGGGAACATGACACGAAGGAAAGGCTCGCCGCATCCATGTCCCTCCAGGTACAGCTCGACGTCATGGCCGGTGACACTAGAGTCCCTGACTACTACATGGTGCTCGCCAAAACACATTTGGCGACCGTAGTAAAAGACCTGTACAGCTTCATGAAGGCTCGTAGAGCCTGTCGTGAATTCGTGTTCTCCAGTGCCACAGTGAGACACGAACCCCGGAGGCTGATTTCCTCCAACATCTGGGGTAAGCACCTCTTTCCCTCCTCCCTTGTGAAAGAGATCACCGACAAGGCCGCCACGGAGAACAGGAACCTTCTCCACAAGTGGGGCATGTCGAAGAAAAGGAAATCCTCTCAGGACGACGGCCCTCAGCCTAAGAGGAAATCCTCCAAGCCGAAACCCCAGCAACGTCAACAGAGACGGCAGTTTCCGGGATCCGCTACTCCCCAAGTGGCAGCTCAGCCACAGCAGACCTTTCAGCTGGTCTCCCAACCGGTCTTGTCACAGTCGCCGGTTTTCACCCCTGCTTTTGAGCAACAGTCAACTACCTTTCGTCCCAAAGGTAGAGGCTCAAACAGAGGTGCAGGCAGAGACGCATCTCGCTGTCCCTCCAGAGGCAGAGGAGGAAGGGGAGCTAGCGGCCGAGGCAGTAAACCCTCGGGACACCAGAAGCAATGAAGTGCTTCCGGTGGGAGGAAGACTCTGCCAATTCCAGGATCGTTGGACCTTCGATCCCTGGGCACACAGCATCGTCAAGAAGGGTCTAGGCTGGAGTTGGACTCAACCACCCCCAACCTTCCAGCAATTCTTCCAACAATCAACCCCCCTTCTGGAAGAATATGTCCTAGATCTCTTGAACAAGAAGGTGATAAGGAGGGTAAAGTCAACCAGGTTCCAAGGGAGACTGTTTTGCGTCCCCAAGAAGGACTCCGACAAACTCGGAGTCATTCTAGACTTATCCCCCCTCAACAAGTTCATAGCGAACAACAAGTTCAAGATGCTGACTCTTCAACAGATAAGGACCCTTCTGCCTCAAGGTTCCTACACGGTCTCCATAGACCTGGCGGATGCCTACTGGCACGTTCCAATGAACCACCACGCTTCCTCCTACCTAGGATTTCGACTCCAAAGGAAAAGCTACGCCTTCAGGGCCATGCCCTTCGGCCTCAACGTGGCCCCTCGGATCTTCACAAAGCTGGCAGACGCCATCGTTCAACAGCTTCGCCTCCGAGTCGTCCAGGTGATGGCCTACCTCGACGACTGGCTGGTCTGGGCTCCATCGCCCGAGGATTGTTTAAGATCCTGCAACAAAGTTACCCAGTTCCTAGAACACCTGGGATTCAAGATAAACGCGAAGAAATCTCGCCTCTCTCCAGCTCAGAAGTTCCAAGGGTTAGGAATCCAGTGGAACCTTCAGTCACGCTGCCTTTCCATCCCCCAGAAGAAAAGGAAGGAAATAGCAGGGTCTGTCAAGCGACTGCTGAAATCCAAACGGATCTCAAGACGTCAGCAGGAACGAGTTCTAGGCTCTCTACAGTTCGCCTCAGTGACAAACCCAGTGCTACGTGCACAGCTAAAGGATGCCGCGGGAGTCTGGAGACGTTCCGCATCCATCGCTCGAAGAGACCTCAAGAGACGGCTCCCAAACAGACTTCGGCTGCTCCTAAAGCCGTGGTCGGAAGCAAAGGCCCTGAAAAGATCCATCCCTCTTCAACACCCACCTCCATCACTCAACATCCACACGGACGCTTCGCTGGAGGGTTGGGGAGGTCACTCCCACCAAAAACAGGCTCAAGGAACATGGTCTCCCCTATTCAAGACGTTTCACATCAACATCTTGGAGGCCATGGCGGTCCTTCTAACTCTGAAGAAACTCTCCCCGCCTCCCTCGATCCATATTCGTCTGACCCTGGACAACTCGGTGGTAGTTCGATGTCTCAATCGCCAAGGCTCAAGATCGCCCCAGATAAATCAGGTGCTTCTAACAATCTTCCGTCTGGCAGAGAAGAAGAAATGGCACCTGTCTGCAGTTCACCTACAAGGATTCCGCAACGTGACGGCGGACGCTCTATCTCGAACAAGCCCGATAGAGTTGGAATGGTCTCTAGACGCAAGATCCTTCTCCTTCATCTCTCACCAAGTCCCAGAACTCCAGATCGATCTCTTCGCAACGAGCGACAACAATCAACTTCCTCGATATGTGGCCCCGTACGAGGACCCCAAGGCAGAAGCAGTGGACGCCATGTCACTGGATTGGAACAGATGGTCCAGGATCTACCTGTTCCCTCCCACCAACCTTCTGCTAAAAGTCCTCTCCAAACTAAGAACCTTCAAAGGAACAGCGGCCCTAGTGGCTCCCAAGTAGCCCCGGAGCAACTGGTACCCCCTAGTCCTGGAGCTACAACCCACGCTGATCCCTCTCCCGGGCCCAGTTCTCTTCCAGCAAGTACAGAAGTCGAATGTCTTCGCTTCATCATCGAAAGTCAGGGACCTTCATCTCATGATTTTCTCTCCCTAGCCGTGAAGAAAAGGTTTGGGATCTCAAAGAAAAGTCTAGACTTCCTCGAGGAATACAAGACCGAATCCACACGACGGCAATACGAATCATCCTGGAGAAAATGGGTCTCATTCGTCAAGGCAAAAAATCCTACGGAAATCACCATCGATTTTTGTATGTCCTTCATTCACCTTCATGGACAGGGCTTAGCAGCCAACACGATTTCTACTTGCAAATCGGCCTTGACTAGACCACTAATGTACGCCTTCCAGATTGATCTGTCCAGCGACATCTTCAATAAACTGCCGAAGGCATGCGCTCGTCTACGCCCAGCACCCCCACCAAAACCTATCTCCTGGTCTCTGGACAAGGTGCTCCATTTTGCCTCCAGTTTGGACAACGATTCGTGCCCTCTCAAGGATCTGACTCAAAAGGTTATATTTCTTTTTGCTCTTGCTTCAGGAGCTCGAGTCAGCGAAATAGTGGCATTATCAAGGGACGAGGGTCACATTCTGTTTACAGACTCAGGAGACCTTACCCTCGTCCCGGATCCGACGTTTCTCGCTAAAAACGAACTACCCACCAAAAGATGGGGCCCTTGGAGAATCTGCCCCCTGAAAGAAGATGCCTCTCTATGTCCAGTAGAGAGCCTCAAGGTCTATCTTCGTAGAACTTCTGACTTTGGTGGAGGCCAACTCTTCAAAGGAGAAACATCGGGCAGCGACCTGTCACAGAAACAACTAAGAGCGAAGATCACCTACTTCATTCGCAGAGCGGATCCTGACAGTACACCCGCAGTTCATGATCCTAGAAAAGTCGCATCGTCTCTGAATTTCTTTCAGAGTATGGATTTCGAAAGCCTCAAGAGTTTCACAGGCTGGAAATCCTCGCGTGTTTTCTTCAAGCATTACGCGAAACAAGTGCATGAAGTCAAACATTTCGTGGTAGCCGCAGGTAGTGTTATGAAACCTGCACCTAACTCTGCATAGAACAGTGATTTACTTGGGACTCTAACTCCTCGGGTGCCTATGTTGACCCTCGCGTGATACGTAGTGAATTCAAAGACACTTAGTGTTTTTCATAGACTGTTCTTCTCTCAGGTGAAATGTCATAGTCGTCACATGAGTGCCGTATGCCTAGTGCATGATGTGTTTTTCTTTTAAAAGACTAATGTTCCTCTGGAACCCGTGCTTTCTAATAATTTGAAATTTTCTTTCAGATTCAAGAGCGAAGTCTTTCATTACTATGTACATTATAATTTTATTGTGAATACCTTTACATCCCTTATTCCATTTATTACCATATTCTGCAATTGTGAAATAAAATTTCTATTTTATTTACTTGTGCGTCTCAATCCGCTCCTACTTATACTATGAAATACATGGTTGTCATAGTTTCATTATCCTTCCCCTTTTTCCTCTATAAAACAGAAGAAGATAATTGGTTCAATCCATATTATATACTCACCCATGCTATGTAATATTCCTAACTGAATACTTACTTGCGCTATACCTTCGAGACCAAACTGTTCTCCTTTACAATATACAGTGCCTAACCACCACTTGTCTGTTTTTTGAGAATGTTCCTATACGAATAGCAACCATTCTGTCTTGTCTCCGAGTTCTTCACGTTCTCCCTGCAAGGTGGGTAGCCCTTCAAGAACCACTTTGATCCTCAGCATGGTCTGTTGGGACTTCTCTGCCAAGGGGGGCAGGGAGTTTCAGCCCCACGGTACCTCTATCAAGATTACCATGCTTACTCTATTCAAAGCCCTCGGCACTTACACTAAAAGGGGAAAATCTACCACGATACATTGATTCTCTGGTATTCTTCCATCAGGACGCCATGGCTTGAGCCCAAAAAACGGATTTTGAGCGAAGCGAAAAATCTATTTTTTGGTGAGATAGCCATGGCGTCCTGATGGACCCTCCCTGCTACTTCGTCCAGCCTTTCAGGTCCCACCCTGTCCTGCTGTATCATGGTGATCGGCAAACAACTGGCTTCAGGATGAGGACGGACGTGACGTCATTTAGCAATGGCGCCCGTTTGTTTACGTTTCGAGTACCAAAAGTAGCCACGGACGAGATTAGCTGTGGAACGGCTCCCCAGCTATTCTCCGCTCCTACACATCGAAGTGTTAACTCTATGTGGGGTGCAGATAGCTATGTGGCGCGTTAATACATGCGTCCCCTGTTGATATACGATGTCTTAAAGGGAAACCTTTAGGATACTCGCTCCAGAAGTTAGAATTCTGTGATAACCTGTGGTTAAATTCTCTGGGAATATCTAGTAGTTTATATACCCAAGGAAGCTACCAAAAAGGAACCTTCCATCAGGACGCCATGGCTATCTCACCCAAAAATAGATTTTTCGCTTTGCTCAAAATCCGTTATATATATATATATATATATATATATATATATATATATATATATATATATATATATATATATATATATATATATATATATATATATATATATATATATATATATACATATATACATATATACATACATACATACATACATACATACATACATACATACATACATACAGTGAACCCTCGTTTATCGCGGTAGATAGGTTCCAGACGCGGGCGCGATAGGTGAAAATCCGCGAAGTAGTGACATCATATTTACCTATTTATTTAACATGTATATTCGGACTTTTAAAACCTTCCCTTGTACGTAGTACTGTTAACAAACCACCCTTTAATGTACAGAACACTTAATGCATGTACTACAGCACCCTAAACTAAAACAGGCACAAATATTAAAGGCGATTTTATATCATGCGTTTCCTAAACACCTAAAAAGCACGATAAAAATGGCAACCAATGTTTTGTTTACGTTCATCTCTGATCATAATGAAGAAACAAACTCATTTAGTGTACAGTACACATATATGTATAGGTTAGTTTTTGCATCGATTATATTGATTATACAGTACTGTATGTTGATTTTTTTATTACCAATGTTTTAGTTTACGTATTTTTCATAGGACTTCCAAATGAAATGTTTTTCTTTATGACGCCGCCTGAAACGACGGCGTGTACGCTCAGTAAACAACCACGCTCAGAACAAACAAGGCATTTAACGCGCATGATGATAGTGATAAATAATGATACAGTACATACAGTATTTACAGTAAAAGCATTTACAAAATATGTTACCTTACAAATATAAATTATACAGTATTGTACGTAGCAAAGCAGGAAAACAATTTACGAGAGAGAGAGAGAGAGAGAGAGAGAGAGAGAGAGAGAGAGAGAGAGAGAGAGAGAGAGAGAGAGAGAGAGAGAGAGAGAGAGATTGTTTTACGTACGTAAATGTAAATTTTAAACAAAAAAAATATGATAGGTTACAACATGTAGACTTTTAAAACCTTCCCTTTAACTTAATGCATACAGTACGTACAGTACTAAACTATAAAACAGGCACAAATACAGTTTTAGAATGTACAGTAAGAATATTAAAGTAAAAAATAAAGATTGTTACTGTACTCACCACGAAAGAAGTTGAAGAAAAACTTGAATGGTGATGGCGATGAATTTGCTGCACAGTAGAAATGATGATGATGAAGCTGATGATGTGTTCTACTGTGCAGCCAATGATAGTATTTTATGTCTCTTCAGACGGAGGTGTCTTTTCCTGGGACACCTCTTCAACTTCTTCCTGGGAAACTTCTTCAATTTCTTCCGAAGGCGTACTAGCAGGAGGAACTGGCTCTTTTTTGCGAGGCTGGAAGAACATTGTGATCGGAAGTTGTTGCCGCTGCTTCTTTTTTCGATCCAAGAGCATTTTGTAGGGAGTCATGTCTTCATCGATCTTGTTGCAGAATTGCATCGAGCGAACCATATCCTCGTCCCACTCTTGCAACATTTCTTTCATCTCCTTCGCATGGTTGCAGGCCTTGGCAAGCCGTTCTAATGTTAAGCCCGTTTCTTCGACATTTTCTTGGGTCTCTTCCTGGGTATCACTCTCTTCCTCACTTGCCGATTTCGTCAGGTCTTCTAGGTCTGCGTCAGTTAGGGGCTGGGAATGGCAGTCCAACAACTCGTCGACGTCTTCAGTCGTCATGTCGCCAAACCCGTCACCTCCAATTATGGCAGCCAACTGCACAGATATCCGTATTGCAGAGTGTTGGATTTCCGACGGAGTAAATCCCTTGTCGTCGTAAACAATATCGGGCCACAACTTCTTCTAGCTCGCATTCACGGTTGCAGGTTTCATCTCTTGAAGTGCCTTCTGAATATTCTGCAGGCACGTGGCTATGGTGTACTGCCGCCAGTACGCCTTCAAGTTAAAATCTTCATCCTCGTCATCTTGGGCAGCATCCACACACGCAACGAGGTCCGCCAAGGTATTCTTCGTGTAGAGGGCCTTGAACGCCCTGATAACCCCCTGGTCCATCGGTTGAATTAATGACGTGGTGTTGGGTGGCAGGAACTCAACCTGAATGCCCTCATGCGACAGGTCAGTTGCGTGTCCACCAGCGTTATCCATAAGGAGAAGGATCTTGAATGGCAAGCCCTTCTCTAAGAGATATTTGCTGACTTGCGGGATAAAACACTGATGGAACCAGTTGGAGGTCAGCATCTTCGTAATCCATGCTTTTTGATTATGCATCCAGTACACGGGAAGGAGATTCTTATTTTTATTTTTCAAAGCGCGAGGATTTTTCGACTTATAAATAAGCCCCGGCTTTAACAAAAATCCAGCAGCATTGCCACACATCACGAGGGTAACGCGATCCTTGAATGCTTTAAAGCCAGAGGCTTTGGCTTCCTCTTTGAACAGGAAAGTTCGCAACGGCATTCTCTTCCAAAACAAGCCAGTCTCATCCATATTAAAGACTTGTTCCGGCTTGTATCCACCTTCGGCGATAATATTCTTGAACGTCTGGTTCACGTAAGTTTCAGCAGCGGCAGTGTCAGCGGAAGCAGACTCCCCATGCAGGGAAACGCTTTTCAGGGCGAAGCGTTTCTAAAACTTCGCGAACCATCCTTTGCTTGCGGAAAAACGTTTCTGAGGCTGGGAATCAGTGGATGTCCCTGGTTGAGGATCATCTGCATCATCATCATCTTCAGCATGGTTGCCATCGTCGTCTTTAGGTTCCTTTGCAGCAAAATTCTCATATAAGCTCAAAGCCATTGTTTGGATGGTGTTCGTATCCAACGCTATGTTCTTCTTCCGGCAGTCGGCAATCCACACAGCTAAAGCACCTTCCATGCGTATGATCGTTTTATTACGCGTTGTAACGACTCGCTTCGCTGATCTGCTAAAGGTGATTGCAGCCGTCTTTCTAATGTTCGCCTCGTCCTTCTTGATATAGCGAACAGTAGATTCGTTGATGCCAAAATGGCGGCCGGCGGCCGCGTAACTTCTACCATCTTTTAACATGTCGAGAAGCGTAACCTTCTCAGCTATCGTCATCATCCTTCGGTGGCGTTTAGGCTCACTACCAGCCTTAAGAGAAGCAGAACGCTTGGGAGCCATTACAGTAGGATTTACAGTAACAAAAAGTTCAACTTAAAAAAGTCGCACACAGCACAGATTCACACAATTAAGAACGTCTACTCAGCGATACGCGGTAACAGAGAGTGGACGATCCAGCCCCGCGAGAACTTTGATGCTGCGGGTAGGAGATGCGGGCAAAACACCAATCACAGGCTAGATAACAAAACTTGAGTTCTGATTCGTCATCTATCAGCGCTTGAACCAATCACAACCCGTCTTACAGTACTATGATGCGTTGGTTACCTACTCATAGAAGATGCCCCGCGCATACCGAACGTACGTAGATTAAGTAAATACCGTAATAATAATAAATAATGATAATAAGACTGTACAGTAATAATAATAATAATAATGATAATAATAATAACAATAATAATTTTATTAACAACAACAATAATAATAATAATAACAATAATAATTTTATTAACAACAACAATAATAATAATAATAATAACAATAATAATAATACAGCTTTACGTACGCTATTTTACGCCTCTTTCTCTCTCTCTCTCTCTCTCTTTCTCTCTCTCTCTCTCTCTCTCTCTCTCTCTCTCTCTCTCTCTCTCTCTCTCTCTCTCTCTCTCTCTCTCTCTTACACTTATTCGAAATGTGATTTTAGCAACAAAGAATATTATTGGATGCAGTACTGTACTACGTACGTATACATACAAAAGATTCATGGAAAAGAAGCACATCCATTACAGTACACACCATTCTAATATGGTATGACTGCATCTGATTTGCGTTGCATGTTCGATTTAATTTTACTACGTACTGTATACAGTACTGAATTATCGTATGATCACATTCTCTTTTCGTGTTTTATTTCTTTCTGTGCTGAATTATATATCATATGTAATGCAATGAACAATCAGTAAGAACAGATATTACTAATTACAGTATTAATGGAATTACAGGTAACAAAATATCGTATTTGGTTGTCTTCAGATTTCGCGGTTTTTTCGAATTTTCCGGAAAATCCGCGATATGTATATATATATGGGTTATGGGAAAACCCCGCGAAGTGGTGAATCCGCGATTGTCGAACCGCGAAGTAGCGAGGGTTCACTGTATATATATATATATATATATATATATATATATATATATATATATATATATATATATATATATATATATATATATATATATATATATATATATATATATCTATATCTATATATATCTATATATCTATATATCTATATCTATATCTATATCTATATCTATATCTATATATATATATATATATATATATATATATATATATATATATATATATATATCTATATTTATATAAAAATTATATATATAAATAAATATATATATTTATATATATATATATATATATATATATATATATATATATATATAAATGTATATTATTATGCAATCTCCAGCTTCTTTCGCCTCTGGAAAGTTGAGTATTGAATCTTTACAATATGTGTATTTTACCTCCTGTGTCACAGTGAAATTAGAGTAATTTATTGTGATTAGGAACTAGGTCTGTTACCGGAGGCGCCATGGGCGCTGTCGTTCGTTAGGCATGTGTTATTTAGTTAGTAGAATGACATTCCCTGTTTAAACAGCATTAATGATTTAATTATGGAAGCTATTTAGGCCTTTTATACTTGCAAAGATATTTGTATGCATAATTTTCCTTTTCTGTGTCGATCGTATATGTCAAAGTTTTGGTGATATAGGTAACCGAGATCTCGTCTTGCCTAGGTAACCTAACCTAGGCAACATAGTATACTTTTGACATTTCCCTGGTTACCCTGGTGTATTGGTTATCAATTAATCGGAGATTGATATCTCCTAGAATTATTATATAACCGATACTCGTCTCTAATAGAGATTTAAGGGTAATCTTTCTTCCCTCTGAGTGTAGCCTTAGGCTACAACCCTAGTGGGTCGTGCCTCGAGTTTTGATCCAGGCATGACTAGCATAGTGTTTTCTGTCTCGTCCCTTAATAGCAGATGGCAGGTTTTGGGATTCGGTCTGAACCTCATAGTATTTAGTCTTGTGCCGACAGTCAGCCGGCAGGGTGAATAGTCATTCCCCTGCCGGCTAGGCTGTCGACATAGGAGGCTAGCCCTCCCTAGGCTACACCTGAAGTGGTTGTATGATGCCGCCTTCTCCCTGTGGCCTTGTAGACTAGTCCTGTGCTCGAAGACCCTAGGCTGAAGAGTAGTACACATCTGAGGCCTAGGATGTTGAGAGGAGGCGGCACTGCTGCCGTCCCCGTAACTGTATTGGCAGACCCTAGGCTGGAGAATAAAAGATTCTCTTGCCGCCTAGGATGGCGCTGATACTGAAACAGAGTTTCTTAAGGGTGCGTAGGTCCGGCAACCTTGCCGGCTCCCTCCACACCTCACACCTCTGTTCTTTTATGATGGCCGAGCCATTGTCTTTCTTTGAGCCGTCGTCCTGCAACCTCACCGTTGCTGGTGGGTTGCGGGGGCCAGACTCCCTCTCCGGACAGCTATGCCAGCTGCAGGGAGCCATGTTGGCTGCTGGCGACCATGTGTTTTACAAACTGTCGGCGGCTATGACGGTTGCCGGCGGCTATGCATGCTGGTGGTAGCCATGTCATCTCGGCGGCTGACGGCTGCCTGTAGCCATTATGGCTGTGGGTGGGAAGTCTCTTCTGTCACCAAGGTTCTTCACTTCTCTCTTGGACTGCTGGCCACAAGTTCTGTTGTCGGGGTATTGCTCTAGGCCGGCATAGATAGGTGCTGACTCAGCCGTCAGCACGCTGACTGTACTAGTGCTGCCGGATACTAGCCTGCCGGCTGCATGGCGGCTGGACCTTGCCGGTGATAGTACTGTGGCTGGATTGATGCCTGAATGTTACATTCTCCCCTTCCATTTGAACCTTCTTTCTGGAGAAAGGCAGTAAATTAGACTTTTACATCCTTAATTACTGTGTACATACACAGTAATAAGGGAGCCTTCGCTCCATGCTGTCTCTCTCTCTTAGCTAGCATGCTGGCTGTGCCGGCAGGAATTAGCTATGCCGGCTGAATTATAGTATATGTTTATACAGGTAGTCAGTATATTTGCAGTACAGTATAGGATATACTGCAGATAGAAAAACTACTGTATATATACTAGTAGTTATTTTCCAATATACAGTATCTTGGGTATCCTTGCCCGGGTGTTTGTTGAGACCAATCCTATATTGAAAGAATAGAATTTCTTCAATATTCTGATTAGAAATTAGTTTTCATATCACCCTATAATATTAGATTTTTTAAAGGGCTGGTGGTATTACACTTCTAACCCTTAATGGGTAGAACCCTTATCCTTTACTCTCCCTGATCAGGAAACTCTATGATTTAATATTGTAAGGGAGGTCACAGCAAATAGGCTGGGTAGGATACACAAATATATGTCTTTTATATTTCCTAGTCCAGTTGGCGTCATGCCGGCTGGACCGTGCCGTCAGATGCTTGCCGTCAAATGCTTGCCGTCAGATGCTTGCCACAAAGGCAGCACACTGGCTGAACTACATTATATATAATTACTGTATACAGTAGCCAGTAATTTGCAATATAGTATATACTGCAAACAGAAAACTATAGTATGATTATACAGTAGTTATTTCTAACATATCTTGGGTACCCTTGTGTGAGCTTCTGCTGGTACCGTTCCTATATTGAAAGAATAGAATTCCTTCAATACTCTGATTAGAAATCAGTCATCCTTACCCCACAGTGTTAAGAATAAAAAGGGGCAGTGACTCGTACACTTATCTATCCCTAGGGGTTAGAACCCTTTAGTTGGAGTTCCCTTGATAGAGGAATCTCCTTATAATTAATACTGAGGGGAGGTAACAGCATTTGCTTGCAGGGGATACACAAGTATGTGTCTCCCACTATTCCTTTCTAGCTTACTATCCTAAGCTATTTTGTTAAAAGATGACTTTTATATATTGCTTATCAGTGAGATAATCAATTGTATACTCATTCTGCTTTCCTTTCCTTACAGGAGGAACCCCAGATGACATGTGTTGCAGTCTTCTGCAATATCAAGAGTAAGTGTTTTTACGGTCATAATACATGCAGGTTTCATGCCCCCTGCAATATTATTTCTGAATCCCTGCATTATTGGAACCCGCAGGTTTTCAATATGTGGCGGACCTTAATGTCCGAAGGTTTCGGGAATCCCAAGAGGCTTCCAGAAAATCTCTCTGGGACCATACCTACCTAATGATAGGATGCGTAACCTACTATTCCCGAAAGCAAGTAAGGAAATAGTGGTGCCCCAGGCACAATTCACACCTCCCTGCGGCCAGATAGCCTTTGGGACGGAGGGCAGGAAGCCCCCACGGGAAGAGGGGGAGAATGTTGTGTCGGAATTGTTTCCGTCTGTGCTGGCTCTAGAGCCATTGACATCGACATCTTCACCCCCTACCCCTCTACTAGATGGATTGGACCAATTATGGGCCCAAATGATAGGTCTAATAGAAAACCTTCGCAAACCAGATGAAAAGGGGTCATACAAACGACCCAGAGACCAAGACCTTCCGACATGCTCTAAAACCAATCCCTGGAGGTTTGTGGAGTTTATGCCGATCTTAAACGGCAAACCCTACATCTCGGAGATGGGTGCCGTTCCTTTGGACAAAATCCAATTTTGGCCAAGCTTTGACGCTTTCCCTAATTGCTTCATTCGTCTGAGACATGAACCAACGTCAAGAAAAGATACGGAACTGAAGGAGGTAATGGTTCTCGACCATGATAAGGCACAGGCTATCTTGTCAAGTAGCCTGAGAAAAGCAGGTTACTCGGTGTCGAAAGTAGTCAAACTAGGTAACAAACATCCTTCCTTTCTTGCTCCTGCTTCAATATCATTCCCCTTTACGTGGAAAGCATTTAAATCTGTTGCTAAGGCAGTGGAAGCAGGTAGACCTTTTCCTGCACTCAAGGAGTGCAAGCCTCGGTCACTAGCCTTTCCGCGGATGTCGCTAGTCGACAGTTTAGTGAGAATCTTCCTAAACTATCTGAGTTTCTTTTGTATAACGAACAAGAGACAAAAGAGAGACTTGCAGCCTCCCTATCCCTACAAAACTGCATAGAGTTGTCTTCAACCCACCAAACTACCCCAGACATGCTCATGGTCTTGGTCAAAATGCATATGGCTACCTTAGTAAAAGACCTTTATGCCTTTATGAAGGCTAAGAGAGCCTGTAGAGAGTTTGTGTTCTCTGCCACGACAGTGAAACACGAAACCAGGAAGCTGATATTTTCCAACTTATGGGGTAGAGACCTCTTTCCAAACAAGATAGTTAGAAAGATGATTAAGGAGGCTACTATGGAGAACATAGGGCTTCTCCAACAGTGGGGCATCCTTTCAAAGAGAAAGTCTTCCGCAGTTGTGGGTCCCCAACCTAAAAGGAAGACGGAAAAGTCTAGTAGTTTTTCTCGGGATGTTCAACAACATCCCAAAGTCACAATGACCGCTATGCCACAGGCAAGCGGTCGAATGTGTAAACCTTCTGATCAAGCGAAGCAAACAGACGCCTCTGGTAGGAGGGAGGTTCCTTCAGGATCGCTGGACCTTCAATCCTTGGGTCCAAGGCCTAATCAAGATGGGACTAGGATGGGAAGTAGACATACCTCCACTATCATTTCCTCAACTCTTCCTACACTCCAAAACCCTCCTGGAAGAGTAAACCTTAGAGCTCTTGAGCATACAGGCGGTAAGGAAAGTATAGTCCATCGAATTCCAGGGAAGGCTGTTTGGTGTTCACGAGAAGGACTCAAGAAAATTCAGAGTCATTCCGGACTTGTTGCCACTCAAGTTCAAATAAAATAGCAAGTTCAGAATGTTAATCCTTCTGAACATAAGGACCTTATTTCAAGAAGAGGTGTTCGCAGTCTTGTCAGACCTGAAATATGTCCATTGACAACTTCCAGTTAATCATCCCCTCCCCTCCTACCTAGGATTCAAGTTACAGAGGATAACGTATGTCTTAGGAAAGATACTTGTCGGACTAAACATAGTCCTAAGCATCTTCACTGGATTAGCGGACACAGTCACGCAAAAACCAAGCCTAGAAAGAGTTCAGGCAACAATGTACCTGGACGAAAGGCTGGGGTGGGCAGCACCTGAAGTGGCTGGTCTATGATCATCCAAGGAAGGGATTCGGTTCCCGGAACATCGGGATTGCAAGATAAGCTTCAAGAAGTCTCAATTCTCTCCAGCTCAAAGGCTTCAATGGCTAAAAAACATTGAAACCTGTGGTCACACCAACTCTCCTTTTCATTGGGAATGTAAAAGGAGATTGCAGGGTCCGTCAAGAGACGCTAACAGGGAGAAGTTCAGAACTCTCTCCAGTTCGCAATACTAACAGACCCAGTGCTAAGAGCACAGCTGATAGATGCCTTAAGAGTCTGGAGAAGATACACATCAAACGCTCGAAGAGATCTAAAAGGACTGATATTGGTCTTTCCTTAATTGCTTCCCTTACAATGGTCAAAGGCCAAAAGCCTATTGAAGACCATGTTGGTCCTTTCATGGATGGAGAAACTCTCCACACAGATTAGACCTCCTCAGGTTGATCTTAGACATCGAAGCGATAATGAGACGTCATCACCGACAAGGCTAGAGAATGTCTCATACAGTCTAGGTGACGTTAACCATCCCTTACCTAAAGGGATGGCACCTATCAGCAGTTCATGTACAATCGATCCGCAATGTAACAGCAGATGATCTACTCGGGCTCAAGCCGGTAAAGATGGAATGGTTCACGGATGCAGACCTATTCTTTCCTTAATGGGAACAAGTCCCAGTACTGCAGATCGACCTCTTCGTCCCGAGCGTCATCAAAAAACTTCAATGAACTTCTGTCTGTCCTTCTTTGTCCACCTTCATAATCAAGGTCTGGCAGCCAACACGATAACTAGGTGCAAGTAAGCCTGGACTAGACCTCTTCTATATGCCTTTCAAGTGGATCTGGCGGATGAAATCTTTAATAAGATTCCGAAGGCATGTGCAAGGCTTAGGCCTGCAGCACCACCAAAACCCCATCTCATGGTCTTTGGACAAGGTTCTACATTATGCCTCATCTGTAAACAATGAAGATTGTTCCCTTAAGGATCTAACATTCTAACCCAAAAGGTTTTTTTTTTCTGTTCGCTATAGCCTCAGGTTGATCTTAGACATCGAAGCGATAATGAGACGTCATCACCGACAAGGCTAGAGAACGTCTCATACAGTCTAGGTGACGTTAACCATCCCTTACCTAAAGGGATGGCACCTATCAGCAGTTCATGTACAATCGATCCGCAATGTAACAGCAGATGATCTACTCGGGCTCAAGCCGGTAGAGATGGAATGGTTCACGGATGCAGACCTATTCTTTCCTTAATGGGAACAAGTCCCAGTACTGCAGATCGACCTCTTCGTCCCGAGCGTCATCAAAAAACTACCTTGATAAGTAGCCCCATACGAGGATCCTCTTGTGGAGATAACAGACATCATGTCTCTAGTATAGAAGGTATGGACTCAGGAATTCCTGTTCATCCCATCCAATCTCCTGCTGAAGGTCCTCAACACATTGAGATCCTTCCAGGGAGGAGTGGCTCAGTGGACTCCCAAGTAGCCCAAGAGCAATCTGTTCCCTTTGGTGAAGGAACGGAAGCAGAGGCTGGCTCTAGTTCTGAACCCACGGCTATCTCAGAAGGTTCAGAAGTTAATTGCCTTCGATTTATCACAGAGAGCCCAAAACCCTTCATTTCATGATTTTCTTGCTCTAGCGGTTAGGAAAAGATTTGGGATCTCAGAAGGCAATATAGAATTCTTAGAAGAATACAAGTCTAAGTCAACTAGAAGACAATATGAGTCATCTTGGAAGAAGTGGGTTGCTTTTTTAAAAGCTAAGGACCGAAAGAAATTTCAATGAACTTCTGTCTGTCCTTCTTTGTCCACCTTCATAATCAAGGTCTGGCAACCAACACGATAACTAGGTGCAAGTAAGCCTGGACTAGACCTCTTCTATATGCCTTTCAAGTGGATCTGGCGGATGAAATCTTTAATAAGATTCCGAAGGCATGTGCAAGGCGTAGGCCTGCAGCACCACCAAAACCCCATCTCATGGTCTTTGGACAAGGTTCTACATTATGCCTCATCTGTGAACAATGAAGATTGTTCCCTTAAGGATCTAACATTCTAACCCAAAAGGTTTTTTTTTTCTGTTCGCTATAGCCTCTGGGGCTAGAGTTAGTGAAATAGTGGCCCTATCCAGAGATAAGGGCCACATTCAGTTCACAGAAGTGGGAGAACTGAATCTCTTTCCTGATCCATCCTTTCTCGCTAAGAACGAGCTACCCACTAAGAGGAGGGTCCCTGGAGAATCTGCCTTCTGAAAGAAGATGTCTCTCTATGTCCTGTAGAGTGTCTAAAGGTCTATCTTTGTAGAACTTCAGACTTCAGGGAAGGACAGCTCTTTAAAGGAGAAACCTCTGGATCAAACTTGTCCCTGAAACAACTGAGGGCGAAGCTCACCTACTTTATTCGTAGAGCGGATCCTGACAGTACTCCCACAGTTCATGATCCGAAAAAGATTGCTTCATCACTGAACTCTTTTCAGTATATGGACTTTGAGCGTCTTCGCTCATATACTGGATGGAAATCATCTAGGGTGTTCTACAAACACTATGCTAAGCAGGTCCATGAACTGAAGCACTATGTGGTGGCGACAGGTAGTGTATTGAAACTTGTTGTCTAATTCTGCGATGAACAGCTAATTGAATGGGACTCAATTAAAGTGAGAAGGTGTCAGCACTTTTAGTGTGATCCCCTTTTAGATAAGTGTTACTATGGTGACACTAACTCTGTTCAATATCTCAGGTGTGGAATTATACAGATAGCACTAGTGCCGTGTGTACGTAGTACACAGTGCGGATAGAATATAACAGGTACGGAAATTATGAAGAGAAATTTTTTAAAACTTTTCTTCAGTCTGAGAGTGGCACTCATTTCTTCCCTTTCAAAAAAAAAAAAAAAAAAAAAAAAAAACAAAGGGGAAAAACAATTTCTGTATGTCGCAGGTATAATTCCTTTATCATTCTACATCCATTTTACATGTTAATTCTTTTAGCCATTTATTAGAAAAAATGTCTATTAGAATGTAATTGCGTCCTAATTCGCCCGACAATTGCATGCTTAAGATGCCAAAGTTCTTTGACTTACTGAAGTAAGTATATTTCATATCATTGTATGCTTGCAAAGAATGGATATAATGGACACTGATATTGGTTCGGCAATATATACATACCATGAGACTGGTTGTATATTCAGTGTATACTTATGTTTGTTCATACAATATATGCTAACCTTGAGGCCCCTTTTCTACTGTCTAGAATGACTCTTCCCTGTAGGGGGCAGGAAGCACTAACATCGTTTATGATTAGTGGTGATGACGGATAACTGTAACGTCATTTGTCTCAAATGGTCCAAATGACCATAGAAATTTTGTCCCAAGGTTAAGGCACTGATCAAAATCCACAGATACATTAATTCTCTGGTATGCTTCCATCAGGACGACATGGCTTGAGCCCAAAAAACAGATTTTGAGCGAAGCGAAAAATCTATTTTTGGGTGAGATGGCCATGTCGTCCTGATGGACCCACCCTTCTTTTCTAAAGAACAGATCTTCACAGTATCCCTCCCGAACTACTGTATCTGTAGCACCATGCTCAATGCTACAAGGAATGTCCGCCATATTGGATATGGCGCTGTTGTGATACTCAATAGTAGTATGGGAACTAGGGTAACCTTGATACGGCTCCCCTTCTAATTCTGCCACTTTCCCCCTTGAAGCGTAAACGCTATTCGGGGTGCAGATTGCTATGTGGCGTGTCAAGAATACGTCCCCTGATATTATGCGATATCCTTGAGAGAAATATAAGGATATTCGCGCCAGGAGTTAGAATTCTGGAGACCTAAAGATAAATTCTCTGGGAATATCACTGTAGTCAAATATCCCTTAGGAAGCTACTTTTAGGAACCTTCCATCAGGACGACATGGCCATCTCACCCAAAAATAGATTTTTCGCTTTGCTCAAAATCCATTATATATAAATATATATATATATATATATATATATATATATATATATATATATATATATATATACATATATATATATATATATATATATATATATATATATATATATATATACACACATATATACATATATATATACACATATATATATATATATTATACATATACACACACACATATATATCTATATATATGTATATATATATATATATATATATATATACATATATATATATATGTACATATATTTATACACATATATATATATACATACATATATATATAAATATATATATATATATATATATATATATATATATTTATATATATATATATATATATATATATATATATATATATATATATATATATATATACATATATATACATATATATATATATATATATATTATATATATATATGTATATATATATAAATATATATATACGAAAACATTCTTAATGTTTATGTATATATATATATGTGTATAGAAATGTTGTAAGTTTCCTTTTCAGTGTATGTGCTGTGCGTGTGATACATATACGACACGACACTTGCACAAGGTCAGGACAATTCCACTTCTTGGGGAACGATCTCCCCCCCTCTGGTCCATCGGTGTTCCCGTCGGTATATAAACATGGAATCGTCATCGCCTGGACCCTCCTCATTCAACTGTGGTCTTCGCCTTTTCCCTTTTCCTACGGGAAACATGGATTACTGAGTGAAGGGAGTGTGGCCTCTCAGAGATTGACTACGGTCTTTCTCTTCTCAAGGTCGTTCACCTTTCAACAACAGTGTACTAATGGGAAGAGCACATTTCCCGTTCGCGGGTTAGGTTGCACTTCCGATTGTTTATCTCAATTATTTTAGTGAAATTATAATTGTAATTTTAACTTTCCAGCTTCTTCGTGGGGAACACTACCCTTCGAAGGATCAGTGGTTCTCACTATTAATGAATATTCTTAGCTGATTTAAATCATTGTAATTTTTTTTTTTATTACAGTTACTATGCTCCCCCTTCTCCCATGGATGTCGACTGGGGAAGGGGAGGGTGCAATACTTATTTTTATGTTGTTCCCTTGGAGTTTCTCCCTTTGGGAATTTTCTGTTAAGTAATTTATTTTATTTTTCTTGAGTAAGTAATTTATTTTATTTTTCTTGAGTAAGCTATGCATTTTTTTTCGTTCGACTAAGAGTCCCGACGAAGCAGAGCTGTTCTGTTCATGCCTGGGGAATCTGCTGTCACTGTCGTCCCTCAGAGGACGTCGTCATGGGCGTCATCCCTTCTCTTAGAAGTACGCCCGTGACAACATGACCAGCACTTCAGATCATCTTAGAACGCTAACCAGGAGGTTTGCCTCCAAGGGTTGGACAACTTTCCCTTCGAGGGAAAGTTTCCTCCCTAGGTGTGAGGTTGTTTCTCCTTTCCGAGGGAGAACTTCCCAAATCTTAAGAAATTCATTGTCTCCGACTGCTGTTGCTGCCTTTGCCCAGACTACTCTCCCCTCTTGCTGAGTCTCTCTTCCTTCAGGGGCTGAGCCTAGTCTTAGGCAAGTCTCTCCTACGAAGTGTTCACCTCTCTCGTTTGCAAGAAGGGCCACTCATAGAGACTCCTCTTTGGAGGATCGCTACTGTTGAAAGTCAGCTTGCTGATCAACTGGCCCTCATGGGCGTCATCATGGGCGTCATCCCTTCTCTCAAAAGTACGCCTGTGGAAACACCTGATCAGTACTTCATCTTCGAGGAAGGTTGTTTTCCCCTTTCGAGGGAGAAGTGCCTGCATCTTAATCACTTCACAGACTCCGACTGCTGTTGCTGTCTTCACCTAGATGACACTTCCCCCCTTGCTTCACGGGCGGAGCATAGTCTTAGGCAAGTCTCTCCTGAAGTGATCACCTCTCTCACGAGAGGGGCCACTCACAGAGACTCCTCTTTGGAGGATCGCTACTGCTAAGGTCAGCTTGCTGGTCCACTGGCCCTCATGGGCGTCATCAGTTCCTGATCGTCCTACCAGCAGACCTACCAGCGCAACCTTGCGCAGCAGCTTAATCCGTGGACTTCGGTCCTGGACTCTTCTATGGACCTTTCACGGTCGCCATCGGTGGATATTCGCCCTTCCAAAGGGCACATCCCAGTTCCTGATCGTCCTGCCAGCTGACCTACCGACCTACCAGCGCAACCTTATGCTACAGTTAGTCCTTGGACTTCGGTCCTGGACTCTTCCGTGGACCTTTCACGGTCGCCATCAATGGATGTTCGCCCTTCCAAAGGGCTCATCCCAGTTTCTGGTTGTCCTGCCAGCTGACCTGCCGACCTACCAGCGCTACCTTATGCTACAGTTAGTCCTTGGACTTCGGTCCTGGACTCTTCCGTGGACCTTTCACGGTCGCCATCAATGGATGTTCGCCCTTCCAAAGGGCTCATCCCAGTTTCTGGTTGTCCTGCCAGCTGACCTGCCGACCTACCAGCGCTACCTTATGCTACAGTTAGTCCTTGGACTTCGGTCCTGGACTCTTCCGTGGACCTTTCACGGTCGCCATCAATGGATGTTCGCCCTTCCAAAGGGCTCATCCCAGTTTCTGGTTGTCCTGCCAGCTGACCTGCCGACCTACCAGCGCTACCTTATGCTACTGTTAGTCCTTGGACTTCGGTCCTGGACTCTTCTGTGGATCGTTCCTGCACCTGCGCTCCAGCGCTCTCCTGCACCTGCGCTCCAGCGCTCTCCTGCACCTGCGCTCCAGCGCTCTCCTGCACCTGCGCTCCAGCGCTCTCCTGCACCTGCGTGCCAGTGCTGTCCAATCCAACTCAACTGCGCTCATGCGCCAGCATTATCATGCACGCCATTGCTTCCACGCGCTAGCACCGACTGTCTTCCGCTCGCTCCAACAGTCTTCCACACACGCGTGCCAATAGTCTTCCACGCACGCTCGCCAATAGTCTTCCGTGCGCGCGCGCCAGCAGTCTTCCGCACGTGCCAATAGTCTTCCGCGTGCACCAATAGTCTTCCGCGTGCGCCAATAGTATTCCACGCATGCGTCAAAGTCTTCCGCGCGTGCACCAAAGTCTTCCGCTCGCGCCAAAGTCTTCCGCGCACGCCAGTAGTCTTCCGCGCATGCGCGCCATGCAATCGCATGCCCATGCACCCGCCCTTGCGCAACCAGTCACGCGCTTCTGCGCATTCTAGGGAGACTGCACAAAACCCTACACAGTGCCTTACTGCGTGCCAGCGCTCACCTGTGCTCTCATATCCAGCACCTTCCAGCTCACTTGCGCTCGCCAATGCACCAACTCTTCACAAAGAGCCAGCTCTTGCCTGTTCGCTAGCGCTCTTCCGCGCTCTCCTGTGCTCTCAGACCAGCGCTCTCCTGCGCAGTTGCGGTCTCAGATCCAATGCGCCAGCTCTTACCAAAGAGCCAGTGCTTGCAGATCCAATGCTATCCAATGCGCCAAATTTTGCCAAAGAGCCAGCGCTCACCTGCGCACCAGCGCTTGCCTGCTCTTCAGCCCTCTTCTGTGCATTCACCGAAAACTGTGCTTCAGCAGAAACTGAGCACCACCAGCATCATTATGTGTGCCATCGCTCCAGTAGTCTCCTGCACACTTGCGCAATAGGCCAAAAAGAATGAAACTTTTTGGACAGGTCACCATTGCCCCATTCCTCTCCCCGCAAACGCATAACAGGAAAAAGACTTCACAGAAGGATTCAAGATCCCGAAGATTCCATCTTCCAAGGGGAATCAAAACGGGGAATCCTTAGTCCCTGTCTCTTATGAAGTTTTTTTTCTTGACAGACCACCGTCAGCAAACAAGAAAGTATCAACAGACTAATCTCTAGGTCACTGTTTGCTGATGGCTAGTTCACGGTTTGCTGATCGCTAGCTCGTCAATCACCAGATCGCCAATTGCTAGCTCAGCTCTGATCATTGACCTCTAGTCCCTCCAATGACTAACGATCTCTGATTGCTAGCGTTCCAAGTACCGATTGCTAGTCAATAACCAGTCTCAGCTTGCTGATCACTAGATCACCGATGGGCAGCTCATCTTTCTTCGATCATTGAACTCAGCTCGCTGATCTCTGACCAGCCCATTGTCAGCTTGCTGATCTCTGACCAACCAGGAGGGACCATAGTCAGCTTGCTGATATCTGACTATTCAGGAGGGACCATAGTCAGCTTGCTGATCTCTAGCTCACCGATCACCGGTCTGCGATCGATCGCTGATCATCAATGGCTTACCATCACCAACTGACTATCATTAAACCATTCTGCTGTCTCTCAGGGCTCTCAAAGCAGATTACCAACTCATTTATCACCAACCTACCTTCGCTGACTGACCAGACAGCCTTCATCTGCCTGTCAGTTACCATCCTCGGCTCACAGACCGCCGATTCACCAATCATCGACAATTCACCAGCAGTTCGTGACTCGGACTTACTAGTCAACCTCTGCCCTTAGTTCCCTAGATCAGAAGGTATACAACACACTTCTCGCTACTGACCGTTCACCATTACACTAAAGTGATCGGCAAACGATCGACAACCCTGCTTGTCGACAGGTGACTACAGTACTTGCGAGCACTCTCCAACTGCATAGTAACCACGATACCCAGCCGTTAACCACTGATTAACATTCGCCAGACTAATTCTATTCTAAGGAATAGCATCAATCCCACCAGGGCGCATGGTAGGGTTAAGCATTGCCTTCCATCTGTCAGTTAAAGGAATTCTCTCTCAGAGAAGAAACCTTACACAGGGTATTGCGTCCTATCCTTAACGCCACGAGTCAAGACCCCAGCGTCAACAAGGAGCTGTCCCTTTGGGTCGATGTCCACACCATGTTGGAGTTCGGACCAGGGCTAAGACCTCAAGTCTTCATTTGCATACTGGACCTAAAGGACACATACTTCCAGGCCCAAACCATCCATCTAGGAAGGTTGGAAGATTCAGTGTAGACAAACAAGAAACAGCAGTTCAGGGTACTGTGCTTCGGTCTTTCCATTACACCCATCCTGTTCTCACAGGATCGGCTTCTGTCTCCGTTTCTGGACGATTGACTGACCTTAGCAGACTCGGTGGCAACCTTGCATTAGCACCATAACTTCTGAAGTCTTTTCACCAAGATTCAGTGATCAAGGTAAACCTGTGGAAGTCTTCCCTACTTCCCTCCCAGAAGACTGGTGTAACTGGGAATGATTGTAGACACCAATCTCCACAAAACTTTCTCAAAACGAGAAGAACTCCTATCCCAGAGTGATTTGAGTCCCATTGGAATCAGGCCCTTGATCCCCCAGACATTTTGATCCCCATGGGACCAGAAGTTTGGACGAACCTCAAGGGATGGGTGTCAGTCGATAATCTACAGAGTGGTATAACCTTCTCATCCTTTCCCACCCCTCTATCTTGATGCTGTGCTTAGAACACACCAAAAGAAGAGAGGAGGGACCATAGTGCTGCACTACACGACCTCAGCCCTCTGGACAGAGTCTGAAAGTACCTTCACTAAAATCTCTTAAGAGATGAAGGCCAACTTTCCAGTCCTTCAGCAGCCTCATCGGTTCCTAACAAACCACTCAGTGATGTGATTGGCAACAATACCACACACCACATAGCGGTTCACATCGACAAGCAAGAAGGAACTTGCTTGCAGCCTCTTCCCATCCAACAGTATAAACACTAAGATGGGCCAAAGTCCGTTCGGTGCCACTATCAGCCCGCTTCATTCCAGACTAGAGGAATGTGCTCGCTGACAATCTGTGTACAGCATCTCAGATAAGGTATACCGAATGGTCTTTGGATCACCTTGTAGCCGACAAAGCCCCGACTTTACGGGGTCCTCGAACTAGGGATCTGTTCGCAACGCCCCTGAACCTCTGGCTGCCGTTGCTCCCTAGCCCTAGACCCCAAGGCTCTCTGGCAAAAAACAGGCTAACAACGGTGGGTACAACAATGACATTTACATCTCGTCCCTGTTTTGTCTGGAGAAGGGCGCTCAAGAAGGCTAGAACATCTGTCAGCCTCTCAAGGACTCTCATAGCTCTGCTATGGCATTACGCAGAACGGTTTCCAAACCTTCTGCAGCTCCTGATAGTCTCCAAGAGAACCCTCTCCCCATTACAGGCAACCCACTTCGACACCTACCACAAGCTATACCTTGGCTCTGATTGTACGCCTGGAGACTACCCAGTACCTCCTCTCCCACAGAGGCTTTTCGCAATAAGTTGCGAAAAGATTGTCTAGATATCTGAGGAATTCCTCAGCATCAGTCTACGAGGCAGTATAACATCATGTGTGGTTGGTGTCATGGGAAAGTGTCTCTCTCCACTCGATACCTCTATTCCAGTAATAGCGGAATCCTCGAGTATATACAAGAGGAAAAGACCCCCCTTTTCAGGTTCAACAGGTAAAGATGATCACTCAACCTTGATCCTTCACCTTCAAACTGAAAGGAAGGGACATCCTTTCATCGCTAGACCTTTCCTAACTCATACGGACTTACAACTTGCCTTTCTCCAGTCGGAATTGAGACCTTCCTCTCGGAACATGGTTCAAATTCTCCGGTCTCTAAGGAGACCTCCTTATGTTCCACTTCACCAGGCAACAAATTTTCACCTGGTTTAAGAAGACAATGTTCCTACACACTCTGCAGTAGCCATCCGAGTCAAGGAACTTCATGGTCTCTCTTTCGACATCGCCCTTTAATGAGAAGGGCGAAAGGCAATATTCAGTTTTGTCCCCGAGTATGTCACCAGACACAGTCTCCAGAGGTGACGGATCCTACACAAGTCTCTACTCGGTAACTGACGATCCAAATCATCCGTCACTGTACCCAGGTTAAGGTATGAGACTCTACCTAAATAGAACGGCAACAGCCTACCCGGGTCCCTCCTCTTGTCATCAACAATGGGAGAGACTAAAGGAGGATCACCAAATCATCATCTCAACATGACGACTCCCATGTTGCCCTTCTAAGCAGATTACTCTGTGACACAGGTTTTACAAGAAAGGATGTGAATGCTCCAGGTGACTTTCACAATCTTTCTCCTGCAAGACGTGACCCACAGTAACTCGATACGATCTCTATCGGTCCGGTGGTAGCTGCACAACAGCTAGTTGTATACCCTAAGCTCCTTATTGGACAAGTAGCAGAAGGTTGAAGGCGCTGTTACCAGGTTTTAGTCTGTGTGAATGAAAAGATTTGACTGGTTCTTATTCTTTTCTTCATCCTACCCTCTCGTGGGGAAAGCAGCATCCTGGGTTCTCTGCATAAGCTGACCCCAAACCACTGCAGGTAAACCATGCTCCCTTCTATACCTAGTATTAAGCTAATACTGTTGCGTCCCCATACCCTGGCGAGGTGGTATTAGGAAAGTCTTGGTTACATCAGTTTTTTTCCTACAATAGACTCGGAATAACTTTACCCAGCCAGTCACACTTCTGCATGTCTCAACACACAGATTGCGTAGGCCGTGGACCTTGTAGCAAGGTTTTAGTGAGGGCATGGACTCCTTATTTTTGAGTACTAATATACTCAGATAAGGAGCCCCTTGGTAAAGCCAAAAGCCAGATTGGCAGGGACGTCCACCCTTCCTAATGGGTGAGTCACCCATAATAAATAGCGTGGTTTTTGGGCTTAGGCCATGTCGTGCTGATGGAAGTTCCTTCATAAGTAGCTTCCTAAGTTATATGTGACTACAGTGATATATCCCAGAGAATTTACCGAAGGTATCCAGAATTCTAACTCCTGGAGCGAGTATCCCTTAAAAATTCACAAAGGGATATTGCGTAAGGACGTATCTTGACACATCTCACAGCTATTTACACCCCAAATAGCGATTTTCACTTCGAGAGGGAAAAGTGGCCAGAAAATATGAGTCGTTAAAAAGGTAAACACTCGATTCTCCTAATGTACTGCAAATAGTTCGCCCAATCGCCACCGCGAGGCGCCACCTAAACCATTCTTTCGTTAGTAGCTTCGGTGACCGGTGTTTTTCCCGTGTTATCTTGCTATTTTGAAAGCTTTTTCATCGTTGTGATGGATTCCCCCACTTCATCAGCATCTGGAAAGTTAAGTAATATCTTTGAATTGTGTAAATGTAAGCTCTTGCCAGTTTTGCTTTTCGATTGAGATCGTGATTAATGTAACAAGAGCGGTTGCCAGCCGGATGGCGTCATGGACGCGATCGTTCTTTTGTTCATTTTGTTAGCAAGAATGATATTCCCGGCATTAATCGCTTTAATAACTTTAGCTATTTAGTTTTCTTAGCTAGGGATTTTTATATTATGTCTTTGTTGTCGTGGATTTGGCTATTATGATCGAGCCTCACGAGTGCCAGGCTTCCTAGCCTAGGCACCCCTCACACTTCATGCATGATATAACCTTCCTGGTAAAGTTTTATTGAAGCTCAGGCAATATTTTATACAATTAAGATATTACTGTGTAATTTTTCCTCTTCCATTTTAGTATACTAGAGTTTCGATGAACGTTTCTCTATGCTCTTTGGCTTAATAGCCTTAGGGCTTTAGTATACTTGATATATGTCCCTTATTGCTCTTGTATTGTCTTTTAAGGGGAGATTGATATCTCCTATACCTTTTAAGTCAATACTATCTCTACGAGATTTAAGAGCAATTCCCTTTCCCTCTGATTAGCCGAAGCTATCCTCAGTTAACTTTGCTGTGACCTATGTTCGGGCAAAATTTGCTCTCTCCTTTCCTCGGACTGGCATAGCTGATTCTTTGCCAATCCTCGGGTTTGGAGTTAAGAGTAAGTCTGTGTTAGGCATCTAGCTTCCTTGGGAAATGACTTCCCAGTTAGTCTAGTTGCTGTTCAGGAGGCTTGTCCTCCCTAGGCCACTTTAAGGTTATTGTTTTACAATCTCCCCTTTTCCTGGCCTAGCAGACAGTCCTGTACTAAGGTTTTCTAACTGGAAGATAGGTTTCTTCCTTGGTTAAAATCCTTAGTACGATATTCTGTTCTCTAAGAGTGTGTCCTATGGGCGTTCTCTTTTACCTAACCCAATCTGGGGAAATGATTTCCCCTACTTGAGGTTACTTTTGAGATCAGAATCATTCAGGTTAGGTAATTCCTTAGGGTATTACCTTACTTATGGACTTTTTAACCCTTCCCCGCTATCTCTTTTGTGTTGGATGAACCTTCACCCTTATGGCCGTGGTCCTACATATGTCCCTATGGGTGTCTGTAGAACTGGCCTGAGTTTCCCTGTCGACTGCCGGCTAGGCCGGCTGCCGGCAGGTAACCTCATATCTTTGAGTGTGCCCTCGAGTCCTCCCTTGGACTGCCTTCCATATTTCTTATGATGGGATATGGTTGAGTGGAAGCCCGAATTTAATTCCCTCTTCCACTGGCACACTCTTTCGGGATGCTGGCCGGCATAGCTGATCCTTTGCCGTCCTTTATCCTTACCTTTCTTTCTGACTTTCTTTATGGGCTAGCCGCCGGCAGTTAGTTCTGCCGGCGTCTATATGGATGGTTAGGCCGGCAGTTCGCTGCCTCCTCTTGCCTTGGACATCGCTGAGCGATGTGCCGACGGCAGGTATCCTATGACTGGCTGCCGGCAACTGTGCTGCTTTCCGGCAGCCGGCCTGTGCCTTCCATCCACTATATTATAAGATAGTATTTGAACCCAGTCAGGCCAGCATGTGCCGGCAGGTGCCGGCTAGCCCGGTGAGTGCCGACCGAGCCGGCAGTGTCGGCGGTCCGACGGTGTCGATGGGGCCAGCAGTGTCGGCCGGGCCGGCAGTGTCGGCGGGGCCGGCAGTGTCGGTGGGACCGGCAATACTGACGGCATACTGCCGCCAGCTACTGCTGTGCCCTGGAAAACCATTTTTTCCAACCTACATGTGGTTCTTGGGCAGCCATTTGTGAGACCATCATTTAGGAGAAATGATTCTCTCTTTTATTAATGGTTAAATTCCATTAGATTTATCCACCATATTGTGCATAATGGAAGACGTGTCAAGAGGACACTTAACCCTGGAAAGGTATGATGGGTCGTTTGCGACCCCTACAGCATATTCGAAACCTGTTTTTTCCCCATAAATCATCAGCTGTCTCGAATATGGAAGTGATCGACCTGCAAGGGGTGACTAGTCTACATGCCATTGTCTGCTTTAGGACTGATTTTCGTCTAACTTCCCTCCTTCCCCGTTTTTTTACCCCCCCAGGGGTCGACCTCGACCCTGACATACCTTTATAGGGGTAAGTGATCAAACAGCAAAGTTATTGCATAATTATAAATTGTCGAACAGTGTTGATAATTGTTTGGTTCTTTATAGTTGGAAAATGTGGGTGGATGGTGTGTCTACCACTTGCATGACATTGGTTTTGGCTTAGATGCCATATATTGCCATGAGGTCCATTTTCCCTCAAATGCTAATTTCTGAATTTTTTTTGTTTTTTGCAAATTTGATTTTTTTCTATTTATTTTGAATTTATCTTCAATAATGGCCAGCAGACAGTATTCCCTCGGCATGGATGTCATCAACACACTTCTAATGGAGTTAAAAAGAGATGTTGATGATAATATGGAGCTTGCAACCCCATTCTTCATTTCAAGTGGTAGATTGGGCTGTAAGAGTTGTTGCGGTCTGCGGCCATTTTGTTGACATACCCGAAAGGTAAGTTGGCATATCTCTATATATTCTTGTTCTGTATAGAATTCATGATATTTTGGTATAATTTAATGCATAAATATCATATTTTATAGGAGATACAATGATTTTCATAAGAAATTTACATTGTGAACTAGGCCGTCGTCAAAAAATGACCTTTAGATTTCGCCCCTGTTATAACAGTAAATTACATCTTAGTGCATATTTTATTATGTATTTCTGTTCTAGGATAATATGAGTTTGTTCTATAAAATAATTAGCCTCTTCCTATTTCATTTGGGTACCCAAAAAAATTCATGAAATTTGGACAAATTTTTTTGGCCAAAAAAAGTTACCCTTTTCTTCTCATTTCAGATCTTGACTTCTATGGGTCCAACTCATTTCCAGCAATTACACACTGTTGTTTTGCCATCAAAGAAGGTGTCCCTAAAGGGATTTATGTGTATATGTATATTTCTATTTTTTGTGAATATTTACGTCGTCTTTTTTTTGTATACTTAAATTTTTAATATATTTCCAATAAATAGTTATTTTGTAGATGGGTATCATTTATATTTTCAGTAGTTTTTAGCATTCTTTGAAGTATTTTTAGCAAGTCAAACAATACAGATTGATGCATAACTAAATTTTTCCTGAATTTTTTTTGGAGTCGGGGTCGTTCGCGACCGAGTATACCCTTAAAGGGGTGTCCGAGTAGCATACCTATCCAGGGATAATATATCTTGGATAATTTCTTCCAGTAATTAATTCCTAGGAATTGCTTAGTTCAATATGGGAGGAGGTCATAGCAAATGGCTGGACAGGAGGCACATGTAGGTGTCTTTCCAACCTATAGCTTACCCTATCCAAGCTAAATATAATGCTTAATTTAAGTCAAAATCTGAAGATTTCACTGAAAACTCATTTGTTTTTCTTTTTTTACAGGAGGAGCATCCCGAGTGCGGGAACAACTTTTGTAGAGTCTGTAGCAAGAGCTTCTACGGACACGGACTGTGCAGGGCTCACGCTCGCTGTTCTATCACCAAAGGGGTTCTTAAGTATTGGGACCCACAGGTATGTGCCATTTGTGAAAATTTGGTAAAGGAGTCTTTTGATGACCAAAAGACTCTAGAGTCTAGGGATGCAGCTAGGGATATGCTGCGTAAATGGGTCAGGGGTTTTCAAAAGAATGCTTTGGGTCCATACCTTCCTAATGCTAGGATGAGGGAATGTCTCTTCCCCAGAGCTCATGATGATGCTATTATTCCCCAGACAAAACCTGAGATCCCCTTGGTTCAACTTCAGGTCCAGCAGACCAAGGAAACTGACGTTGCGGATACATTGGAGGGTATCCATTTGGACGGCAACGTGTCTGTCGTCTCCGAGGAGACGGAGAAGAATCTCCTCGTGGAAGAGTTAGATCAGGAGGCAGTTGCCCCCCCTGAAGAGAATGTTGAGATTGCCGAAGTAGCTTCGGTTTCTTCAGCTGTAGCGGCCAATCCGGCACCATCAACTTCATCTCAACCACCTCAGCTCGATTCGATCACGAGCACTCTTCACTCCTTGATCTCCATGGTGCAGGACCTACAGAAGAGGTCGTCCGAGAAGGAAGCCACTTTTCGGACGGAGATTGAGCAGTTGGTGTCTTCACGTTTGACCCCGAAGAAGCTGAACGTGAAGGACCTTCCTGTTTTCTCTGACGTTAACCCTTGGAGGTACGCAGAGCATATGCCTATGTCAGCAGGCAAAATTTTCCTCTCGGAGAAACTGGGCACAGTACCAGTGGAAGAAATCGAGTTCTGGCCCAGCAGAGGGGCCTATCCGGACTGTTACGTCCGCCTTAGAAATGAACCGGCGTCTAAAGAAGAGACGGAGCCCAAGGAGACAATTGTCCTTGAGCTTACTAAGGCACAAGCCTTATTTTCTAAAACTTTGAAAGAGAGGGCTTTCACTAGTTCGAAGGTGCCGGCTCTTAGCAAAAAACACCCATCGTTTGTTGCTGACCCCCAACGCGCTTTTCCCTTTACTGTATGGACAAAGGGTTTAAAGCAGCTCTGAAGGCTGTGGAGGCAGGAAAGCCTTGCCCCACATTAGAAGAAAGCAAGCCTTTCTCCCTTGCTTTCCCATCAGACGACAAGGACTGGAAGGACGTTCATGTCACCTTCACAGTCGGGAAGCTGGAGGCCGATATCGCTGGACATCAGTTCAACGAAGACCTCCCAAAGCTGACAGATTTTCTCTTAAAGAGAGAACACGAGACTAAGGAACGCCTGGCTGCTTCCATGTCTCTCCAAACAGGGCTAGCTAGAGACGATGGCTAGTATCTCTGAGATCCCGGATATGTACATGGTCTTCGCCAAGGCTCACTTGGCTACGGTAACGAAGGACCTGTACAACTTCTTCAAGGCCAGAAGGGCCTGTAGGGAGTTCGTGTTTGCTTCCGCTTCCGTTAAACACGAACCTAGGAAGCTGATAGCTTCTAACATCTGGGGAAAAGACCTGTTCCCGAGTGAAGTGGTCAAGGAGGTTGTAGACAAAGCCGCCTCGGAGAATAGAAATCTCCTTTCCAAATGGGGCTTATCTTCAAACCGGAAATCTTCAGCTGACGAGGGTCCCCAGCCGAAGAACAAGTCTAAACGACCTCGCTTGCCCTCTCGGCCAAAGCAGCAACAGCTTCCCATGGCCACGGTGCCCCAGACGGTAGCACAACCCACCACCACCTTTCAACTGGTGCCCCAAACTCTGGCATCTCAGTCGCCAGAGTTCACCCCAGTTTACGAAAGGCAGGCTACTACTTTCAAGCCAAAGTCTCAAAGTTCCTTTTGGGGTTCCTCTAGGCGCCCCTTCAGAGGCAGGGGCAACAGAGGTGGTCGTGGCCAAGGAGGTAAATCCTCCAGTCAGCACTCTAAGTGAGATGCTGCCGGTAGGAGGGAAACTTCTCCATTTTCAGGATCGGTGGACCGTCGATCCTTGGGCCCACAGCCTGATCAAGAAAGGACTGGGCTGGGGTTGGAACTCAACCCCACCAAGCTTTCCTCAATTCTTCCAGCCATCAACCCCAGTTCTGGACGAATATGTTCAAGAACTATTGGACAAGAGAGTGATAAGGAAAGCAAAGTCCATCAAATTCCAAGGAAGGCTATTCTGTGTTCCGAAGAAGGATTCGGAAAAGCTCAGAGTCATTCTGGATTTATCACCACTCAACAAGTTCATTGTGAACTACAAGTTCAGAATGCTGACGCTTCAGCACATAAGGACCCTTCTGCCCAAACGGGCGTACACAGTCTCCATAGACATGACGGATGCTTACTGGCATGTGCCAATCAACCGTCAAGTTTCCCCCTACCTAGGGTTCAAGCTCCTGAAAAAAAAATACGTTTTCAGAGCCATGCCCTTCGGTCTGAACATTGCTCCAAGAATATTCACAAAGCTTGCGAACGCAGTCATTCGACAACTACGCCTCAAGGGTGTCCAGGTGATGGCCTACCTGGACGATTGGCTGGTGTGGGCAGCATCCAAAGAAGAATGCATGCAAGCCTCCAGAAAAGTGATTCAATTCCTAGAAAACCTAGGGTTCAAGATCAACCTGAAAAAGTCTCGGCTTTCTCTGGCTCAAAGGTTCCAGTGGCTGGGAGTTCACTGGGACCTACAGTCACATTGCCTCTCTTTGCCCACAGCAAAGAGGAAGGAGATAGCAAGGTCTGTCAAAAGTCTTCTTGAATCTCGAAGAATATCAAGAAGACAACAGGAGAGAGTGTTGGGGTCTCTCCAGTTTGC
>NC_090729.1:74493518-74596018 GCF_036898095.1 Palaemon carinicauda
CTCGTTCTGACTCTGCTGTTCAGCATACCTTACCTCCATTTTCAAACCTTATGATAATGGAGGTTATTTGTATTACTTATAAAAATATATTTGTATTCCTTGCAATATATTTTTAACAATATCGCAGAATATGGCAAAAAATATGAATCATGAGTTATGAATGTAAGGTAATATTATGTTGATATTTAAACCCCATGCAAGCATGCATAAAGCACTCTAGCACTGGTCATGGAATTTCTGAGAAATGTTAAACGCCATGCACACGCTCTGCTTACCTTACAGCATGCTCTACATACAGCATGCTCTGCTTACAGCATGCTCTGCATACTACATGCTCTGCATACAGCATGCTCTGCATTCAGCATGCTCTGCATACAACATGCTCTACATACAGCATGCTCTGCATACAGCATGCTCTGCATACAACATGCTCTGCATACAGCATGCTCTGCATTCAGCATGCTCTGCATACAACATGCTCTGCATACAGCATGCTCTGCATTCAGCATGCTCTGCATACAACATGCTCTACATTCAGCATGCTCTGCATACAGCATACTCTGCATACAACATGCTCTGCATACCTTACCGCATGCTTCTCAGTCACACATCTTTGGTTGTTGCCAACTCACTAGACTGTCAAGCAGTTTCATAACGTTGCCTTCTAGTCTGCTGCTTTTGCACCAGTGAACCCTCACTGAGAGAACTTAGCTTTTCTAGGATATGGTCCCTGTAGATGAGAAAGTTCTTTTCTCCCTCCTTCTGATATTCCCTTGAGGACTCTGTCATTTGGAGGGAGCCTTTAACTGCATAGCCTCCTATGGACTTTTATTTAAGCGTAACATGCTTCCAGGGAAGGTAATGGTTCCACTTCAGTCGCTAATCCCGTCTGTTACCACACCTGCTCCCATAGACCTTGAGCTGTGTTGCAAGACATGCAGTCCAAGCTTAGTCCTTGTTAGAGGATTTTTTGTTTACGGAGTCAATGTGTCACGGGGAAGACGTTCAACAACCAACAGAAGTGACTTGTTGTGACGCAGTGCGGCAACCTCAGCAACCCGATAAGGAGTTGTCTGTACGACCCAGACAGTCTAGACAGATTCGGGTTGTCACTGTACTTCCTCGCTTGCCCATGATTGACAGTTCACAGACTGTGCAGCAGTACCATGATCTTGTGTCCGGCTCCGTCAGACGACTGGCTTTTAAGAGCTCCCACAAGTCGTCGCTGTCTGGAGATTTTCAAATGGACTATGGATCTGACCAAGGAACTGGGCCTCCTGGTCAATTTTGAGGAGTCTCAGCTCGTTCCATCCCAGACCATTGTCTCCTTGGGTATGGATCTTCAGAGTCGAGCTTTTCGGACTTTTCCGTCGGCCCCAAGGATCTTCCAAGCCCTAGAATGCATCCAGAGCATGCTGAGAAGGAACCGATGCTCAGTCAGGTAGTGGATGAGTCTAACAGGGACACTTTCATCGCTGGCCCTGTTCATCGTGTTAGGGAGACTCCACCTCCCCCCCCTTCAGTATCATCTAGCTGCTCACTGGATAAAGGACATGACGCTAGAGACGGTCTCAGTTCCTGTTTCCGAAGAGAGGAGGTCTTCTCTCGCGTGGTGTAAGAACAGCTTTCTTCTCAAGGAAGTCTACCTTTGGCTGTTCAGAAACACGACCGCCGTCTCCTCTCGGACGCATCAGACACGGGCTGGGGTGCGACTTTGGACGGACAAGAATGCTCGGGAACATGGAATCAGGAGCAAAGGACACTTCACATCATTTGCAAGAAGTTGTTGGCGGTTATTCTGGCCTTGATAAACTTCAAGTCCCTCCAGCTTAACAAAGTGGTGGAGGTGGACTCTGACAACACCACAGCCCTGGCTTACATCTTCAAGCAGGGAGGGACTCTTTCGTGGAAGTTGTTCTAGATCGCAAGGGACCTACTCATCTGGTCTAAAGATCGAAAGCTAACTGGTAACGAGGTTCATTCAGGGCGGTATGAATGTCATGGCAGATCACCTCAGACGGAAGGGTCAGGTCATCCCCACAGAGTGGACCCTTCTCAAGAATGTTTGCAACAGACTTTGGGCCCTGTGGGGTCAGCCAACCATAGATCTGTTCACTACCTCGATAACCTAGAGACTCCTGTTGTATTGTTCTCCGATTCCAGACCCAGCAGCAGTTCACGTGGATGCTTTTCTGCTGGATTGGTTCCATCTCGACCTGTATGCATTCCCGCCGTTCAAGATTGTCAACAGGGTACTTCAGAAGTTCTCCTCTCACAAAGGGACACGGCTGACGTTGGTTGGCTCCGCTCTGGTCCGCGAGAGAATGGTTCTTAGAGGTACTGCAATGGCTGGTCGACATTCCCAGGACTCTTCCTCTAGGAGTGAACCTTCTAAGTCTACCTCACGTAAAGAAGGTACACCCAATCCTCCACGCTCTTCGTCTGACTGCCTTCAGACTTTCGAAAGACTCTCAAGAGCTAGGGGCTTTTCGAAGGAGGCAGCCAGAGCGATTGCCAAAGCAAGGAGAACATCCACTCTCAGAATCTATCAGTCTCAAGGGGAAGTCTTCCGTAGCTGGTACAAGACCAATGCAGTTTTCCTCAACCAGTACCACTGTAACCCAGATTGCTGACTTCCTGTTATATCTAAGGAAAGTAAGATCCCTTTCAGCTCCTACGATCAAGGGTTACAGAAGTATGTTGGCAGCGGTTTTCCGCCACAGAGGCTTGGATCTTTCCACCAACAAAGATCTACAGGACCTCCCTAGGTCTTTTGAGACCTCAAAGGAACGTCGGTTGTCCACTCCAGGCTGGAATCTAGACGTGGTCCTAAGGTTCCTTATGTCATCAAGATTTGAACCTCTCCAATCAGCCTCTTTTTAGGACCTCACATTAAAAACTCTTTTCCTCGTGTGCTTGACAACAGCTAAAAGAGTAAGTGAGATCCACGCCTTCAGCAGGATCATTGTTTTCACATCTGAAACGGCTACATGTTCCTTGCAGCTCGGTTTTTGCTAAACGAGCTTCCTTCACGTCCTTGGCCTAAGTCGTTCGAGATCCCAAGCCTGTCCAACTTGGTGGGGAATGATCGGAAGAGAGTACTTTGCCCAGTTAGAGCTCTTAGGTACTATCTAAAAAGGTCTTAACCTTTACAAGGACAATCAGAAGCCTTATAGTGTGCTATCAAGAAACCTTCTTTTCCAAGTTCTAAGAACTCAGTTTCTTACTATTCAGGCTTCTGATTAGAGAAACACATTCTCATCTGAAGGAAGAAGACCTTGCTTTGCTGAAGGTAAGGACACATGAAGTGGGAGCTGTGGCTACTTCAGTGGCCTTCAAACAGAGCCATTCTCTGCAGAGTGTTATGGATGCAACCTATTGGAGAAGCAAGTCAGTGTTCGCATCATTCTATCTCAAAGATGTCCAGTCTCTTTACGAGTACTGCTACACCCTGGGACCATTCGTAGCAACGAATGCAGTAGTAGGCGAGGGCTCAGCCACTACATTCCCATAATCCCATAACCTTTTAACCTTTCTCTTGAATACTTTTTATGGGTTGTACGGTCGGCTAAGAAGCCTTCCACATCCTTGTTGATTTGGCGGGTGGTCAATTCTTTCTTGACGCCGAGGTTAAAGGTTGTGATGAGGTCCTTTAGTATGGGTTGCAGCCCTGTATACTTTAGCACCTTTGAGTTGATTCAGCCTCCCAAGAGGAACGCTGCGCTCAGTAAGGAAGACGATCTTATTAAAGGCAGAGTAACGGTTCAAGTCGACTTCCTTACCGGGTACTTATTATTTCATTGTTATTGTGGATAACTGATTATATGAAATACGGGATACTTAGCTATCCTTTAATCTTGTACACTGGTTTTCACCCACCCCCCTGGGTGTGAATCAGCTACATGATTATCGGGTAAGTTTAATATTGAAAAATGTTATTTTTATTAGTAAAATAAATTTTTGAATATACTTACCCGATAATCATGATTTAATCGACCCTCCCTTCCTCCCCCATAGAGAACCAGTGGACCGAGGAATAATTGAGGAGGTGTCAACAAGAAGTACTTGAGTACCTGGCCACAGGTGGCGCTGGTAAGTACACCCCCTTCTAGTATTGTGATAGCTGGCGTATCCCTCCATAGAATTCTGTCGGGCAACGGAGTTGACAGCTACATGATTATCGGGTAAGTATATTCAAAAATTTATTTTACTAATAAAAATAACATATCTAAAGTAGGAAGATGTGATGTAGTTCTAAGGGGAATAGTATGGGAAATATGTCTAGGTAATAAGCAAAAGCTCTACCTCCAGTTTGTTTCTTCATTATGATCAGAGATAAATGTAAACAAAACATTGGTTGCCATTTTTTAACGTGCTTTTTAGCATGTTTAGGAAACGCATGATATAAAATTGCCTTTAATATTTGTGCCTGTTTTAGTTTAGGGTACTGTAGTACATGCATTAAGTGTTCTGTACATTAAAGGGTAGTTTGTTAACAGTACTACGTACAAGGGAAGGTTTTAAAAGTCTGAATATACATGTTGAATAAATAGGTAAATATGGTGTCACTACTTCGCGGATTTTCACCTATCGCGGCGGCCGCGTCTGGAACCTATCTACCGCGATAAACGAGGGTTCACTGTAATTCCAATCATGATTTCTGTGTTTCTTGTAAATAAACATTAGAAGGAATCTTTGCGTCTCTTTCGCCTCAAGATTTTATAGATCATGTATATCAGAGCATCTGTGATCCTCTTAGGACTTTGTAAGACTGATGTCTTCTTTTTTATGCAAACAGATAAGTTTGGTTAGACTATGTCTATATTACTGTTTTATGATCCCTACGTGAACATAAACCTATCTGTCTAGATCCGGACCTGGGAGGTACAGTATTCTATTCATTACCTATTAGTACAAACTATGCTTTACGTATATAAGGACACAATATACTTCTGCTTGCTAATTGTTCTTTGAACTCACAATTTTCGGGTTTTTTCCTAGAGTCTATATAGACTTTTTCCTGTAGGGGGCAGGAAGAGCTGGCATTTGGTATGCTCAGTTGATTGATGTATTGCGGTAACATCAAGTGTCTTTGGTCTTGGTGACCAGATAGGAAATAGTTAATTCGAGATAACGGCACTATTATAAATCCACAGATACATTAATGCTCTGGTAAACTTCCATCAGCACGACATGGCCTAAGCCCCAAAAACGGATTTTGAGCGAAGTGAAAAATCTATTTTTGGGTGAAAGAGCCATGTCGTCCTGATGGACCCACCCTCCTTTAGTAAAAGGATATGAATCCCTCCCTTTGGTACTGTATCTGCAACACCTACGAAGCTATAAAGAATGGTTTAGGTGGTGCCTCGCGGTGACAATTGGGCGAACTATTTGCAGTACATTAGGAGAATCGAGTGTTTACCTTTTTAACGACTCTCCTATTTTCTTGCCACTTTAACCTCTCGAAGTGAAAATCACTATTTGGGGGTGTAAATAGCTGTGAGATGTGTCAAGATACGTCCTTACGCGATATCCCTTTGTGAATTTTTAAGGGATACTCGCTCCAGGAGTTAGAATTCTGGATACCTTCGGTAAATTCTCTGGGATATATCACTGTAGTCACATATAACCTAGGAAGCTACTTATGAAGGAACTTCCATCAGGACGACATGGCTCTTTCACCCAAAAATAGATTTTTCACTTCGCTCAAAATCCGTTTTGTATTCCAGTTACAGAACAAATGACAAATTCGTAGATAATTTGTATTTTTCAATATTAAACTTACCCGATAATCATGTAGCTGTCAACTCCGTTGCCCGACAGAATTCTATGGAGGGATACGCCAGCTATCACAATACTAGAAGGGGGTGTACTTACCAGTGCCACCTGTGGCCAGGTACTCAAGTACTTCTTGTTGACACCTCCTCAATTATTCCTCTGTCGTGCTTCCGGCAAGACGTTCTGGGATACGCTTATGTTCTTGGAGTATTTTCACGACTTTGGTGAAGTATTTCTCTTTGATTTCGGCTGTCGCTTTACTGGAAACTTCTATATTAGCTTAGTTAGCTTTTGGAATTAATTTGATTAATTATGGTGACGAAGAGAGTATGAACTCTCTTTCACCTTTCAATGGCCGACCCTTCCCTTAGACGGAAGTGTTGGTGTCTAAGAGAGTATAGACTCTCTTTCTTAATTTTGCTTAACAAAAGTTATAGATTTATTTTATATCTCTCCGCCTCTTATAGGCCTCTTCGATTAACTTCCTTTTATTATAAACTTATTAAAATTAATTTTTATATTTGTTTATATTCGACCTTCCTAATAGTAGGCGGTCTTTTCTTGGTACCGAAGTTAATTAACATTGAGCCCGTCATTTCGGTTTTACCTGTTAACATATTATGCTATTTCCGCCACAGAGTTTGAAAGAATTTCTTTGATAGTCTCGTACTGTTTTCAAAGTTGAACTAACGTTTTGTTTTGTCTCTGCAGTTGTTGACGTTCAGAACGTTCATCTTGCACTCTATCGTTACGATAGAGAAAGAATGTTCACGGTTTCACGTTGCAGTAAGAGTAACCGTGTCTAGCGTTTTGTTCATTCTTTCTTAACTTAATGGTTTTGATCCTAATAAAGGAACTTTTCATTTTGGGAAATATTTCAGTTTTTTCCTTTAACATAATATGTTTTAACGATATATATGATTGGGCTCTTCTCTCAGGTTCTAAGTCAAGAGAGAGAGAGAGAGAGAGAGAGATAGAGACGGAGGGAGAAAGAGGAGGATAAACGTTTCATTCAAGCCTGCCAGGCGTACGAGTAACGTCGTTATCGTTTTTGCTCTTCTCCCTAGTCTCTTTAGAGGAAGAAAGTAAACGTTTCTAGAGTGATCTAGTGTTTAGTCTCTTTCCAGCCACTGAATTATCTTTCATTAGATTTTTCTGTTACATTGTAATTCTGTTTTCGCAATTACTAACTTTTGAGAAAGGATAGAATTGCGTGTTTCAGGTACAAACCACTTAAAGTTTCGAGTTCAGTGAAATAAGTGCAAACAGAAAATCAAAGTGATAAGTGATTAGCGCTAAGTGTGTCAGTGTTGTGCGTGAGGGTACTTCTGTGCGCGCCAGTCGTCCTCCCAGTCCGGGACCTCTTGCAAGCTCCCAAGCCCAGGGGAGAAGCAATGTCGAAGGGCATAAGGGTTCAGCAGGCCTTGATCGGCGCACAGAAGTATCCTCGGTGGTTGTGGGCGTGTCTTACCGAGACCGTCACTCCCACCCGCAGACGATTGAGCCCTTATTTTGCTCGTCTGCAGAAGAGATTTAGGGGAGAAAACGCTGGTCTCAGGTCTCAAGACCTCTTAAACGTAAAGTCCAGACCTATGCCAGACGTACGAAGTTAGAGTTCAACAACCCGGATGCAGTCATTGGGTTAGCTCTGACTCTCCTCAGTCATCAGTTGAATGCACTCCGCCTAAGAGGAGTAAGGTTCTGCCGCAACAGATCTCTGCTGTTAAGGCTTTACCTCAGCAGACCTTAGTGTCTGCCGACCCCAAGTTGACTCTACTGCAGTCCATGCAGTCACAACTTTCGGTCTTGATGCGTGAGTGTCGGGCTGAGAGTGTTGCGCCTCCGCCTCCGCCTACACTCCCTCCGCCTGCGCTCGCTCCGCCTGATCGCAGTACCACCTGCCAGGCGTACGATGTTGAGCCACGTTCTGAGTTGGCTGTTCCCAGTGGTGTTCAGCCTCCGCCTTCTTTAAGGCAACCTTTACAATGGGATCAGGAGGATTATACCTCTCTTCCTCCGCCTCCACTTGCTGCTCCACCAGTGATGCAACACTCGGTTGAGGTACAACAACCTCTCCCGTCCTTGAGTCAGTCTTCTCAGCTCTCGCTGCAGCGAGCTCAACCCTCCACAAGGCAAGCACCACTACACCTTAGCCTTGCGCCTCAGGAGCCTCAGCTTGCGAGACATTTACCTTGTTCTGCGCAGCCTCTACCTCATCGCGCTCCGCTCACACCACAGGAACAGGAACTTGCTACTCCGCTTCCGCCAACCGCTCAGCAAGTGCAACCCTTGGGTTCAGCCACTCATGCCAGGAGTCAGCCTCCTCCACCCATGCGCCTACCTTCTGCTACTTCCTTTGATCAGCCTTTGCAGACTGAGCCTCAGGTGTTCCCTCAACAGAGTCTTGAAGAGGAAACCACAACTATTGTTGTTCCAGCTCGTTCTGACTCTGCTGTTCAGCATACCTTACCTCCATTTTCAAACCTTATGATAATGGAGGTTATTTGTATTACTTATAAAAATATATTTGTATTCCTTGCAATATATTTTTAACAATATCGCAGAATATGGCAAAAAATATGAATCATGAGTTATGAATGTAAGGTAATATTATGTTGATATTTAAACCCCATGCAAGCATGCATAAAGCACTCTAGCACTGGTCATGGAATTTCTGAGAAATGTTAAACGCCATGCACACGCTCTGCTTACCTTACAGCATGCTCTACATACAGCATGCTCTGCTTACAGCATGCTCTGCATACTACATGCTCTGCATACAGCATGCTCTGCATTCAGCATGCTCTGCATACAACATGCTCTACATACAGCATGCTCTGCATACAGCATGCTCTGCATACAACATGCTCTGCATACAGCATGCTCTGCATTCAGCATGCTCTGCATACAACATGCTCTGCATACAGCATGCTCTGCATTCAGCATGCTCTGCATACAACATGCTCTACATTCAGCATGCTCTGCATACAGCATACTCTGCATACAACATGCTCTGCATACCTTACCGCATGCTTCTCAGTCACACATCTTTGGTTGTTGCCAACTCACTAGACTGTCAAGCAGTTTCATAACGTTGCCTTCTAGTCTGCTGCTTTTGCACCAGTGAACCCTCACTGAGAGAACTTAGCTTTTCTAGGATATGGTCCCTGTAGATGAGAAAGTTCTTTTCTCCCTCCTTCTGATATTCCCTTGAGGACTCTGTCATTTGGAGGGAGCCTTTAACTGCATAGCCTCCTATGGACTTTTATTTAAGCGTAACATGCTTCCAGGGAAGGTAATGGTTCCACTTCAGTCGCTAATCCCGTCTGTTACCACACCTGCTCCCATAGACCTTGAGCTGTGTTGCAAGACATGCAGTCCAAGCTTAGTCCTTGTTAGAGGATTTTTTGTTTACGGAGTCAATGTGTCACGGGGAAGACGTTCAACAACCAACAGAAGTGACTTGTTGTGACGCAGTGCGGCAACCTCAGCAACCCGATAAGGAGTTGTCTGTACGACCCAGACAGTCTAGACAGATTCGGGTTGTCACTGTACTTCCTCGCTTGCCCATGATTGACAGTTCACAGACTGTGCAGCAGTACAGTGAACCCTCGTTTATCGCGGTAGATAGGTTCCAGTCGCGGCCGCGATAGGTGAAAATCCGCGAAGTAGTGACACCATATTTACCTATTTATTCAACATGTATATTCAGACTTTTAAAACCTTCCCTTGTACGTAGTACTGTTAACAAACTACCCTTTAATGTACAGAACACTTAATGCATGTACTACAGTACCCTAAACTAAAACAGGCACAAATATTAAAGGTGATTTTATATCATGCATTTCCTAAACATGCTAAAAAGCACGATAAAAAATGGCAACCAATGTTTTGTTTACATTTATCTCTGATCATAATGTAGGCCTAGAAACAAACTGGAGGTAGAGCTTTGCTTATTACCCAGACATATTTCCCATACTTTTCCCTTAGAACTACATCACATCTTCCTACTTTAGATATATATATATATATATATATATATATATATATATATATGTGTGTGTGTGTGTATATATATATATATATTTATATGTATACACATACATACCTACATATATACATAAATACATGCATACATATATATATATATATATATATATATATATATATATATATATATATATATATATTACTGTATATATATGGGTTATGGAAAAAATCCGCGAAGTGGTGAATCCGCGATGGTCGAACCGCGAAGTAGCGAGGGTTCACTGTACCATGATCTTGTGTCCGGCTCCGTCAGACGACTGGCTTTTAAGAGCTCCCACAAGTCGTCGCTGTCTGGAGATTTTCAAATGGACTATGGATCTGACCAAGGAACTGGGCCTCCTGGTCAATTTTGAGGAGTCTCAGCTCGTTCCATCCCAGACCATTGTCTCCTTGGGTATGGATCTTCAGAGTCGAGCTTTTCGGACTTTTCCGTCGGCCCCAAGGATCTTCCAAGCCCTAGAATGCATCCAGAGCATGCTGAGAAGGAACCGATGCTCAGTCAGGTAGTGGATGAGTCTAACAGGGACACTTTCATCGCTGGCCCTGTTCATCGTGTTAGGGAGACTCCACCTCCCCCCCCTTCAGTATCATCTAGCTGCTCACAGGATAAAGGACATGACGCTAGAGACGGTCTCAGTTCCTGTTTCCGAAGAGAGGAGGTCTTCTCTCGCGTGGTGTAAGAACAGCTTTCTTCTCAAGGAAGTCTACCTTTGGCTGTTCAGAAACACGACCGCCGTCTCCTCTCGGACGCATCAGACACGGGCTGGGGTGCGACTTTGGACGGACAAGAATGCTCGGGAACATGGAATCAGGAGCAAAGGACACTTCACATCATTTGCAAGAAGTTGTTGGCGGTTATTCTGGCCTTGATAAACTTCAAGTCCCTCCAGCTTAACAAAGTGGTGGAGGTGGACTCTGACAACACCACAGCCCTGGCTTACATCTTCAAGCAGGGAGGGACTCTTTCGTGGAAGTTGTTCTAGATCGCAAGGGACCTACTCATCTGGTCTAAAGATCGAAAGCTAACTGGTAACGAGGTTCATTCAGGGTGGTATGAATGTCATGGCAGATCACCTCAGACGGAAGGGTCAGGTCATCCCCACAGAGTGGACCCTTCTCAAGAATGTTTGCAACAGACTTTGGGCCCTGTGGGGTCAGCCAACCATAGATCTGTTCACTACCTCGATAACCTAGAGACTCCTGTTGTATTGTTCTCCGATTCCAGACCCAGCAGCAGTTCACGTGGATGCTTTTCTGCTGGATTGGTTCCATCTCGACCTGTATGCATTCCCGCCGTTCAAGATTGTCAACAGGGTAATTCAGAAGTTCTCCTCTCACAAAGGGACACGGCTGACGTTGGTTGGCTCCGCTCTGGTCCGCGAGAGAATGGTTCTTAGAGGTACTGCAATGGCTGGTCGACATTCCCAGGACTCTTCCTCTAGGAGTGAACCTTCTAAGTCTACCTCACGTAAAGAAGGTACACCCAATCCTCCACGCTCTTCGTCTGACTGCCTTCAGACTTTCGAAAGACTCTCAAGAGCTAGGGGCTTTTCGAAGGAGGCAGCCAGAGCGATTGCCAAAGCAAGGAGAACATCCACTCTCAGAATCTATCAGTCTCAAGGGGAAGTCTTCCGTAGCTGGTACAAGACCAATGCAGTTTTCCTCAACCAGTACCACTGTAACCCAGATTGCTGACTTCCTGTTATATCTAAGGAAAGTAAGATCCCTTTCAGCTCCTACGATCAAGGGTTACAGAAGTATGTTGGCAGCGGTTTTCCGCCACAGAGGCTTGGATCTTTCCACCAACAAAGATCTACAGGACCTCCCTAGGTCTTTTGAGACCTCAAAGGAACGTCGGTTGTCCACTCCAGGCTGGAATCTAGACGTGGTCCTAAGGTTCCTTATGTCATCAAGATTTGAACCTCTCCAATCAGCCTCTTTTTAGGACCTCACATTAAAAACTCTTTTCCTCGTGTGCTTGACAACAGCTAAAAGAGTAAGTGAGATCCACGCCTTCAGCAGGATCATTGTTTTCACATCTGAAACGGCTACATGTTCCTTGCAGCTCGGTTTTTGCTAAACGAGCTTCCTTCACGTCCTTGGCCTAAGTCGTTCGAGATCCCAAGCCTGTCCAACTTGGTGGGGAATGATCGGAAGAGAGTACTTTGCCCAGTTAGAGCTCTTAGGTACTATCTAAAAAGGTCTTAACCTTTACAAGGACAATCAGAAGCCTTATAGTGTGCTATCAAGAAACCTTCTTTTCCAAGTTCTAAGAACTCAGTTTCTTACTATTCAGGCTTCTGATTAGAGAAACACATTCTCATCTGAAGGAAGAAGACCTTGCTTTGCTGAAGGTAAGGACACATGAAGTGGGAGCTGTGGCTACTTCAGTGGCCTTCAAACAGAGCCATTCTCTGCAGAGTGTTATGGATGCAACCTATTGGAGAAGCAAGTCAGTGTTCGCATCATTCTATCTCAAAGATGTCCAGTCTCTTTACGAGTACTGCTACACCCTGGGACCATTCGTAGCAACGAATGCAGTAGTAGGCGAGGGCTCAGCCACTACATTCCCATAATCCCATAACCTTTTAACCTTTCTCTTGAATACTTTTTATGGGTTGTACAGTCGGCTAAGAAGCCTTCCACATCCTTGTTGATTTGGCGGGTGGTCAATTCTTTCTTGAGAAGCGCCGAGGTTAAAGGTTGTGATGAGGTCCTTTAGTATGGGTTGCAGCCCTGTATACTTTAGCACCTTTGAGTTGATTCAGCCTCCCAAGAGGAACGCTGCGCTCAGTAAGGAAGACGATCTTATTAAAGGCAGAGTAACGGTTCAAGTCGACTTCCTTACCGGGTACTTATTATTTCATTGTTATTGTGGATAACTGATTATATGAAATACGGGATACTTAGCTATCCTTTAATCTTGTACACTGGTTTTCACCCACCCCCCTGGGTGTGAATCAGCTACATGATTATCGGGTAAGTTTAATATTGAAAAATGTTATTTTTATTAGTAAAATAAATTTTTGAATATACTTACCCGATAATCATGATTTAATCGACCCTCCCTTCCTCCCCATAGAGAACCAGTGGACCGAGGAATAATTGAGGAGGTGTCAACAAGAAGTACTTGAGTACCTGGCCACAGGTGGCGCTGGTAAGTACACCCCCTTCTAGTATTGTGATAGCTGGCGTATCCCACCATAGAATTCTGTCGGGCAACGGAGTTGACAGCTACATGATTATCGGGTAAGTATATTCAAAAATTTATTTTACTAATAAAAATAACATTTTTCCTAACTATACAAACCTTAGCTATTTATACAAATTTGAGTACTTGTGTGTAGTTGTAAGTTTTCTACACTATTTCCAGATTCCAATCCATGCATCTTCAAGGAAGTATTTAAGGATCATACTAGACAACAAGAAATACCAGTTCAAGGTGCTGAGCTTCGGTCTTTTTACAGCACCTTAGGTCTTCACGAGAGTGTTCTCCCTGGTGTCATCTTGGGCTCACAGAATTGACATCCGTCTCCTACAATATCTGGACGACTGGCTGATTCTAACAGACTCGGTGGTAAACCTTCTTCAACACTGAGACAAACTTCTGAGGCTTTGCCCTGATGTAGGGATCATGGTAAACCTCGAGAAGTCGTCTCTGCTTCCCTCTCAAAGACTGGTATACTTAGGTATATCATAGACAACGATCTTCAAAAAGTCTTCCCATCAGATGACAGGGTAGTGAGGTTGAAGAAGGTAGCAAGACCATTCCTCAGACGAGAACTCCCAGCCCAGAGATGGCTGTGTCTTCTTGGGTACCTAGCATCCTTGGTTCGTCTAGTTCCCAACGGCCACCTCGGGACCCGATCTCTCCAATGGCGGCTAAAGTCAATGATTCCTTCGTTTTAGTTCCTATGGGACTGAAAGAACAGATGGTGGGTGGCAGACGAGAATCTCCTCAAGGGAGTCGACCCTCTCGCCCTCCCTTCGTACTTGGTGCTCTTTTCAAATACATCAAAAGAAGGGGGGAGGGGGGTTGCTTACATGCTGCACCACTCAGCCTCAGGCCTATGGTCAGAGTCTGAAGGGTACCAACACATAAATTTCTTAGAGATGAAGGCAGCCTTCCTGGCCCTTCAACAGTTCCAACAGTTCATGGCAGGTCACTGTTTGCTGGTGATGAGCGACAACAGTCACTCTTTGCTGATGATGAGCGACAACAGTCACTCTTTGCTGATGATGAGCGACAACACCGCTGTATTAGCTAACATTAACAAACAAGGCGGTACCTTTTCGCAGCCCCTATCCCATCTGGTAGTAGAGATATTGAGATGGGCAGAAGACAACTTGGGGCCCCTATCAGCATGCTTCATTCCGGGCAAAAGGAATGTGCTCGCAGAAAACCTGAGGAGAGCGACTTAGATACTGGGCTCCGAGTGGTCTTTAAATCATCTAGTAGCCAACAAAATCCTGACTTTGTGGGCTTACCTGACTGTGGATCCCAAGCCTCTCTGGCAAGATGCATTCCAACAGCGGTGAAACAACATCGACCTTTACGCCTTTTCCTGGGTTACTGTAATCTCATTGCAGTAAATTCATCGCGGTAATTTCGTTGCAGTAATTTCATCGCATAGCAAATACATATTAGAGAATTTCAGTGCAAAGTAATTTCATTGCAATACATTACATCTCAAGGTAATTTCATCACATCACTATATGTAGTATAAGATCAAAGAGTGTAATAAAATAATGCTTCATTAAAGAAAGTGTTAATTCAAGTACTAATACATGGTAATGAAAAATTTGGTTTAAAGACATCTTACAAATTATATTAAAAAAGAAGAAAAAGCACATTTTACATATTCCCATCAATATTCAGAAAGACAAATTATGGGCAATACCCCTAAGATAGTCGAGCAATTCTCGATTTTCATAATCGTTAGCGATGCGTTGGATTCTAGCTGCACTATCCTTATATATTTTCTTACGGCCAGGAATGTTACTACCAGCGACATGCTGCTCCATTATAGCTTCATTTCTGGATTGTTCTTTTTTCAAAATTTCTAAGAACTTCCAAATAGTGGGATGTGATGCGCCAATCAATTCGTTGAATGAACGATGCCAAGCTTCACAAGAATTGTTTGATTTTAGAGGCACCTTGCCTGGCAGTGTCGAAGCAATTTCATAAGCTATGATCAAATCGAGGAGGTCAACGTCCTGAGCAACGGTTTGGGCATCCAATCCAGTTGTCCTCCACGTAATCTGAAACCGGCTGTGCATTTTCAAGATAATCATTATTATCAATTTGATATTCAAAAGTGCCAACTACATCTACGATAGGCACGAATGCAATTGAAGTAAGCATGCACATGATTAATGCAAAATCTGCATAACTCTCATACAACTGTTGTAGGCCATTCCTTTGAATAGCCCGAAATATACACTGTGAAAAATTAAATAGACAGCCTTTTTTAATTGAATTGGGAAAAACTGATCTGAAAGCATTAATTGCCGTGCATTCAAGATCGGTCATTATTTGGCTAGGTGATAAATTTGGCTCTAAGGTTTTTAGTTGTTGAAAAGCTTCTCGTAACTCTCTTCGTTTTGTTTGGCCATTAATAGTGTACAGCTGTTGTTCTGAAAGTTCCATCTGCATACCATTTATCTGCACTAGCTAATGCCTGTAAATTTCTTTGAGTTGAAAATATAATAATTCGGTATAGTCCATCATTGCTGTCAAAAAGAAAAGGTTGATTTGCGTGTGTTATAGTGTAGTTTGGAGGTATATTTAGCTGGAATAAAGATGCCAAGTTCGCTGGGACTTGTGCTGCAACACTTCTAGCATTTCGAATTTTCCTTTTTAAAAGCTGAGGGGTTGGTAGCTGACTAGCAACAGCTTTTGATACTCCAATGTATGCCTGGGATGCGATGCAATGAGTAGTTTCCTGCGTCGAAATGGCTTTTTCTTTTACGGCATTTATAACTTTAGTGGCTTCAACACGAGCCTGCATGATTGTGTTCTCCAACTCGTTTTGTAATAGATTCTTGATTTGTATGAACTCGAGCCTGGCACTTAGTTGTATAAACTTCATCACATTTCCAAATGGTATTTTCACCAGTTTTCCTTTCTCTCACAAATAGACTACCATTATCTATGAGCCTTTTCTTATTTCGTGAGCTTAAGACATATTCGAGAGACATTCTGAGGGCTAAACTAGAACTGAATAAAATTGTAAGAAATAGACTACAAGTAAGTTTCTTTTATAGGAAAAATAATAGAAGTGGCTTGAGCAAAAAGCAGTTGTTTAAAAATATTAACTATTGCACTATTGCTCTGAAATTATCCTACGATGTAATGTAATTACTCTTAATATGCATTTGCTATGCGATGAAAGCACCTGCACTGAAATTCTCTAATATGTATTTGTTATGCGATGAAATTACTGGATCGAAATTACTAATGTGAATTTACTGCAATGAAAATACTGCAATGAATTTTTTGGGCTCAGGCCATGTTGTCCTGATGGAAGGTTCCTTTAAGTAGCTTCCTAGGGTATATTTGACTACAGTGATATTCCAAGAGAATTTAACTTAAGGTCTCCAGAATTCTAACTCCTGGCGGAAATATCCTTAAAGTTTCCTTTAAGGATATCGCATAATATCAGGGGACGTATTCTTGACACGCCACATAGCAATCTTCACCCCGCATAGCGTTTATGCTTCGAGGGGGTAAGTGGCAAAATAAAAGGGGAGCCGTTATTAAGTTTCCCTTCCTCCGTTACTATTTGAGTATGTAGATTGCGCCATCGTTGCCGCCATGTTTATTCCTTTATCTCTAGTGATCTCGCTCGGTGATTTTCCCGGTTGCTCTCTCGTTACTTTGGATCATTTTGGATTTATCATGCAATCTCCAGCCTCTTCTGCCTCTGGAAAGTTGATTATTTGATCTTTACATTGTATAAATTTTAGCTCTTGCCTCACAGTGAAATTAAGTCAAATTAAGTTAAACTTAGTGGAAGAGCTGTTGCCTGAACCAGAGGCGTCTTCGGCGCTGTCGTTCGTAACGCATGAGTTATTTAGTTAGCCAGAACGACTTTCCCGGTATAAATAGCATAAATAAAGATAGCTATTTAGTCTTCATTGCTAGGAGTTAATTATATTATGCCTATAGTATTCGTAATAGTTTCGGCAATTTAGGTAACCGAACCTTGCTTACGCTAGGCTTCCTAGCCTAGGCATTTCAGTTTACTTTCATGCATGATATAATAGACATTCCTAGTGTTATTAAATTTAAATGAAGCTATTTAGGCAATTTATACATGTGAGATATATTGATTGCATATAAAATTTTCCTCTTCTAAAATAGTAAATGAGAGAGTTTTGGTGATTTAGGTAGTCGATTCTCGTTGCTGCGGGGCTACTAGCTTAGTGGCTTTAGTATACTTTCATACATGTTCCTCGGTTACCCTCTTGTATCGTTTTATCTCCTAGAATTATTATATAAAGCGATACTTGTCTGCAGTGGAGATTTAAGGGTAATCCCTCCTTCCCTCTGAGTGTAGCCTTAGGCTACAACCCTAGTTGGTCGTGCCTCGAGTTGTCATTCAGGTAGGACTAGGCTAGGGTTTTCTGTCCCTTCCCTTAGCCGCAGATGTAGATAGTCTTGTGCCGGCAGCTGGCTGGCAGGTTGAATAGTCATTCCCCTGTCGGATTACGCTGCCGGCATAGGAGGCTAGACCTCCCTAGACCGCACCTTAAGGGGTTATATGATATTACCACCTTCTCCCTGTGGTCTAGTAGACATTCTTCTGCCGCCTAGGATGGCGCCGGCACTGGAACTCTGTTTCTCTCTAGTTCAGGGGTGGCGGCAAGATTGCTGCCGGCCCCTTAACTGTATTGGCAGACCCTAGGCTGGAGAATAGATATTCTCCTGCCGCCTAGGATGGCGCTGATACTGAAACAGAGTTTCTTTAGGGTGTGGTAGGACCGGCAACCCTGCCGGCTCCTTCGACTCCTCATACAGGACCCTTTTCCCTTCCCCCCTCTGTCCTTTAGTGATGGTCTAGCCATCGCAACCCTTTGGCCGTCGTCCTACAATCTCACCGCTTGCCGGCAGGTTGTAGGGCTGGCACGGGCTTCTGCTGGTAGTAGCCTAGTCGCTCAGCTTTCCCTTATGGACGCAAGGCTCTGGGAGAGCTGGGCCAGCTGGGCCGGCTGCCGGCAGAGGATCTCTTTACTTTAGAGTATTCTTCAGTCCTCTCTTGGACTGCCATTCACAAACCTATGGCCGGCAGAGACCGGCAATAGTTGTGGATGGGTGGAAGCCTGAACAATATATTCTCCCCTTCCATTTGAAACCTCATTCTGGAGGAAGGCAGTAAGACAGAGCTCTTACATCATCCTTCAATCCTTGGTTTCTCTCTCTCTATCGGCTAGTGCCGCCGGGTACTAACCTAACCGGCAGCTGCCGGCCTCTACCCTATCCGGCAAGGTGCTGGCTGGACTTGTGCGCTGGCAGCCAACGAGCCGCCGGCACAACTGACTTGGCCAGCAAGAGCTGGCTGGGTTCAGACTGCCGGCCACTACCCTGACCGGCAAGACACCGGCTGGACTAGTGCACCGACAGCCGGCGACCTGCCAGCGGCCGGTAAGCAGCCACCTACCATGAACTGTGCCCCATGCCGGCTAGAACTACAGTATATGACTATACAGTAGCCATTATATTTGCAGTATAGATAATACTGCAAACAGAAAACTATAGCATAAGGTATATAGTAGTTAAATTTCCAACATACTCTGTGTGTCCATGCGCAGTCTATTGTTGAGACCATACTATATAAGGAAAGTAATTTTCTTTCCATACACTGATAGATGATCAGTTATAAATGACCCTCATTATTAAACCTTTTGGAAGTTGGTGTTAAGTTACACTTATCTATCCTTACAGGGTAGAACTCTTCCAATGGGCCTCCTGATTAGGATAACCCTAGGCTTTAATTTTGAGTGAGGTCACAGCAATTGGCTGGGCAGGAAACACATGTATGTGTATTTCCTAATTCATTTCTTAGCTTACCTATCCTAAGCTATATGCAATAAAATGCAAAAATATTATTAATAATATTTATATAGTTTATCAAGTGAGATGAACTACCATATACTCATTTTGTTTTCCTCTTTACAGGAGGACCACCCTAAGTGCCGCAGTGTCTTATGCAACGTCAGGAGCAAGGACTTCTGCGGCCACAAGGAGTGCAGGGAGCACTCCCACTGTTCCATCACCAAGGGATCTCTCAAGTATTGGGACCCCCAGGTATGTAATGTATGCAAAGCCTTGGTTACTGAGGCCTTTGATGACCCCAAGACAATGGAGTCAAGGGATGCAGCACTGAGTACGCTGCGTAGATGGGTCCGTGGCTTCCAGAAGAACGCCACGGGGCCTTACCTTCCGAATGACCGGATGCGGGCCTATTTATTCCCTAAGGCATCTGCGGATGCCATCATACCACAGCCTCACCCTGAGATCCCTTGTGTCCAGATTTCCGTAGATACAGATGTCTCTGATGCGATGAAGGACATCCATCTAGATGAGAGGATGTCAGAGGTGTCAGAAGACACCGAAAAGGACCTTCTTGCGGAAGGTCAGGAAGAGGAGTCTACGTTGGCTCCTGAAACGGAAGAGGATGAAGTCGAAACGGTGTCCGCTTCGTCGGTTCCAGCCCCAGAACCAGTGCCCTCTACGTCCTCTGCTCCTCCATCTGATGAAACGGGAAGACCCTGTATACCCTCATGTCTATGATGGAGAAGTTTCAGAAGCAGAGTGAAGAAAGGGAAGCTGCATTGAGGAAAGAGATACATCAGCTCGCAGCATCCCGTGGGTCTCACAAGAGACTCAATGTGAAGGATCTTCCTTCGTGTTCTGAGGTAAACCCGTGGAGGCATGCAGAGTACATGCTAATCACAAACGGGAAGATATTTATCTCAGAGAAGCTGGGAGCTGTCTTCATTGAAGACATCGACTTTTGGCCCAGCTTCGAGTCTTATCCAGACTGCTTCGTCCGTCTAAAGGCAGAACCCGTGTCTAAAGAGGAGATAGTGCAGAAAGAGGTCATAGTTCTTGACCATGCAAAAGCTCAAGCTTTAATGGCTAGCAGTTTGAAAGACAGGGGCTTCACTAACTCTAAAGTGCCAGCCCTGAGTAAGAAACACCCTTCCTTTCTTGCTCCAGCTACACTGGCCTTTCCCTTTGCGGGAAAAGGGTTCAAGGCAGTAATGAAGGCAGTAGAAGCTGGGAAACCTTATCCTACACTTGAGGAGTGTAGACCATTATCCCTAGCTCTGCCTACAGACCACACGGACTGGAAGGAAATACATCTTACCTTCTCAGTCGGGAAGTTGGAGGCGGATATTGCTGGACGCCAGTTCAGTGAAAACCTCCCTAAGTTGTCTGACTTTCTCTTGCGAAGAGAGCAAGAGACAAAGGAAAGGCTTGCCGCCTCTCTGTCCCTTCAGACCACCTTGGAGGCAATGGCAAGTGACCATAGATCCCCAGATATGTTTATGGTCGTGGCCAAGTCACACTTGGCAACTCTGGTCAAGGACTTCTATGGTTTCGTTAGTGCCAGAAGGGCTTGCAGGGAGTCTGTGTTTGCCTCGGCAGCAGTAAAGCACGAACCTAGGAAGTTGATATCTTCCAATATATGGGTAAAGGACCTCTTCCTGAGTGAAGTGGTCAAGGAAATAGTCGACAAGGCCGCCATGGAGAACAGGAGTCTTCTCCAAAAGTGGGGTATGTTGACTAAGAGGAAGTCTTCCCCGAATGAGGGTTCCCAACCGAAAAGGAAGAAAAAGAGACCAAGGTTGCCCTCTCGCCCCGCCAGACAAACACAACTTCCCATGACCGCGGTGCCCCAGATGGTGGCACAACCCCAACCCACCTACCAGATGGTACCCCAGCAGGTAGTGACCCAGTCATCAGCCTTTACTCCCACCTATGAGAGGCAGACCACTACCTTTTGCCCTAAAGGTAGAGGGTCAAATAGAGGTTCCTCTAGGCGCCCCTCAAGAGGGAGAGGGGGTAGGGGAGGGTGCGGTCAAGGAGGCAAGTCCTCCGGACAACCGAAGCAATGAGATGCTTCCGGTAGAAGGAAGACTCCAATTATTTCGGGTTCGCTGGACCTTTGATCCCTGGCCCCACAGCCTAATCAAGAACAGACTAGGTTGGAGCTGGAAGACAGCTCCACCATCATTTCTTCAATTCTTCCAACACTCCACCCCCGTTCTGGAAGAATATACCCGAGAACTCTTGAGCAAACGGGTGATAAGGAGGGCAAAGTCCATCAAATTCCAAGGAAAGCTGTTTTGTGTTCCCAAGAAGGACTCAGACAAACTCAGAGTCATTCTGGACTCGTCGCCACTCAACAAGTTCATAGTAAACGACAAGTTCGATATGCTGACCCTTCAACACATAAGGACCCTGTTGCCAAAACGGGCGTACATAGTCTCCATAGACATGGCAGATGCCTATTGGCACATTCCAATCAATCGCCAACTCTCCTCCTACCTAGGATTCAGGCTACAAAAGAGGAAGTACGTCTTCAGAGCCATGCCCTTCGGACTAAACATAGCCCCAAGGATCTTTACGAAGCTTGCAGATGCAGCCTACCTTGATGATTGGCTGGTGTGGGCAGCATCCGAAATGGAATGCATGCAAGCATCTAAGAAAGTGATCCAGTTCCTGGAACATCTGGGATTCAAGATCAACGTCAAAAAGTCTTGACTATCTCCAGCTCAGGAGTTTCAATGGCTAGGAATACATTGGAACTTACAGTCACACCGCCTCTCCATTCCATTAAAGAAGAGGAGAGAGATAGCGGGATCTGTCAAGAGACTACTGAAATCCGACAGGATTTCAAGACGCCAACAGGAGAGAGTGCTGGGCTCCCTTCAGTTTGCATCAGTGACAGACCCAGTGCTAAGAGCACAGCTAAAAGATGCATCAGGAGTCTGGAGAAGATACGCATCAAATGCTCGAAGAGATCTAACAAGACCGATACCGAATCGACTACGGACGCATTAAAGGAAGGATGGGGAGGTCACTCTCACCAATGGAAAGTCCAAGGGACTTGGTCCTCTCTATTCAAGACCTTCCATATCAATATATTGGAGGCCATGGCAGTCTTCCTCACGCTGAAGAAATTGTCCACTCGCCATTCAGTCCACATAAGACTGATTCTGGACAGCGAGGTGATAATGAGATGTTTGAATCGTCAAGGCTCGAGATCACCCCAACTCAACCAAGTGATGTTGGCCATCTTCAGCTTGGTGGAAAGAAGAGATGGCACTTATCAGCAGTTCACCTTCAAGGGTTCCGCAATGTGACGGCGGACGCTCTATCCAGGCTAACGCCGATAGAGTCAGAATGGTCCTTAGACGCAGAATCATTCTCTTTCATCTTACATCAAGTCCCAGAATTGCAGATTGACCTCTTTGCGACGAGCGACAACAATAAGCTACCTTGTTATGTGGCCCCATACGAGGACCCTCTAGCGGAAGCGGTGGACACCATGTCCCTTGACTGGAACAGATGGACCAGGATTTATCTGTTCCCTCCAACCAACCTTCTGCTGAAGGTCCTCAACAAGCTGAGATCTTTTCAAGGAACAGCAGCCCTAGTGGCTCCCAATTGGCCCAAGAGCAACTGGTTCCCTCTAGTATTGGAATTGCAGCCGAGGCTGGTCCCTCTGCTGGACCCAGTTCTGACTCAATAAGTACAGAAGTCGACTGTCTTCGCTCCATTACAGAAAACCCAAGACCTTCATCTCCTGATTTTCTCTCCTTAGCAGTTAAGAAAAGGTTTGGGATCTCGAAAGAAAGTATAGACTTCTTAGAGGAATATAAGTCTAAATCTAACAGAAGGCAATATGAGTCGTCTTGGAAGAAGTGGGTTGCTTTTTTCAAGGCAAGAAGACCAAAAGAGATCTCAACAGATTTCTGTTTGTCCTTCTTTATTCACCTTCATGGACAAGGTTTAGCAGCCAACACGATAACAACGTGTAAATCTGCCTTGACTAGTTCTTTGCTTTACGCCTTCCAAGTAGACTTATCCAATAAAATCTTTAACAAGATCCCAAGGCCTGTGCTAGACTTAGGCCTGCAGCTTCTCCAAAGCCCATCGAATGGTCCTTGGATAAGGTCCTACACTTTGCCTCAACATTGGACAATGACTGCTCTCTGAAAGATTTGACTCAAAAAGTTATATTCTTGTTTGCTCTAGCCTCGGGGGCCAGAGATAGTGAAATAGTGGCCCTTTCTCGGGATGAGGGCCATATTCAGTTTACAGAAGTGTGAGAACTGAATCTCTTTCCTGACCCAGCGTTTCTCACCAAGAACGAGCTACCTACCAGGAGGTGGGGTCCCTGGAGAATCTGCCCTCTGAAGGAAGATATCTCGCTGTGTCCAGTATAATGTCTAAAGGTCTATCTTCGTAGAACTTCAGACTTCAGGGGAGGACAGCTCTTTAAAGGAGAAACATCGGGCTCAAACTTGTCCCTAAAACAACTAAGGGCGAAGATCACCTACTACATTTGCAGAGCGGATCCTGACAGTACCCCTCTTAATGAGAGAATGACTTGATGAAGTCATTGAAACTTGATGACGGGCAAGAGGGCTCTCGAACTTGGGGAAATTACTCCCCAAGTTCAAATCTAAATTTCTCTCCCTTTCCTCTATTCCTTCTGCTCAATATTTCTTCGACCTTCTCCTAATTTTATCAAATTTCTTTTGTCTTGCTGTCCTAACTCTATGAGTAGTATTTCTCATAAGTTTTATATATATATATATATATATATATATATATATATATATATATATATATATATATATATATATGTATATATATATGTATATATATGTAGATGTATGCATATATATATATATATATATATATATATATATATATATATATATATAATGTATATATATATGTAGATGTATGCATATATATATATATATATATATATATATATATATATATATATATTTATTTTATTTGTTCATTTATTTATTTATCTATTTATTTTTATTTTATTTAAATGGCGTGGATATTTCCACATTCGTTATTACTGCCTGCTTAGATGAATGGGAGAAGGGATCACGGTTGGGAGGTATTTGCATTCAAAGCTATATATGAGAGTATTGTATGATCTCAGCCATCCCAAAGATGGTTTGGACCTTTTTGGCAGAACTACTCTCAAGGGTTGGGTCATCGGAATCCAGGGGGATCCAATACTTGAGGTGGGACTCTTGGCTTTTGGCTGGAAGCCCATCATTACAGATATGGGGAGGATGATTCCATATATCCTTGGTCTCAGTCCTAAGAGGCGGGTTTAGCTTACACCTGTGCCTCTATATCTGTTTTGATGCTATCCTTCAGGTAGGGTATGGAGTGGACCATCTGGGAAGTATACTCTCATTGTGCCGATAGTGGAGAATGCAAATTTCCTTTTCAACGTATGATACTTTCTTAAAATTCTCAAGCAGGTAAACCAACAAAACCAACAAAAAAAAAATCCCACCCTTAACTATGGATCCTTCAAATACTGACTCCCCATCCCCTGGATTTGCTGACTTCCTCCCGGCACTATTGACGACCTCTGATAATGTGATAAGGGAAAGTTATGGTGATGACCTCAGAACGGGAAAGGACCATTCTACTGATATTTCAAAATCGAGTAATTTGGGTAACACGAGGAAACTTCGAATCCTTCATGTTACCCAAATTTCAATAGAGACAAATTATGATGATCTATGTAAAGCATTTGAATGCTATGGATGCATAAAAGAAATAAGGATGAAACTTGAAGCTGAAACATGGGATTCACGGATATCTTACAGTAGTTATGATGAAGTTTTCAGTGCAATAAGTAACTTGAATAATATTAAAATTAATAACTTGAATGTCGTGGCTGCTCTCTGCGATAAGGTACCAAAAGATTTGGATGTGTATAGGCCTGCCAATTGGTTGGAAAAAGACGCAGATATAGTTATGCCCTCCCAGAGAAATCTAAAACCACCGATGTGGCTTATAGCTGAATCAAAGGGGGTTACAGGGAATTATTTTAAAATATACAAATTGATTCAGAAAAAATTAGGAACTATTGCACCAGGCGATATATCTCGTTTTGGAAAAAATAGTTTCCTTATCCATGCCAAATCCAGTACACAGTGTAATATTGTCCAATATGAAAAAAAGTAATGATGACATTAAGTTAGATGTCAAACCTCGCCTAAATTTTAGCTACGGAAGGGGCGTAGTTTTTAACAGAGATCCATATGAATTTACAGAGGAGGAGATACTGGCCATGTGTCCATTAAATGTATGGAAAGTTCACAAAGTCCCAAGTACATCAATGATAATCCTTACGTTCCAGGATGCTGATGTACCTTTTCATATTATTATTGAGAACGAAAAGATTAAAGTAAGACCCTTCAAGCACAAGCCAATGCAATGCTTCAATTGTTTTAAATCTGGGCACCCGTCTAAAGTTTGCAAAAATGAGATGTGTGGTATTTGCTCCAAATCTTACCATGAAGAGTGTGCACTTGGAGCCAGGTGTTTAAATTGCAGCTTGAATCATAAATCCACAGACAGGAGCTGCGAGCTATATAAGTTGGAGGAAGCTGCCCTCAAAAAATCGAACTTAGAACAAATAAGTGTGACCCATGCCAAAAGATTGTTAAATAAATCAAATACATATGCTAAGGCATTAAAATCAAACCAACCTAGTACTGCCAATAGCTCAAAAAAATGTATACCATCTGATAAAATGTCAAATAACGAGGTAACCATATTACCTCCTGAGGCTTTACCACGGTGTATTAACACTAGGGCATTGCCAATTGCTGTACAGACTTCATCCCCCATTACAAAAAATAGTACAAACCTCTCTCAGGCCATTTCCTTGCCTGATCTGATGGAGGTTTCACTTAAGACCAACTTACCTGATGCACCTGTAGTGGGAAAGGTGCAAAAACCTCGAATCCCACCATCTATTAATCGTAAAAAAATGAGTCCTCCATCTCTCTCTCCACCCTCCATTAGAAACGTTAAGGTTATGACATCAAATAAATTTGATGTTTTGTCTGTTGATGTTTCTAATGAACCAGAAGATAAACTGAATAAATCAGAAATTCAAGTTGAGGTCCACCATCCACCTCAACAAATAGATCAAAAGGATACAAAGAAAAACACAAACGTAAAACCCAACATAACAAGACCACCTCTGAAGAAGCCTACAGGTAACAATGTTAGATTAAAAACTGCTAATGGGAAGACCTCGTCCAAGATGTCTTCAAGAAATAATCCATAGTTTTCTCCTCCATTTTTCAATGGAACTGTCAGGGTTTGAGGGCGAAATATGAAGAACTTAAGCTCCTAATTCATGAACATTCCCCCATAATTGTATGTCTGCAGGAAAGTATTCTTGATTCTAACACTCCTAGACCTCGAGAGTATGTTAGCTATAGAACACCATATAATCAACAAGCAGGGAGCCATGGCGGAAGTCTCATGTACATTCGTCGAGATGTTCCCCAAATACCTATGTCTATACGTACAACCCTGCAGGCAGTGATTGTACAAATTGATATAGGGAGAAAATATACAATATGCTCTCTGTACTTACCTCCAAATGATAATATTTTATATGATGATTTAGCAGAGGTCATTCAACAACTCCCTCAACCTTTTCTCTTACTGGGAGATATGAATGGTAGACATCCTTTATGGGGTGATGTTTTGGCCAACACAAGGGGCAATATTATCTCATCAATTGTGGAGAATAAGGATGTGGAACTCCTTAATACAGGAGAGCCCACGCACTTCCATGTTCAGACAGGTACCTTGTCATGCATTGACCTTTCAATCGCAAGCTCTAACTGCCTTCTTGATTTTGATTGGAGGACATTAGATGATTGGCATACTAGTGATCATGCACCAATCATTATAAACACCAACAAGGGTCCGCCTTTGCAAATATCGCCACGATGGAATCTAGACAAGGCAGACTGGGCTAAATTTTCTGAGCTAAGTGAAATTGAAGGGAGAGCAGAACAGTTTGAAAGTATTGATGATGCCATAGACCTACTGAATGGAACTCTCCATACAGCAGGAATCAATTCAATTCCCAAAACCACAGGACTATTCAAAAGACGACCAGTCCCGTGGTGGTCCTCAGAATTAACAGCCTTGCACAGAGCCACCAGAAAATCCCTGACTAGATTGCGTAGACGCCGTACGGATGAAAATTTGATATCATACAAAAAGTGTAGAGCACAGTTCCTTCGTGCCATGAAAGAAGCTAGACGCCAATCTTGGGTGGCTTTTGTTTCCTCCATTAATAGTAGAACACCAACATCTTCTGTATGGAGGAAAATAAAAAAGATTGCAGGCAAATTTACCCCGAACCCACCACCAGTGTTGAAAGTGAATGGTCAGTTTGTGACAGAAGGAAATGAAGTTAGCAATGCCCTGGCTGACCATTTTTTAAATGTATCGTGCAAGAGTGTAGCAGCTCCTGGTCACTAGTACAGGAGCATTGAAGAAAAGAAAATTTTAAATTTTGCAACAGGAAGGGAAGAATCGTATAATTCTTCCTTTACTAAAAGAGAACTTGATTCCGCACTCGCTACGTGCAATGATACAGCCCCTGGACCCGATGGAATTCCATATGCAATGGTTAAACATGTACATTTCAATACAAAGTTATTTATTTTAAGTATTATTAATAGAATATGGCATGATCATAGTTACCCAAGTGTTTGGGAACTAGCCATTATTTTAGCCTTTTTAAAACCCGGTAATGACAAGTTTTTAGCAGCAAGCTATCAACCTATTGCATTGACTTCATGTTTATGTAAAATCATGGAGAAGATGGTCAATGCAAGGTTGATGTGGTACCTTGAAAAGAATGGTATTTTATCACCGATTCAATGTGGATTCAGAAAAATGCACCCAACAACTGATGTGTTGATACGACTTGAGTCCTCTATTTGTGAAGCGTTTGCTTCCAAACAGAACCATGTGACAGTTTTTTTCGACCTTGTAAAGGCATATGATACCACACTGAGATATGGTATACTTAAAACAATTCATGAACTAGGATTAAAAGGAGAACTACCACTATTCATTTCTTTCGCATAGAGTTTTTCAAGTGAGAGTGGGGAAACTCTATCAGAGAGTAAGTGTCAGGAAGAAGGAGTTCCTCAGGGGAGTGTGCTGAGTGTAACCCTGTTTGCACTAGCAATTAACCTGTTAAGCGTCCCCCCTGGTTCAGGTTGCCGCTAACGTAGCGTCACACTTTTTTTGCCCTGAGCGGTCATTTCACTAATGATAATTTTTCAAAGTTAATATCATTTCTTTATGCTTATAATTCGTATTTATAGTTAAAAGTAGGGATATTAATTAAATGGTAGAGTAAAAAAAACCATTAATACTACTATTATTTAATTTCAAATGGCTACATAATACTGAATATTCTAATGGGTTCTTTTTATCTTCAATCGTAAATCTTATGCCTGGATAAGCAACAAAAGCAAAGGGATAACTCTCCCCCCCCCTCTCTCTCTCTCTCTCTCTCTCTCTCTCTCTCTCTCTCTCTCTCTCTCTCAAAGAGTTAGCGGCAAGCCGTAAGCAGTTTTACAAAAGCGAATATCTGAAAGCTAAAGGCAATGTCTCTGCTACTTGGAAAATAACAAAAAATATGCTATTTAATGGTCAACAAACAGATAAGAGCTCTATGCTATTGCCAGCAGTAACTGATGTACACTCTAAGGCTGAAAAATTCAATGATTTTTTCGCTGAGGTCGGGAAAAAAACTTTCGAAAAAACCCAAGAGGAAATTAGGAAATATAATATCTCTACTGAAACAGTACGTAATATTCCAGTTAGAGAATTAGATAGTTTTAAGCCTACTCCTGTTGATTGTAATACTGTCATCTTAATTATAAAAAATCTTAAAAACACAAATGCTTTTGGATCTGACGGGATTAGCTTGCGTTTCATTAGGAATGGGTTATATATTATTGCATTTTACCTTACAGTTATAATTAACACATCCATAGCCACTAAACAGTATCCGGAGTTATGGAAAAATCCCCACGTAATTCCTGTTTTTAAGAGTGGTGATATGGAAGACGTCTCCAATTATCGTCCTATATCTTTGCTACCGGTACTGTCAAAAGTTCTGGAAAAAATAATTGCTATTCAATTAACTGATTTTTTAGAGACAAATGGTCTAATCTCACAAAGTCAACACGGCTTCAGGCCAAAATTATCAACTGAAACGGCTCTATTAAAGGTATCAGATAAGATTTATAATAACATGGATAATAAGAAAATTTCACTACTCCTTTTACTTGACCTCTCAAAAGCCTTCGATAGCGTGAACCATAATATATTATTTGATAAATGTACATCACTAAGTATAGATCCACTTTGGTTTATGAATTACCTACATAACAGATCCCAGTCAGTTAGAATGGGTCAAACTGTGTCTTCCCAAAAAACTGTAGAGTTTGGTGTGCCTCAGGGCTCTATTCTTGGCCCAATACTCTTTGCAATTTATGTCAATGATCTGGTCAAATCACTACCCGGCTGTTTTGTCATCCAATATGCCGACGACACCCAGATCTTAATTGAAGGAAATGTAAGTGAAATAGACGAACTAATTCATAGGGCAAAATGCATACTAAAGAAGGCCAAATACTACTTCTTAACTAATGGTTTGCTTCTTAATGAGAAAAAAACACAATTAATTTTTATAGGTTCCCGACAATATATATCAGAAATTGGAGATAATGTACAAATAGATTTTAATGGAAATATGATTAAACCCATGAAAGCTGTAAAAAATCTAGGGGTTTATTTTGACAGATATATGACGTTTGAAACGCATATAGATGAAATTTATAAGAAAGTGATGGGCACTTTAATTTATTTAAATAGAGTAAAAGACTCATTTGATTCCTCTACGCGTAAAATAGTTGTTCAGTCGCTGGCTATGAGTATAATCAACTACTGTTTAAGAATTTGGGGAGTAACTGGCTCTACACAAATGAAAAGGGTTCAAAAACTTCAAAACTTTGCCGCCCGAGTGGTTGTTGGTAATGTTAAAAAACATGACCACATATCCCCTTACCTCAAAAAATTAGAATGGTTAAAGATAAAAGACAAATATACCATAGATGTCTGTAATTTGGTATTCAAAACAATACGTAAAATAACTCCTGAATGGTTATACGATTTTCCAACAGTACACGCAGTTAATGGGGTTTCTACTCGACAGCAGGAAAATCTATATGTAGAAAGGGCAAAAACAGAGATAGGCTCCCGCCAGTTTAGAGTTCGAGGCCCAGCATTATACAATAAAGTACCTGGCGCAATTAAACAAAAATCCTCTCTCGCTGCTTTTAATGTAAACTTAAAGAAACTAATTTTAAATGGTCCCGATTAATGTAAGAATGTTATGCTTAATTGCCTTATTAAAAGTGCTTTTGAAGGCACTACTGTACTTCTATAGATGTTGGATTTAGTTTTAGATAATAATTATGGATAAGATGGCTTTTATTTACAAATTAAGATTTCCTTATAATCTAGTATGCATGTTTGAGTACTATGTGTTATTTTAATACGATTTGTACATGACTTGTTTTTAACACAACTTATGTGGTCTATGACAATGTATTTCAATATTCGGCAAGAGTAAAATTTTCAATATTAAACTTACCCGATAATCATGTAGCTGTCAACTCCGTTGCCCGACAGAATTCTATGGAGGGATACGCCAGCTATCACAATACTAGAAGGGGGTGTACTTACCAGCGCCACCTGTGGCCAGGTACTCAAGTACTTCTTGTTGACACCTCCTCAATTATTCCTCTGTCGTGCTTCCGGCAAGACGTTCTGGGATACGCTTATGATCTTCGAGTTTGTTCACGGCTAATTGGTGAAGTATTCTCTCAGATTTCGGCTGTCGCATTACTGGAAACCTTCTTATATTAGCTAGATAGCTTTTATATAGTCCTGATTAACGGTTAACGATCTTTTGCTTGATTTTGGAAACCCCTTTGGCTAACTCTTTGGATTCAAGATGTGTGACATTTCGCAAGCCCCCTCCCATAGACGATGTAGGTCTTGCAATAGGCGTATTCCGAAGGCCTCGGTAGATCCTCACACCGCTTGTTCTGACTGTAGGGACAGGCCCTGTCAGTTAGAAAATCGATGTGAGGAATGCGCCGGGCTTTCGGAACTGGAATTTGTCCGTCTTTTAAAATATTCATCTAAGTTAGAGAGAGGTAGAGTTAGGAGGAGTTCTTCTCACTCTTCAATGTTTTCCTCACCTCATGATCCCCTTCCTTTTCCTACCCCTGTAGTGGCTACCCCCGAACCTACTGTTTGCCCTCCGCCTGATATGTCTGTTGTTTTGCGTGCTATTCAGGCCTTAGGCGATAAAGTAGAGTCAGTGGTAAGTGACCATAAGTCTCTGATGGCCGAAGTTAAGGAACTTAAGGTCAAGAGTGCAGTGGGTGGAGTTAGTGCCAGTGCTGTGACGAGTGCTAGTGTCAGTGCAGTGCCAAGTGCTAGTGTCAGTGCCAGTGTGGTGCGTGAGGATTCTTCTGTGCGAGCCAGTCGTCCTCCCAGTCCGGGACCTCTTGCAAGCTCCCATGCCCAGGGGAGAAGCAATGTCGAAGGGCATAAGGGTTCGGCAGGCCTTGTTAGGCGCACAGAAGTTTCCTCGGTGGTTGCGGGCGTGTCTTCCAAAGACCGTCACTCCCACCCGCAGACGATTGAGCCCGTCTTTTTCTCGTCCGCTGATCATCTGTCAGGGAAGAAACGTTGGTCTCAGGTCTCGAGACCGCTTAAACGCAGAGTCCAGTCCGTGAGTGCTCAGCCAGGTTGCAGTCATTGGCTCAGCTCTGACTCGCCGCAGTCATCTGTCGACTGCACTCCGCCCAAGAGGAGTAAGGTTCTGCCACAACAGAGCTCGACTGTCGACTCTAAGTGGACTCTACTACAGTCCATGCAAGCACAGCTTTCGGACTTGATGCGTGAGTGTCGGGCTGAGAGCGTTGCTCCTCCGCCTCCGCCTACACTCCCTCCGCCTGCGCTCGCTCCGCCTGCGCTCGCTCCGCCTGCGCTCGCTCCGCCTGCGCTTGCTCCGCCTGATCGCAGTACCACCTGCCAGGCGTACGATGTTGAGCCACGGTCTGAGTTTGCTGTTCCCACTGGTGTTCAGCCTCCGCCTTCTTTAAGGCAACCTTTGCTATGGGATCAGGAGGATTATACCTCTCTTCCTCCGCCTCCCTTTGCTGCTCCACCAGTGGTGCAACTCTTGGCTGAGGTACAACAACCTCTCCCGTCCATGAGTCAGTTTCCTCAGCTCTCGCTGCAGCGAGCTCAACCATCCACAAGGCAAGCTCCACTACACCTTGGCCTTGCGCCTCAGGAGCCTCAGCTTGCGAGACATTTACCTTGTTCTGCGCAGCCTCAACCTCATCACGCTCCGCTCTCACCACAGGAACAGGAACTTGCTACTCCGCTTCCACCAACCGCTCAGCAAGCGCAATCCTTGGGTTCAACCGCTCATGCTAGGAGTCAGCCTCCTCCACCCATGCGCCTTCCTTCTGCTTCGTCTGCTATTCAGCCTTTGCAATCTGAGCCTCAGGTTCTCCCTCAACAGTTACTTGTAGAGGAAACCACTACTATTGTTCCTACTCGTTCTGACTCTGCTGTTCAGCATTCTTGTCCGATACCTTCGCTTCACTCTGGTGATGAGGCGTCTGATGATGAGGAGGCACACCTGGATCCCTCATCAGATGTGGATGAATCCAAGCTTTCTCCACAGTCTATTGATTTTCGTAAGGTCTTGGCTCTACTTAGGGAGGTTTACCCAGACCACTTTGTCTCTGCTATTCCCCGCTCTCCGCCATCTGAGTTTTCGCTGGGCGTACAACAAGCTAAGTCCACCTATACTAAGCTAGTCCTAGTTAGGTCCTCTAAGAGGGCATTAAGGATCTTAGGGGAGTGGCTGCAGTCTAAGCAACACCTTGGCAAGACTTCTTTCATGTTCCCTCCAACGAAGCTCACTTCGAAAGCGAGCGTTTGGTATGCCACAGGAGAAGCACCAGGCTTGGGAGTACCTGCCTCTGCCCAGGCTGACTTCTCAAGTCTGGTAGACTCGCCTCGGAGAACTGCAATGAGGCGCTCTAAGGTTTGTTGGACCTTCTCAGACCTGGATCACTTGCTGAAAGGAATGTTTAGAGCATTTGAAATGTTCAACTTTCTAGACTGGTGCCTGGGGGCCCTCAGCAAGAAGACCTCTCCTGCGGACAAAGATTCTGCCATGCTATTAATGTCCTGCATGGATAAGGCCATTAGGGATGGATCTGGTGAGCTTGCGTCGATGTTTGTATCAGGGGTTTTGAAGAAAAGGGAACAACTGTGTACCTTCCTTTCCGCCAGCATTACACCTTGCCAACGGTCACAACTCCTTTTTGCTCCGCTCTCGAAGTTCCTCTTCCCCGAAGAGCTGGTTAAGGACTTGTCTGCTGCCCTGATACAAAAGGATACACACGATCTTGTAGCCTCATCGGCTCGTAAGTCTAAGGTTGCTACCTCAGTCCCCAAGACTTATCGCTCCCCAGTGGCTGATACCCCTGCTACGAGGTTCATACCGCCCTTTCGTGGTAGAGCCCCCAGCCGAGGAAGCTCCCGTCCAGACTCTCACAGGAGCAAGTCTAGGAAAGGATCCAGGACATCTAAAGGAAAAAACTGACTCTCCGCATCTCCAGACAGCAGTAGGAGCCAGACTCAAGATCTTCTGGCGAGCCTGGGAGAAGAGAGGTGCAGACGCCCAGTCTGTCAGTTGGCTGAGGAACGGTTACAGGATTCCATTCTGCCTCAAACCACCTCTGACCACATCGCCCATCAACCTCTCTCCCAACTACAAAGAAGAGGACAAGAGGCTAGCATTGCACCAGGAGGTGTCGCTTCTTGTGCAGAAGAAGGCAGTGGTTATAGTCCGGGACCATCAATCCCCGGGCTTCTACAACCGTCTCTTTCTTGTGGCCAAGAAGACAGGAGGTTGGAGACCGGTGCTGGACGTCAGCGCTCTCAACGAGTTTGTCACCAAGCAGACGTTCACGATGGAGACGACGAAGTCGGTCTTAGCAGCGGTCAGACAGGAGGACTGGATGGTCTCGTTGGACTTGAAAGATGCATACTTTCACGTTCCTATTCATCCAGACTCCCAACCTTTCCTGAGATTCGTTTTTGGAAAGGTTGTCTACCAATTCCAAGCCCTGTGTTTTGGCCTAAGCACAGCTCCTATGGTCTTTACTCATCTGATGAGGAATATAGCAAAATTCCTACACTTGTCGAACATTAGAGCCTCCCTCTACTTAGACGACTGGCTGTTGAGAGCCTCCACGAGTCGTCGTTGTCTGGAGAATCTCAATTGGACTTTAGACTTAATCAGAGACCTAGGTCTATTAGTCAACATAGAGAAGTCTCAACTCATTCCCTCCCAATCCATTGTGTACCTGGGAATGGAGATTCGGAGTCAGGATTTTCGGGCTTTTCCATCGGCCCCCAGGATAAGCCAAGCCCTAGAGTGCATCATGAGCATGCTGAAGAGGAGCAGTTGCTCAGTGAGACAGTGGATGAGTCTCACAGGGACCCTCTCATCACTGGCCCTGTTTGTCGAGCTAGGGAGACTCCACCTCCGCCCTCTTCAATTCCATCTTGCAGCTCATTGGGACAAGGGTTCGACTCTCGAAGCAGTCTCTATCCCTATCAACCAAGAGATGAAGACCACTCTCCTGTGGTGGAAGCACAACCTCCTTCTCAGGGAGGGTCTATCGTTGGCCATTCAGACCCCCAATCTTCATCTCTTCTCAGATGCATCGGACTCGGGCTGGGGTGCAACCTTGGACGGACGGGAATGCTCGGGATCGTGGAACGAGGAACAAGGATTACTCCACATCAACTGCAAGGACCTGCTAGCAGTTCATCTAGCCCTGTTGAACTTCAAGTCCCTCCTGCTAGGCAAAGTGGTGGAGGTGAACTCAGACAATACCACAGCCTTGGCTTACATCTCCAAGCAAGGAGGGACCCATTCGAGGAGCCTATACGAGATCGCAAGGGACCTCCTCATTTGGTCAAGAGGTCTAAACCTCACTCTGGTCACGAGGTTCATTCAGGGCGATATGAACGTCTCAGCAGATCGCCTAAGCAGAAGGAATCAGGTCATTCCCACGGAATGGACCCTCCACAAGAGTGTGTGCAACAGACTTTGGACCTTGTGGGGTCAACCTACCATAGATCTGTTTGCCACCTCCATAACCAAGAGACTTCCGCTGTACTGTTCCCCTGTTCCAGACCCTGCAGCAGTTCATGTGGATGCTTTTCTACTGAACTGGTCCCATCTCGACCTGTACGCATTCCCACCGTTCAAGATAATAAACAAAGTTCTGCAGAAATTCGTCTCGCACGAAGGGACACGGCTGACGCTGGTTGCTCCCCTTTGGCCTGCAAGAGAATGGTTCACAGAGGTACTTCAATGGCTAGTCGACTTCCCCAGGACTCTACCTCTAAGAGTGGACCTTCTACGTCAACCTCACGTAGACAGGTTGCACCCAAACCTCCACGCTCTTCGGCTGACTGCCTTCAGACTGTCGAAAGATTCGCTAGAGCTAGAGGCTTTTCGAAGGAGGCAGCCAGTGCGATTGCCAGAGCAAGAAGGGTTTCCACTCGTAGAGTCTACCAGTCTAAGTGGGAGGTCTTCCGCAGCTGGTGTAGAGCCAATTCAATATCCTCTACCAATACCTCTGTGACCCAAATAGCTGACTTCCTTCTACATCTTAGGAATGAGAGATCCCTTTCAGCACCTACGATTAAAGGATATAGGAGTATGTTGGCTTCAGTTCTCCGCCACAGAGGTTTGGACCTGTCTTCCAACAAGGACCTTCAAGACATTCTTAAGTCTTTTGAGACGTCTAAAGAACGTCGTCTTTCCACTCCAGGCTGGAATCTAGACGTAGTCTTAAGGTTCCTTATGTCATCTAGGTTCGAACCTCTCCAGTCAGCTTCCTTCAAGGACCTTACCCTCAAGACTCTTTTTCTCGTCTGCCTTGCAACAGCTAAGAGAGTCAGTGAGGTTCATGCCTTCAGCAAGAACATTGGTTTCACAACCGAATCTGCAACATGTTCTTTTCAGCTTGGATTCCTAGCAAAGAACGAGCTTCCTTCACGTCCTTGGCCTAGATCGTTTGAAATACCTAGCCTCTCCAACATGGTAGGTAACGAACTAGAGAGAGTTCTTTGCCCTGTCAGAGCTCTCAAATATTATCTTAAGAGGTCTAAACCTATTCGAGGACAGTCAGAAGCTTTATGGTGTGCCATCAAGAAACCTTCGAGGCCCATGTCCAAGAATGGGCTTTCGTTTTATATAAGGCTTCTGATCAGAGAAGCACATTCTCACTTAAAGGAGGAAGACCTTGCATTGCTGAAGGTAAGGACCCACGAAGTAAGAGCCGTAGCTACTTCGATGGCCTTTAATAAAAACCGTTCTCTGCAGAGCATAATGGATGCAACCTATTGGAGGAGCAAGTCAGTGTTTGCATCATTTTATCTTAAAGATGTCCAGTCTCTTTACGAGAACTGCTACACCCTGGGACCATTCGTAGCAGCGAGTGCAGTAGTAGGTGAGGGCTCAGCCACTACATTCCCTTAATCCCATAACCTTTTTTAACCTTTCTCTTGAATGCTTTTATTGTTGTTTTTATGGTTGTTACGGTAGGCTAAGAAGCCTTCCGCATCCTTTTGATTTGGCGGGTGGTCTATTCATTCTTGAGAAGCGCCTGGGTTAAAGGTTTGGTAGAGGTCCTTTAGTAGGGGTTGCAACCCCGTGTACTTTGGCACCTTTGGGTTGATTCAGCCTCCAAGAGGAACGCTGCGCTCAGTAAGGAAGACGAACTTTAAAAAAGAGGCAGAGTAACGGTTCTATTCGACTTCCTTACCAGGTACTTATTATTTCATTGTTATTTGAGATAACTGTTATATGAAATATGGGATACTTAGCTATCCTTTAATCTTGTACACTGGTTTTCACCCACCTCCCTGGGTGTGAATCAGCTACATGATTATCGGGTAAGTTTAATATTGAAAAATGTTATTTTTATTAGTAAAATAAATTTTTGAATATACTTACCCGATAATCATGATTTAATCGACCCTCCCTTCCTCCCCAGAGAGAACCAGTGGACCGAGGAATAATTGAGGAGGTGTCAACAAGAAGTACTTGAGTACCTGGCCACAGGTGGCGCTGGTAAGTACACCCCCTTCTAGTATTGTGATAGCTGGCGTATCCCTCCATAGAATTCTGTCGGGCAACGGAGTTGACAGCTACATGATTATCGGGTAAGTATATTCAAAAATTTATTTTACTAATAAAAATAACATTTTACTCACTATATTCTAAGTAAATACTTTCTGATTTCATGATATTCTTTTATTACTGATGAATTATTTCAATTACAAAGTTTTAGCCGATTTGTTGATTCTTAAAACAACTTTTGTATGTCTAAAATAACAAATATTTGAACTATTTGTAAGATGACTTTATTAATTGTAGCCTTATATTTTATGAATACCCAATGTAAATATTGGAAATAAAGAATTATTATTATTATTATTATTATTACTCTCTCTCTCTCTCTCTCTCTCTCTCTCTCTCTCTCTCTCTCTCTCTCTCTCTCTCTCTCTCTCTCTCTCTCTCTCTCATATCGTTTCCTGAATAGTTTTCAAATATGTTCGTCATACATTTGTACATTATTTATCCACTTTATTCTCTCTGTCTCTCTCTCGGCGTTTCCTTTCCTATATAGTTTTGTGAAATCTCGTTGTCCAGTCATTCGGTAATGAGAAGTCATTTTCGCTTTCGGCATCGAAAGAAAACTTTGTTTCTTCAATATACTCATCACTGGAGGATTCAGAACTAGTGCTCTCATTATCAAACAGGTTATCATTATCAAATTCCTCAACAAGAATATCCTTTATTTCATCTAAAAAATAACCTTCCTCTTTAGACCGTTCATTACAAAAGGAACAACAAACAACCACTTCCGCATGAACGCCCGAAGCGCACTGATGGGAAACCAGTTTTCTAACATCAAGCTACCTTCAGAAATCAGAAAAATAGTTGCCAGACATCATATAAGTTTCTATTTACAGCCCCCATATGCTGAGAGTGTTGCCAAGTGGTGATCCTATACTTACTATACGAGTAAACGTAATATCACGAGACTGACGGCTTGAAAAAGGTAATTAAAGTCATGAACGGAATATGCAGTTGAAGGCGGTACCGAGTAGATCGTTGTGAACGGTTTATCACGTGGGTGACGCTTAACAGGTTAATGGGATATCCTCAGTCATTCCCCAAGGTGTTCTCTCAACATTATTTGTGGATGATCTCTCAATATCATTTGCTGGCACTAGAATGGCAATTGTTGAGAGAAAAATCCAACTCTCTTTTGACAAAATTATCCAGTGGGCTGACATGAATGGATTTAAGTTCTCTACAAGTAAAACTACCATTGTCCATTTTTGTCGTATCCGGGGAGTACATCCAGACCCGGATATATAGATTAAAGGTGAAGCTAAATTTTTAGGTTTGATATTTGATTGTAGGCTTACATGGGTTTCTCACTTAAAAGCGTTAAAAGCTAAAAGTCTCGAGGCTCTGAATATCTTAAAAGTATTGTCCCATACATCATGGGGGGCAGACCGCAATACTATTTTAAAATTATACAAGGCCTTCATTTTTTCCAAAATTAGTTATGGATGTGAAATATACTCTTCAGCCACCCCAAGCCCGTTAAAAATATTAGACTTGATACATCATGCAGGTATTAGATTGTCTACAGGAGCATTTAAAACCTCCCCTATCCCAAGTCTCCTTGTTGATGCTGGAGAGTTACCTCTAGACCTTTACCGAATATCTTCCATTATTCGGTATTAGTTTAGATTGCAAAGACTCCCTAACTCTTTAGCCTTTCAGACTGCAAGCCTTGTAAGACACGCATCATACTTTGAGTTGCACCCAAAATCTCCTCAACCTTATGGCTTTCGGGTGAAACGATTATTAAACAGTCTTGATATAATTAGAAGTAAGGTACTTCCATTCAAGGTATCATCAACGCCTTCATGGAAATTACCAGAGATATCTTTTTGTAAATACTTTATTGGAGTTAAGAATATGACTGACCTAGAAGCCAGGTCTCTTTTTGTGGAACATGTTGAAGAACATAGAGGATCGACTTTTATATATACTGATGGCTCCAAATCTGATGTTGGCGTTGGATTTGGAGTACATAGTAATGGTTTTAATTGTAGAGGTGCACTTCCTCTAACAGCTTTCATATTCACTGCCGAACTGTATGGCATACTAACCGCTATTGAGAAATTAGCGTTGGAGAAGGAGGGTAATTTTACAAGTTTTAGTGATGCAAGGAGTGTCCTTCAAGCTTTAGAAGTTTTTAATTCTAGCAACCCTCTAGTTTTAAAGATTTCGGAATGGCTTTTTATTATTGGACGGAGAGGTATAACAGTTAGATTTTGTTGGGTTCCAGCACACGTAGGTGTGTGTGGGAATGAGAAGGCAGATTCACTGGCAAAGAATGCTGCATCCGAGTCGCTGCCAAGAAGATATCCCATTCCGTGTAACGATTTCCTACCTAACATCAAGAAATTGCTTTGTAATAAATGGCAACATCACTGGGATAGTCTAGATGGCAATAAAATGAGAGAAGTAACAAATGCCATATCTCCGGAGGTATAACATGATGCCCCGAAAATGGGAGACTTCTCTTAGTCGTCTCCGTATTGGTCACACTCGGTTGACACACGAGTTTCTGCTGAAGGGCCAACACCAACCCTATTGTGAAGACTGTTTAGTACCTCTAACAGTGAGGCATTTGTTGACTGAATGCCCCAATTATAATAAGTTAAGGAATAGATATTTGTTTGAGGCTTGAGGTGAGGGTGGCAGGTTCATCCTCACCAAGATTCTTGGACATGATGTGTCCTACTATGCAAGGGACATTTATAGATTTATTTCAGAAGCAGGTCTTCTGAAAACTATCTAACGTTTATAATGACATCCAACTTTTACGGTTTTAATTGAATAATCTTTATTTTTTTTGCATATATAAACTAAATGATATTGGCGTCAATGGCTTTAGGTGTCAGGATGCCTGAAAACCTTAAATCAATCAATTAATCAATCCTGACAGTACACTCGCAGGTCATGATCCTAGGAAAATTGCTTCTTCATTGAATTTTTTCCAATACATGGATTTCGAGTGTCTTCGCTCGTATACTCTATGGAATTGATCCAGAGTGTTTTTTAAACTCTACGCGAAGCAAGTGCAAGAATTGAAAAGGTACGTGGTGGCGGCAGGTAGTGTGCTAAAACCTGTCGCTTAACGCTGCGAGGAGCAGTGAATTGATTGGGACTATATTGTATAGGGTGTACATGTTGACACCTTACAGTGCAACATGCTAAGTGAAGTGTCACCAAGGTGTCACCATGGACTGTTCCAGTGGATTAAAGGTGAAGAAACATAGAGTTAACACTTGTGCCATGGGTTTTTACACAGTGTAAAAAGACAGTCATTCACAGAAATGTATATTAGAAAATTTATTAAATTTTCAGTTTGGTGGCATTAACTATCGTTTCCTTACAGGTGAAACAAGTATTTCTGGTCTTGTCTGCAATTTTTATGTTTCTTGTTATTCACTAGCATTTTTTGTGTTATTATAAAATGTATGTTGAATTACTATTAATTGATTACCAATAAATAACTGATTGGTATTTGCGTCTTATTTCGCCCCAAATTTAAACAAAGATATGTACAAGCATTACTTATTTATCCCTTATTCTGCATAATAACATGAGAACAACTGAAATAACTTTGTTCTTACATTTATACAAACCTCTTCTGCTTATGCATACCTTGTTCGCACATGGATATAAACTTGTCTGTTGCTGTATACAGCTAAGCCTGTATACCTTGGATGCTACGGTGGCTTATGGAAACCTTTGTTCGTATTGGGAATACAAACTTCGACTGGTTGGGTATACAGCGAGACCTGTATGCTTTTTGTTGCTAGGTTTGTTCATATGAAATATGTAAACTTCGAGACTTTTCCTGAGTCTGGTATGACTCCTCCCTGCAGGGGGAAAGAAGCACTAACATAGTTCATGATTAGAAGTAATGACGTATAACGGTAACGTCATATATCTCTAAGGTCTGAGCGACCAAGGAAATTTTCTCTTGAGGTTAAGGCACAATTGGAAGATCCAGATACATTAATGTTCTGGTAACCTTCCATCAGGACGACATGGCCTGAGCCCAAAAAACGGATTTTGAGCGAAGCGAAAAATCTATTTTTGGGTGAGATAGCCATGTCGTCCTGATGGACCCGCCCTCCTTTCTATGAAAAGGCCTTGGCAGGATCCCTCCTGAAACTTTTGTATCTGTAGCACCTGCTCAACGCTACAAGGAATAAACATGGCGGCGACGATGGCGCAATCTAGATACTCAAATAGTAACGGAGGAAGGGAACCTTAATAACAGCCCCCCTTTTATTTTACCACTTTCCCCCTCGAAGCGTAAATGCTATTTGGGGTGAAGATTGCTATGTGGCGTGTCAAGAATACGTCCCCTGATATTATGCGATATCCTTAAAGGAAACTTTAAGGATATTCGCACCAGGAGTTAGAATTCTGGAGACCTTAAGTTAAATTCTCTGAGAATATCACTGTAGTCAAATATACCCTAGGAAGCTACTTAAAGGAACCTTTCATCAGGATGACATGGCTATCTCACCCAAAACTAGATTTTTCGCTTCGCTCAAAATCCGTTTACCGGACCCCCCTTTCTCCTATTCTGTCTGATGAGAAGTGTACTCAACAAGATCTGCCAATCTCTCGATGACTTTCATAGCTCTGCTATGGCATCACACAGAATTGTTTCCAGACCTTCTGCAGCTTCTAACAGAGCTTCCAAGAGAACTCCCACCACGACACGATCTACTCAAACAGCCACATGCGAACATCTTCCACAAAGCCGTAGCTTCGCTACGACTTTTCGCCAGGAGACTATTCATGACCTCCTCACTCAGAAAGGATTTTTGCAACAAGTTGCAAAACAGATGCCTGGACATCAGTCTATCAGGCAAAGTGGACTGTCTTCTGTGGTTGGTGTCGTGAAAGGGGTATCTCTCTTCTCGATGCAACTACTGTATTCCAGCAATAGTGGAGTTCCTTGTGCACCTGCAGGAAGAAATACTCCTCTCGGTTTCGACAGTAAAATGTTACCGCTCAGCCTTGAGTCTCACCTTTAAGCTGAAAGGAGTAGATATTTCCTCTTTACTAGAGCTTTCTCCCCTCATACAAAGTTATGAACTTACCTGTCCCCAGTCGGGAGTGAGACCACCTCCCTGGAACGTGGTTCAGGTCCTTCAGTCTTTGAAGGGTCCCAATTCGAACCATTGTGCCAGGCAACAGATCGCCACCTCACTCTGAAGACAGTGTTCCTACTTGCTTTGGCTTTGGCCAAAAGAGTTAGTGAATGTCATGGTCTCTTGCGTGACATCACCCATTCAAGGGTATGGGGAGAGGTAAGCCTCAACTTTGTACCTGAGTTTATTTCAAAGACTCAAAATCTGGGGGTAGCGGATCCTAGATTTGATTCCTTCCTGATAAACATTCTCTGCTCTGTAACTGATGACCCAGATCAACTGTTACTATACCCAGTAAGGAGTTTTAGGTATTATGTACCTCAAAATGACATCTGCAGCTTGCCCCCGAGTGCCAGCATTCTTTGTCAGCACAGGGAAGATCAAGAGGAGAATCACGAAGAACACCATCTCTGCATGGATTTGCAAGGTCATTGACGTGGCACTGAATCCCAATCCTCCTCCGACATGTCGACTCAGAGTCTATGACGTCAGGAGCATTGCTACGTCCCTGGCGTTTAAACAAAACTACTCTGTAGTGCAGGTACTTCAAGCGGGGATGTGGAAGAGCCAGACGACCTTCACCGCCCACTACCTGCAAGATGTAACCTACAGGAACATGGAAATATTTTCCATTGGTCCTGTGGTGGCTGCACAACAACTGGTTTAACACCTCAAGCTCCATGATGGACAAGTAGGAGAGGGTTGAGGGTAAAGGTTACCCAGGATTAGTCTGAATGAATGATTAAGAATGACTGGCTCCTTCTTTTCTTCATCTTCCCCTCTCTTAGGGAATCAGCACCCACGGTCGTCTGCAAAGCTGACCTCGACTACCTGCAGGTAAACCATTGTTGCTTTATGTAACCTGTTATTGTTCCAATACAGTACTTGTTGCATCTTCATACCCTAACAAGTGGGGTATTGTGTATGTCTTGGTAACCTCTTAAGATTCCTATGACTCAGAAGAAATCTAACCTAGACAGTCACATTGCTAGTATCACAAGCACACAGCTTGTGTAGGCTGCGGACTATGCTTAGCACGGTTTTAGCGAGGCGTAGGGTTTCCACAAATTACTGTACAGGTATGTACAAAACACATATAGTAAAGGGAAAAACCCTGGGTCAAAGCCAAAAGCCAATTGGAAAGAACATCCACCTTCGTAATGGGTTAAGTCATCCCCTATAAATACTGTTAGTTTGTATTTAGTGAAGGAAGAAATGACAAATTTTGAAGTAATTTGTAATTTTCCTATCGATACAAACCTGTAGTTATTTATACAGATTGGCTCGCCAGCACCAGTCCCCCTTGAAGTCCTACCTCCCAGCAAAGTGGGTTCTCAACCCAGGTGTGTGAGTGAGCAGGGTAGCTACTACACCCCCCCCCCTCCGCTTCCTAGCATGGGTGATAGCACCTCCCCGCTCCCCCTTCCGCTAACTAGGGGGTGGGGGGAGGAGGGGTTAACCCTCGTTATAAATCTAATGGCTCAATTTTCAGCTTCGCCAAAAATAACATCCCGTATAAATAGCTACAGGTGTGTATCATTACGAAAAATACAAGTTACTTCCAAATTTCTCATAATTTGATAAAACAATCTGAAGATGTCAAGAGTAATTTTTGTTTGTATTTAATTTTGTAGGATTATATATTACAAATGCCGCTTTCACCATGTATGACCCCAAAACAAATAGGCTATTGTAATTTAATTAATTACATTCCCTTTATAAGGAATGAAGTACTAAGTTCTGCCTTTGTAAAATATTTTCATTTTGATATGTTGAAATTGTTAATTGTTTGTTTGCATAATTTCAGATGACATTGTTGCTCCAGAAGTGTTAGTCCAGTCTTTGTCAGAGTTGGTTGTTAAACCCAGAGTCAAAACTGCTGTTTTCTTTGAAATTTCTTCTGCTCAGTCCAAGTCCAATCAAGGAGAAAAATATGTGGTAATACATTTTTTATGATTTTCTTTAATGGTGTAATGAATTAGAATTTGTCCATTTCACAAACTTTTCAATAATAGATGAACTGTGGTGTAGATATTAAAAATTTTTGTTCTGGCGCAAGATACAAACCTTCCACTCTTTACCACGGAGTATTTATATTGGCAAACCTGAAACCAACCGAAAAGCTATTTGTCTGGGTGTAATTACCCACCACTAGTTAGCAAGGGAGGAGCGGGGTAGGTCAGCCCACCAGCTCACACCAGCACTAGAGACTAACTCACTTTTTAATTCAGCTCAGTAGAGTGAAGACGTAGTCTTTTCTCTTCTGCCAAACCTTTTAACTGGTTTTACGATGTAAAGCAACTGGCCTAAAGTTTAATGTAAAGTCCATTTTCTTTCAGTGCTACCTTCCTTGGGGGTCACAGGTTCCCCATACAAGGCAAGGTAGCAAGAGGTCTTTGGCCTCGACTTTTGCTGCTCACCCAACGTTCACTCTGATTTGACAGATGGGCATGATCAGTTGCTGACAAGAACTCCTCGGAGTGCCTTGTCAGTTAACCCCTACAGGGTGAACCAAGAAACGAGCTTCGGCTACATTTCACAGGCAACACTCGATGTCGACCTTTAACTTGAGCTTAACTCGTTGATGGGAAGCAAAGAGTACTGCCCAGAAGTTCTCCTCCAGGTGTTGGATAATTTTCACTTTTGAGGGAGAGTTAACCTCCACCACGTGTTGAGGAACTTTCCCTTCCAAGGGAGAGTTCCTCCACCAGCCACTGTCCAACAATCTCCTTGCTTGAGGGAAGAATTGCAGACAGCGGTGACAGAGGTTGGTCGCCTTTCCCGTCCGCAGGAGAGAATGCCTTTATCTGTGTGGTTTCCCCTTCGGGGAATCCCTCCGGCGGGAATTGGATTCATCCATGCTCTGTCCTTGCTTTTTGGAGCTTGTCAAAGAATGAGTCGGGTGATTGCTTACAATTCATACTCTTTGCTGCCATACCCTCAAGGTACAAAAAAAGTCTTGTTGCAACTTCCTTCTGGTATCTTTATAGCAGATAGTGAAGCGACTGTCTCCTCTCCCATTGACGAGTCTAAAAAAAACTGGTCTTTAAGTCCAGCACAGCCATTTTTGTTCCCTTCTGAGGGGATGGCATGAGGCTACTCACCACACCTTTTTTGGGGGTAGGATGAGCAGGAGTACTAAACGGATTTTGAGCGAAGCGAAAAATCTATTTTTGGGTGAGATAGCCATGTTGTCCTGATGGAAGGTTCCTTTAAGTAGCTTCCTAGGGTATATTTGACTACAGTGATATTCCCAGAGAATTCAACTTAAGGTCTCCAGAATTCTAACTCCTGGCACGAATATCCTTAAAGTTTCCCTTAAGGATATCGCAAAATATCAGGGGACGTATTCTTGACACGCCACATAGCAATCTGCACCCCGCACAGCGTTTACGCTTCGAGGGGGAAAAGTGGCAAAATAAGAGAGGAGCCGTTAATAAGGTTCCCCTCCTCCGTTACTGTTTGAGTGCTCAGATGGTGCCGCCATCGCCGCCATCTTTATTCCTTGTAGCGTTGAGCCGGTGCTACAGATACAGTTATTGGGAGGGATCCTGCCAAGGCCTTTCAAAGAAAGGAGGGCGGGTCCATTAGGACGACAGGGCTATCTCACCCAAAAATAGATTTTTCCCTTCGCTCAAAATCTGTTTTTTGGGCTCAGGCCATGTCATCCTGATGGAAGTTTACCAGAGTATTAATGTATCCGTGGATTTTCCAATCGTGCCTTAACCTCAAGACAATATTTCCTTGGTCATTTAGACCTTAGAGACCTATGACGTTACCGTTATACGTCATTGCTTCTAATCACGAACTATGTTAATGCTTCCTGCCCCCTACAGGGAAGAGTCATCCTAGACTCGGGAAAAAGTCTCAAAGTTTGCATATTTCATATGACCAACCTAGCAACCAAAGGGGCATACAGGTCTCACTGTATGCCTTTTGCCAAAGTTTGTATTTTCAAAGCGAACCCAGGTTCACATAAGCCACCATAGCATTTAAAGTATATCAGCTCAGCTATATACCACAACGGATAAGTTTATATCCGTATTGAAACAAGGTAAGCATGGGCAGAAAAAGTTTGTATACATGCAGGAACAAAGTTGTTCAACGTTATTATGCAGAATGATAAGGAATAAAAAAGTAATGCTCATACATAACTTTATTTATATATGTTTGGGGCGAAATAAGACGTAAAAAACAATCAGACATTTATTCAGCATACATTTCATAATAACATAAAAAATGCAAGCGAATAAGCTTTTGTAAACATAGAAAATAGACTAGATCAGAAATACTTATTTTATTTTGAAAACAAAAGTTCATGCCACTCAATTGAAAATTCAATAATTTTCTAATACTTCTCTGAGAAAGTCTGTCTATTTACACTTGTGTAAAAAAACACACGGCACTAGTGTTAAGTCTATGTTTCTTCACCTTTAGACACTGGAACAGTCCATAATGTCACCTTGATGACATTTCACTTACCATGTTGCACAGTAATGTGCCAACATGTACACCCTATAGAATTATCGTCCCAATTAATTCACTGTTCCTCGCAGCACTAAGCAACAGGTTTTAGTACACTACCTGCCGCCACCACATATCTCTTTAATTCTTGCACTTGCTTCGCGTAGTGCTTGAAAAATACTCGGGATGACTTCCATCCAGTATACGAGCGAAGACGGTCGAAATCCAAGTGCTGGAAAAAATTTAATGACAAAGCAATTTTTCTAGGATCATGACCTGCGGGTGTACTGTCAGGATCCGCTTTGCAAATGAAGTAGGTGATCTTCGCCCTTAGTTGTTTCAGGGGTAAATTTGAGCCTGATGTTTCTCCTTTAAAGAGCTGTCCTCCCCTGAAGTGTGAAGTTCTACGAAGATAGACCTTTGCACATTCTACTGGACACAGCGAGACATCTTCCTTCAGAGGGCAGATTCTTAGTGAGTAGCTCGTTCTTGGCAAGAAACGTTGGGTCAGGGAAGAGATTCAATTCTCCCATTTCAGTAAACTGTAGATCCTGTTGTCCCTTTCAATGAGAATCTAGTCAACACAATTGATAGGCGTATCCCTTCTCATGTGCTAAGGTACCGAGTGAAGGACAAACCGTGGTTCAATGATGATTGTAGACGTGCTTATTTAGAGAAGCACGAGGCCTATCACTTTTGGAAGGGTAACAGATCAGATATGACCTGGAACAACTATACTCAGCTTCGAGCTTTTGCTCAGAGAGTTTATGCCTCAACTGAAAAGGAGTACAATTTAACCATAAAAGAAACCCTTTCTGGTACAACTCAGGAACATAAATGGTGGTCTACCCTTAAATCTGCACTCTTTGGTGTAGATGCAACAGTTCCTCCTTTACTTAAACCAGATGGCTCAGTCACTCACTGTCCAAAGGAAAAGGCAACCCTTTTGGCTGATGTTTTTGACAGTAAACAGAGTAATGAAAAACTTGAAATTCCTCATTCCTGTTTTCCTGAGGCTAAACTAACTAGTTTAGCTTTTTGATCTCGTGAGATTAAAGCTCTGTTGATGGACCTTGATGCTTATGGAGGTGTAAATCCAAATGGTATTTTTCCATTGTTTTTTATAAAGACAGCAGATTTCTTAGCTCCAAAGTTATCTGTTATTTTGCGCAAGTTAGCAAGAAGAGGAGCTTTTAGCACTTGTTGGAGAATTGGTAATGTTACTCCTCTATGTAAATGTGTTAGTGGTAGCTCAAGTCCCACTGATTACCGCCCAATTTCCATAACTCATATTATCTAAAGTTTTTGAACGTCTTCTGGCAAAAAGTCTTAATAGGTTTGCTGAAGGTAATCATCTACTCCTAGTTTGCAATTTGGGTTTCGTAAAGGCCTTGGAGCATGTGATGCCCTTCTTACAATCTCCAATGCTGTAAAGAAATCCCTTGATTGTGGTCAGGAAGTTCGTATGATTGGCCTTGATTTTAGTGCTGCCTTTGACCGTGTTAATCATGAGGCCCTTGTTTTCAAACTGGAACAGTTGGGAGTGGGTGGGTCATCTCTTAGCATTATTATTGATTTTTTAAGTAATAGATCTCAAAGAGTTGTTGTTGATGGGCACCATAGTGAGTATAGGAATGTGATATCCGGTGTTCCACAGGGTAGTGTTCTTGGCCCATTACTTTTCATACTATATACACATGACATGTGGTTTGGCCCAGAAAACAAGCTTGTTGCATATGCAGATGATGCTACTCTCTTTGCATCAATTCCATCCCCTGAATGTAGATCTGGGGATTGTGAATCCCTTAATAGAGATTTAGCTAAAATTAGTGCATGGTGCAAATTATGGGGTATGAAGTTGAATCCTAACAAAACTCAAAGTATGATTGTAAGTAGGTCAAGGACGGTGGCTCCTCAACATTCGGATCTCAGTATTGATAATATTTCTTTAAATTTGTATGACTCTTTTAAATTTTAGGTGTGAGACTCGACAGAAAATTTACTTTTGAGAAACACATTAGGTCTGTGTCTTCTTCAATTGCACAAAAAATTGGCTTATTGAGAAAGTCTTCCAAGATTTTCGGTGATCAATCTATTCTGAAGAAGTGTTTTAATTCTTTCATTCTACCTTGTTTTGAGTATTGTTCTCCTGTCTGGTGTTCAGCTGCTGATTCTCATCTTAATTTGTTGGACAGAAACTTACAGTCTATTAAATTTCTTATTCCTGATCTAGATATTAATCTTTTGCACCGTCGTTCAATTAGTTCATTATGCATGCTGCATAAGATTTTTCATAATTCTGACCATCCTTTACATTCAGATCTCCCTGGACAATTCTATCCTGTTCGTAATACTAGGCAGGCAGTTAATTCTAATAGCCAGGCCTTCTCCATCAATTCTAATAGCCAGGCCCCCTCCATCATGAGGCTCAATACTACACAGTATTCTAGCAGTTTTATTCCAGCTGTTACTAAGTTGTGGAAGGATCTTCCTAATCGGGTAGTTGAATCAGTAGAACTTCAAAAGTTCAAAGTAGGAGCAAATGTTTTTATGTTGACCAGGCTGACATGAGTCTTTCTATTGTTTATATATGACATATCTGTTTTTGACATTGTTGATAGTTTATACAGTATAGAACATATCTGTTTTGATGCTGTTACTGTTTTTAGAATGATATAATGTTAATTTATTCTCATCATTTATTTATTTCCTTATTTCCTTTCTTCACTGGGCTATTTTTCTCTGTTGGAGCCCTTGGGCTTATAGCATCTTGCTCTTCCAACTAGGGTTGTAGCTTGGCTAGTAATAATAATAATAATAATAATAATAATAATAATAATAATAATACTGAGAAAGGGCCACTATTTCACTATCTCTAGCCTCTGAGGCTAGGGCAAACAAGAATATAACTTTTTGAGTCAAATCTTTCAGAGAGCAATTCTCGTTGTCCAATATCGAGGCAAAGTGTAGTACCTTATCCAAGGACCATGAAATGGGCTTTGGAGGAGCTGCAGGCCTAAGCCTAGCGTAGGCCTTGGGGATCTTGTTAAAGATTTCATTAGAAAAGTCTACTAGGAAGGCGTAGAGCAAGGGTCTAGTCAAGGCAGATTTACACGTAGTTATCGTGTTGGCTGCTAAACCTTGTTCATGAAGATGAATAAAGAAGGATAAACAGAAATCTGTTGAGATTTCTTTTGGTTTTCTTGCCTTGACAGAAGCAACCCACTTCTTCCAAGATGACTCATATTGCCTTGGTAGATTTAGACTTATATTCCTCTAAGAAGTCTATACTTTCTTTCGAGATTCCAAACCTTTTCCTTACTGGTAAGGAGAGAAAATCATGAGATGAAGATCTTGGGTTTTCTGTGATGAAGCGAAGACAGTCGACTTCTGTACTTATTGAGTCAGAACTGGGTCCGGCAGAGGAATCAGCCTCGGCTGCAATTCCAATACTAGAGGGAACCAGTTGCTCTTGGGCCACTTGTGAGCCCCTAGGGCTGCTGTTCCTTGAAAAGATCTCAACTTGTTGAGGACCTTCAGCAGCAGGTTGGTTGGAGGGAACAGATAAATCCTGGTCCACCTGTTCCAGTCGAGGGACATGGTGTCCACTGCTTCCGCTAGAGGGTCCTCGTATAGGGCCACATACCGAGAAAGTTTCTCGTTGTCGCTCGTCGTGAAGAGGTCGATCTGCAGTTCTGGGACTTGATGTAAGATGAAGGAGAATGATCTTGTGTCTAGGGACCATTCTGACTCTATCGGTGTTAGTCTGGATAGAGCGTCCGCCGTCACATTGCGGAAACCTTGAAGGTGAACTGCTGATAAATGCCATCTCTTCTTTTCCGCTAAGTGGAAGATGGCCAACATTACTTGGTTGAGTTGGGGTGATCTCGAGACTTGACGATTCAGGCATCTCATTATCATCTCGCTGTCCAGAATCAGTCTTATGTGGACTGAAGGGCGAGGGGACAATTTATTCAGTGTGAGGAAGACTGCCATGGCTTCCAAAATGTTGATGTGGAAGGTCTTGAATAGAGAGGACCAAGTTCCCTGGACTTTCCGTTGATGAGAGTGACCTCCCCATCCTTCCAATGATGCGTCCGTGTGGATGATGACCGAGGGTGGAGGCGGTTGCAGAGGCACTGACCTCTTCAAGTTCTTGGCCTCCGACCATGGCTTGAGAAGTGATCGTAGTCGGATCGGCATTGGTCTTATTAGATCTCTTTTAGCGTTTGATGCGTATCTTCTCCAGACTCCTGATGCATCTTTTAGCTGTGCTCTAAGCCCTGGGTCTGTCACTGATGCAAACTGAAGGGAGCCCAGCACTCTCTCCTGTTGGCGTCTTGAAATCCTGTCGGATTTTAGAAGTCTCTTGACAGATCCAGCTATCTCTCTCCTCTTCTTTAATGGAATGGAGAGACGATGTGACTGTAAGTCCCAAAATATGCCTAGCCATTGGAATTTCTGAGCTGGAGATAGTTGAGACTTTTTGGTGTTAATCTTGAATCCTAGATGTTCCAGGAACTGGATCACTTTCTTGGATGCTTGCATGCATTTCGACTCGGATGCTGCCCACACCAGCCAATCGTCCAGATAGGATACCACCTGGACACCTTGTAGGCGTAGTTATTGAACGACTGCATCTGCAAGCTTCGTGAAGATCCTTGGGGCTATGTTTAGTCTTAAGGGCATGGCTCTGAAAGCGTACTTTCTTTTTTGTAGCCTGAATCCTAGGTAGGAGGAGAGTTGGCGATTGATCGGAATATGCCAATAGGCATCTGCCATGTCTATGGAGATTGTGTATGCCCTTTTGGGCAATAGGGTCCTTATGTGTTGAAGGGTCAGCATCCTGAACTTGTCGTTTTCTATGAACTTGTTGAGTGGCGACAAATCCAGAATGACTCTGAGTTTGTCTGAGTCCTTCTTGGGAACACAAAACAGCCTTCCTTGGAACTTAATGGACTTTGCCCTCCTTATTACCCGTTTGCTCAAGAGTTCTTGGGTATATTCTTCCAGAAAGGGGGTGGAGTTTTGGAAGAAATGAGGAAATGATGGTGGAGCTGTCTTCCAGCTCCAACCCAGTCCGTTCTTGATTAGGCTGTGGGCCGATGGATCGAAGGTCCAGCGATTCCGGAATAGTCAGAGTCTTCCTCCTACTGGAAGCATCTCATTGCTTCTGGTGTCCGGAGGGCTTGCCTCCTTGACCGCGTCCTCCCCTACCCCCTCTTCCTCTTGAGGGACGTTTAGAGGAACCTCTACTTGACCTTCTACCTTTATAGCGAAAGGTAGTGGTCTGGTTGTCATAGGCGGGAGTGAAGGGTGGTGACTGATTCACCACCTGCTGGGGTACCATCTGGTAGGTGGGTTGGGGCTGTGCCACCATCTTGGGCACCGAGGTCATGGGAAGTTGCTGCTGTTGTCTTGCGGGGCGAGAGGGCAACCATGGCCTCTTTGTCTTCCATTTTGGTTGGGGACCCTCATCCGGGGAAGACTTCCTTTTAGCCGACATACCCCACTTCTAGAGAAGATTCCTGTTCTCCGTGGCGGCCTTGTCGACTATCTCCTTGACCACTTCATTTGGGAAGAGGTCTTTCCCCCAGATATTGGAAGATATCAACTTCCTAGGTTCGTGTCTCACCGCAGCTGAGGCAAACACGAACTCCCTGCAAGGCCTTCTAGCCCTAACAAAGCCATAAAAGTCTTTAATCAGAGTTGCCAAATGTGTTTTGGCCAAGACCATGAACATGTCTGGGGACATATGTTCACTGGCCATCGCCTCCATAGTAATCTGGGGGGACAGAGAGGCAGCAAGCCTTTCCTTCGTCTCCTGCTCCCTACGCAGGAGTAAATCAGACAACTTGGGGAGGTTTTCGCTGAACTGACGTCCAGCGATATCTGCCTCCAACTTCCCGACTGAGAAGGTAAGCTGAATATCTTTCCTTCCAGTCCTTGTGATCTGTAGGCAGGGCTAGGGAAAGAGGCCTACACTCCTCCAGTATAGGGCAAGGTTTCCCAGCTTCCACTGCCTTGATCACCGCCTTGAACCCTTTCTCCGCAAAGGGAAAGGCCATTGTTGCTGGAGCAAGAAAGGAAGGGTGTTTCTTACTCAGGGCTGGCACCTTAGAATTAGTGAGGCCCCTGTCCTTCAGACTGCTGGCCAACAAAGCTTGAGCCTTTGTATGGTCAAGCACTATGACCTCCTTCGGCTCTGTCTCCTCTTTGGATACAGGTTCTGCATTTAGACGGACGAATCAGTCAGGGTAGGAATCAAAGCTGGGCCAGAACTCGATGTTCTTGATAAGGACAGCTCCCAGCATCTCCAAGATGAAGATCTTCCCATTCGTGATGGGCATGTACTCAGCATGCCTCCATGGGTTCACCTCAGAACACGAGGGAAGATCCTTGACATTGAGTCTCTTATGAGACCCACTGGACGCTGCAAGCTGATGAATCTCCTTCCTTAGCGCAGCTTCCCTCTCTTCCCTCCTCTTCTGGAACGTTTCCATCATGGCCATGATGGCAGACAGGGTCTTATCTGACATATCAGGTTAAGGAGCGGAGGACGCAGAGGGCACTGGTTCTGGGGCTGGAACCAACGAAATAGACACAGTTTCGATTTCATCCTCTTCCGTCTCTGGAGCCAACGTTGACTCCTCTTCCTGACCTTCAGCAAGAAGGTCCTTTTCGGTGTCTTCTGACACCTCTAACATCCTCTCGTCGTCTAGATGGATGTCTTTCATCGCATCCGAGACATCCGTATCTACGGATATCTGGACACAAGGGATCTCAGGGATGAGGCTGTGGAATAACAGCATCTGCAGATGCTTTGGGGAATAGATAGGCCCTCATACGCTCGTTTGGGAGGTAAGGCCCCGTGGCATTTTTCTGGAAGCCACGAACCCATCTACGCTGCTTACTCTGAGCTGCATCCCTTGACTCCGTTGTCTTAGGATCTTTAAAGGCCTCACTAACTAAGGCTTTGCACACATTACATACATGGGGGTCCCAATATTTGAGAGGTCCCTTGGTGATGGAACAATGGGAGTGTGTCCTACACTCCTCGTGGAGGCAGAAGTCCTTGCTGCGGACGTTGCAGAAGATGCCTCGGCACTTCACATGGTCCTCCTGTAAAGAGAGGAAAATAAAGTGAGTATAAGGTAGTTCATCTCACTAGATAAACTAATAAATATTATTAATAATATTTTCCATTTTATTTTATTGCATATAGCTTAGGATAGATAAATTAGAAATGAATTAGGAGAGACACATACATGTGTTTCCTGCCCAGCCAATTTCTGTGACCTCCCTAAAAATTAAGCCTAGGGTTATCCTCCTTAGGAGGCCCAATGGAAGTGTCTAGCTTATAAGGCTAGCTGCGTGTAACTTAACACCAACTTCCAAAGATTAGTAATGAGTGTCATTGGTAACTGATCATCTATCAGTATATGGAAAGAGAGTTCCTTTTCTTATCTTATGTGGTCTCAGCAATAGACTGTGCCTGAACACACAGAGTATGTTGGAAATTTAACTACTGTTTACTTTTATACCATAGTTTTCTGTTTGCAGTATGATCTATACTGCAAATATACTGGCTACTGTATAGACATATACTGTAGTTGTAGCTGGCATGTTGCTGGCAAGGCTAGCACCTTGGGCACAGTTCAACTGGCACAACATTGACTGAATTAGTAGCCGGTGGCTTGCCGGTCGCCGGCGGGTCACCGGCTGTCGGCACACTAGCCCAGTCAGCATTCTATGTGACAGGGTGGTGGCCGGTAGTCAGAACTCGGCCGGCTCTTGCCGGCTAAGTCAGTTGTGTCAGTAGATCATTAGCTGTCGGCACACAATTCTAGCCAGCATCTTGCTGGCTAGGGTAGGGGCCGGCAGCCGCCAGTTAGGTTAGCTAGGGTAGGGGCCGGCAGCCGCCAGTTAGGTTAGTACCTGGCGGCACTAGCTGATAGAGAGAGAAAGCAAGGAGTGAAGGATGTTGTAAGAGCACTGTCTCACTTCTTTCCTCCGGAATGAGGGTTCAAATGGAAGGGGAGAATATTCAATATTCAGGCTTCCACCCATTCACCTCCATTGTCGGTCACTGCCGGACACCGGTTGTGAATGGCAATCCAAGAGAGGACTGAAGAACACTCTATAGCAAAGGGATCTTCTGCCAGCAGCTGGTCCCGCCAACACAGCTATCCCAGAGCCTGTGTCCGAAGGGAAAGCTGAGCGACTAGGCCATACTAGCAGAAGCCCAAGCCGGCCCTACAACTTGCTGGCAAGCGGTGAGATTGCAGGACGATAGCCAAAGGGTTATGATAGCTAGGCAATCACTAAAGGACAGAGGGGGGAGGGAAAGGGTCCTGTATAGGGTGTGAGAGGAGCCGGCAGGTTACTGGTCCTACCGCACCCTAAGGAAGCTCTGTTTCAGTATCGGCGCCATCCTAGGTGGAAGGAGAATCTATTCTCCAACCTAGGGTCTGCCAATACAGTTAAGGGGCCGGCAGCCACCTAGCCGCCACCCTTAAACAAGAGAGAAACAGAGTTCCAGTGCCGGCGCCATCCTAGGCAGCAGAAGAATAACTGTTCTTCAGCCTAGGGTCTGCAAGCACAGGGCTAGTCTACTAGACTGCAGGGAGAAAGGGGTAAAACATATGACTCCTTCATGTGCAATCTAGGAAGGCTTAGCCTCCTATGCCAACAACATAAATCAACAGGGGAATCTCAGTCACCCTACCGATCAGCTGCCGGCACAAGACTATATACTCTGAGGTTCTGACCCAAACACAAAGCTTAACATCTGCAGCTATTTGAAGGGGCAGAAAAACCCTAGCCTAGTCTTGCCTGAATGACAACTTGAGGCAGACCAACTAGGGTTGTAGACAAAGGCTACGCTCAGAGGGAAAGACGGATTACCCTATACACAAGGGTAACCGGGGAGTACAGTATGTATGAAAGTATACTAAAGCCACTAGGCTATTAGTCTAGTGGCAGTGAGATCAACTACCTAAATCATCGAAGCTCTCTCGTATACTATCTCAGAAGAGGGAAGTTATATGCAATCGATATATCTTACATGTATGAATTGCCTAATTATCTTCATTTGAATTTAATAACACCAGGAAGGAACACTTATTATATCATGCATGAAAGTAAACTAGAACGCCTAGGCTAGGAAGCCTAGCGTAAACAAGATCGGCTACCTGAATTGCCGACGCTAATGTGAATACAATCGTCATAATATAATTAATTCTTAGCAATGAACACTAAATAGCTAATATCATTTATGCTATTATACTTGGAAAGTCGTTCTGGCTAACTAAATAACTCATGCGTCACGAACGACAGCGCCGAAGACGCCTCCGGTTCAGGCAATAGCTCTGCCCAAAAACCAACTTAATTTTGACTTAATTTTTTACTTTACGGCAAGAGCTAAATTTATACAACGTAAAGATCAAATACTCAACTTTCCAGAGGCAGAAGAAGCTGGAGATTGCATGATAAATCCGAAATATTGAGAGCTACCGGGAAAATCACCGAGCGAGTTCGCTACAGAAAGAGGAATAAAGATGGCGGCGATGGTGGCGCCATCTGAGCACTCAAACAGTAACGGAGGAGGGGAACCTTATTAACGGCTCCTCTCTTATTTTTCCACTTTTCCCCCGCGAAGCGTAAACGCTGTGCGGGGTGCAGATTGCTATGTGGCGTGTCAAGAATACGTCCCCTGATATTTTGCGATATCCTTAAGGGAAACTTTAAGGATATTCGCGCCAGGAGTTAGAATTCTGGAGACCTTAAGTTAAATTCTCTGGGAATATCACTGTAGTTAAATATATCCTAGGAAGCTACTTAAAGGAACCTTCCATTAGGACGACATGGCCTGAGCCCAAAAAGGGGACTATAGTTTCACAGAGAAGTCATGCGCAGTGTTGCACACCCACCGACTAAGATCTAGCGAGATGGGTGAGCAAGCTCTTCTGCCTGATGAAGGTTTGCGAGCAACCCAGGTTGCATGTCTTACATTATTACCCATGGTGGGTTTGCGAGACCCTTACCTAGTTCCTATAGCGTGTTTGCGAAACTCTCGCCTCGCCTTAGTAACCATGGCGGGTTTGCAAGACCCTCGCCTCGCTTAGTACCAATGGCGGTTTTGCGAGACCCTCCTCGCCAGTGTTAGTGTGCGCTAGTGCTGGGCTGGGCATATTGATACTTCCAAAATAACCCCAGTATTGAAAGTACAGTGAACCCTCGTTTATCGCGGTACAGTATACATACAAAAGATTCATGGAAAAGAAGCACATCCATTACATTTGTAGTACAGTAGTAGCCAACAGCAGCCTTACACCATTCTAATATGGTATGACTGCATCTGATTTGCGTTTCATGTTCGATTTAATTTTACTACGTACTGTATTCAGTACGGAATTATCGTATGATCACATTCTCTTTTCGTGTTTTATTTCTTTCTGTGTTTAATTATATGTCATATGTAATGCAATGAACAATCAGTAAGAGCAGATATTACTAATTACAGTATTAATGGAATTACAGGTAACGAAATATCGTATTTGGGGTCTTCAGATATTGCGGTATTTTCGAAATTTCCGGAAAATCCGCGATATGTATATATATATATGGGTTATGAAAAAAATCCGCGAAGTGGTGAATCCGCGATGGTCGAACCGCGAAGTAGCGAGGGTTTCTCTGTATTTTACGTCTCTTCAGACGGAGGTGTCTTTTCCTGGGACACCTCTTCAACTTCTTCCTGGGACACTTCTTCAATTTCTTCCGAGGGCATTGTGATCGGAAGTTGCTGCCGCTGCTTCTTTTTTCGCTCTAAGTGCATCCTGTAGGGAGTCGTGTGTTCATCGATCTTGTTGCAGAATTGCATAGAACGAACCATATCCTCGTCCCACTCTTGCAACATTTCTTTCACCTCCTTCGCAAGCTTGCAGAGCTTGGCAAGCCGTTCTAATGTTAAGCCCGTTTCTTCGACAATTTCTTGGATCTCTTCCTGTGTTTCACTGTCTTCTTCACTGGCCGATTTTGTCAGGTCTTCGAGGTCTGCGGCCTCGTAACTTCTACCGTCTTTTAACATATCGAGAAGCGTCACCTTCTCAGCAATCGTCATCATCCTTCGGTGGCGTTTAGGCTCACTACCAGCCTTAGTAGAAGCAGAACGCTTGGGAGGCATTGTACAGTAGGGTTTAACAGAAAGTTCAACAAAAAGTTCAACTTAAAACAGTCACGCACAGCACAGATTAAAGTCCGTAATAACTTAACAACATCTACACAGCGATACGGCGGGAGACAAAGTGACCGCAAAAACCTAGATGCTGCGGGTTGGAGATGCGGGCAAAACACCAATCACAGGCTAGATAACAAAACTTGAGTTCTGATTCGTCATCTATCAGCGCTTGAACCAATCACAACCCGTCTTATATGCTACGTAGGTTACCAATTCAAAGTACAAGATACCCTGCGTATACTGTACAGTAATAATAATAATAATAATAATAATAATAATAATAATAATAATAAATAATGATACTGTAATAATAATAATAATAATAATAATGATAATAATAACAATAATAATTTTAATAACAACAACAACAATAATAATAATAATAACAATAATAATAAACGGATTTTGAGCGAAGCGAAAAATCTATTTTTGGGTGAGATGGCCATGTCGTCCTGATGGAAGTTCCTATAGGGTAGCTTCCTAGGGTATATTACAACTACAGCGATATTCCCAGAGAATTTACCTTAAGGTACCAGAATTCTAACTCCTGGAGCGAGTATCCCTCGTGAAAGGGATATCGCGACATATCAGAGGACGTATTCTAGACACGCCACATGGCAATCTACATCCTGGACAGAGATTTCGTCTCGTAGGAGGTGATTGGCGAGATACGAATTCGGGAAAGAAAAAGGGGAGCCGCTCCCAAGGCTTCCCTATCCCCCGATTCGTATGCGTGCGTATTCCTTGTAGCGTACACGAGGTGCTACAGATACTGTATGTAGGGAGGGGTCCTACAGCCCTTTCTTAGAAAGGCAAGGGCGGGTCCATCAGGACGACATGGCCATCTCACCCAAAAATAGATTTTTCGCTTCGCTCAAAATCCGTTTTTTGGGCTCAAGCCATGTCGTCCTGATGGAAGTGTACCAGAGCATTACTGTATCTGTGGATTCTCAGAACGTGCCGTACTCCCCGGAGGTAATTTTTTCCCGGTCGACTAGACCTAGAGACCTAAGATGTTACCGTTATACATCTTTTCAACTAACTATAAACTATGTTAGAGCTTCCTGCCCCCTACAAGGAAGAGTCCTACTAGACTCTGGAAAAGTCTTGAAGAGTACATATATCTATGTATGAATACCAGGCAAGCTAATATAGTGGTCTCGCCCTATATTAAGTAAAGCATAGTTTGTATAGAACCACTGCGTCAATATATATTGACCAGTAATCCGCACAATACTTGTATTGGACAAAGGTTTATATCCGCATAGGAAGAAACTAATAAAACCGCCCTCGTCCCTTTATGGGACGGAGTCCTCCCATTAGGGGACTACATAAACCAATGCAACATAGCTTGCATAACAGAACAATTCTATCAGAATTATCCCAGATAAGATACATAGAATTAAATGCTCAATTATACCAATAAATTGACACAGGTGAAAGAGACGCAAGGTTCTCAAGAACAAGTTTATTGACAGACAATAAACAGACAGGTTAACAACAAATATATATATATATATATAAAAGAGGATAACCCAAAACTTTAAGCATAAGTATGATAGTAAACAGAACTTGTTTATCTGAAAGAAAAACCATTAAATGCCACTTTAATAAGATACCGAGGTATCAAGTCATAAAAGTCTGTATTACAAATCAATCACATTAGCGTTAGAAACGCTCGGCACACATGTCTGTACTTATGCTAGGTTCACCTTTGAAAGAAGGAACAGTCTATGTAGGCACTTAGTGCCCTCATTTAGTTTGTAGTACAGTATGTACCTACACACTCACCCTGGACTTAATCGTCCCAATTAAGACCACTGTTCCTCGCAGAGTTAAACAGTAGGGTTAACTACACGACCCACTGCTACCACAGATCTCTTAAGTTCCTCTACTTGCTTCGCATAGTGGCGAAAGAACACCCTGGAAGACTTCCAGCCCGTGTATGAACGGAGATGTTCAAAATCCATACAATTAAAGAAATTTAGGGATGAGGCAACTTTCCTCGGATCGTGACCTGCGGGTGTACTGTCAGGATCCGCTCTGCGAATAAAATATGTGATTTTCGCTCTGAGTTGATTCAGAGATAAATTTGAGCCTGATGTTTCTCCCCTGAATAGTTGACCACCCTTGAATTCTGAAGTTCTACGAAGATAGACCTTTAGGCATTCTACTGGACATAGAGATGCATCTTCTTTCAGAGGGCAGATTCTCCAGGGACCCCACCTGTTGGTGGGTAACTCATTCTTGGCGAGAAACGTAGGATCCGGAAACAGGTTCAGATCCCCCCCATCCAGGAACTGAACACGACCTGCCTCTCTCGAGAGGGCTACGATCTCACTAACCCTGGCCCCGGACGCGAGTGCAAATAGGAAAATAACTTTTTGCGTCAAATCCTTTAACGCACATTCTTCATTGCTCAACAGGGAGGCGAAATGAAGAACTTTGTCTAAAGACCATGAGATGGGCTTTGGAGGTGCTGAAGGTCTGAGCCTAGCGCAGGCTTTCGGAACTTTATTAAAGATCTCGTTACCTAGGTCGATCTGGAAGGCAAATAAAATGGGTCTCATCAAAGCAGATTTACACACTGAAATCGTGTTAGCTGCCAACCCTTGGCCATGGAGGTGGATGAAGAAAGATAAGCAGAAGTCTGTTGAGATCTCCTGCGGATTCTTTGCCTTTACAAAGGCCACCCATTTTCTCCAAGATGACTCATATTGCCTTCTAGTCGATTTGCACTTATATTCCTCTAGGAAGTCTATGCTGGCTTTCGAAATCCCGAAACGCTTTCTCACCGCAAGGGCGAGAAAATCATGAGCTGCAGGGTCCGGGTTTTCTGTAATGAAGCGCAGACAGTCGACTTCTGGACTCGCTGGGTCAGAACTGGATGTGGTAGCGGCACAAACTTCATCTGTAGTTCCAACGCCAAGGGGAACCACATACTGTTCGGCCACTTGTGGGCCACTATTTCCGCTACCCCCTTGAAGGATCTCAGTTTGTTGAGGACCATCAACAGAAGGTTGTGAGGAGGGAACAGATAAATCCTGGACCATCTGTTCCAGTCGAGGGACATCGCGTCCACTGCTTCCGCTAAGGGGTCCTCGTACGGGGACACGTACAGGGGCAACTTCTTGTTGTCTTTCGTCGCAAAGAGGTCTATCTGCAGTTCTGGGACTTGATTCAGAATGAAGGAGAATGATCCTGCGTCTAAGGACCATTCCGACTCTATCGGTGTGAACCTGGATAGAGCGTCCGCTGTCACATTGCGGACTCCTTGAAGGTGAACTGCCGACAGGTACCACTTCTTCTTTTCCGCCAATCGGAAAATGGCTAACATCACCTGGTTGAGAGGTGGTGACCTCGACCCTTGTCGATTCAAGCATCTCACAACCACCTCGCTGTCCATCACCAATCTTATGTGGATCGAGTGACGCGGGGAGACTTTCTTTAAGGTAAGGACCACTGCCATAGCTTCTAGAAAGTTTATATGAAAGGTCCTGAATAGCTTGGACCAAGTCCCCTGGACTTTTTTCCGATGAGAGTGACCTCCCCATCCCTCCTTTGAGGCGTCTGAGTGAATCGTCATCGACGGGGGAGGTGGCTGAAGAAGAACCGACTTCTTTAGATGTCTGGCTTGGGACCAAGGCCTGAGAAGAGTACGTAGCCGAGGCGGCACTGGTCTTCTCAGATCTCTTCGCGCGTTTGATGCATACCTTCTCCAAACTCCGGTTGCATCCTTTAGCTGTGCTCTTAGCACTGGGTCTGTCACTGAAGCAAACTGGAGAGAGCCTAGTACCCTCTCCTGTTCGCGTCTTGATATCCTTTCGGAATCTAGAAGTCTCTTGACAGAGCCCGCTATCTCCTTCCTTTTCTTCGTCGGGATGGAGAAACTGTGTGACAAAAGGTCCCAGTGGATTCCCAGCCACTGGAACTTTTGGGATGGAGAAAGTCGAGAGACTTTTTTCTGTTGATCTTGAAGCCTAGGTACTCTAGGAACTGGATCACCTGACTGGAAGCTTGCAAGCATTCGGTCTCGGATGCTGCCCACACCAGCCAGTCGTCCAGGTAGGCTACTACCTGAATTCCCTTTAGGCGTAATTGTTTGAGAGCTGCGCTCGCAATCTTCGTGAAAATCCTTGGGGCTATGTTTAGCCCGAATGGCATGGCTCTGAAGGCGTATAGTCTCCGTTGTAGCCTGAACCCTAGGTAGGGGGAGAGTCGACGGCTGATTGGAATGTGCCAATAGGCGTCTGACAAGTCTATAGAGACTGAGTATGCCCTCTTGGGCAGTAAGGTCCTTATGTGTTGCAGTGTTAGCATCTTGAATTTGCAATTCACTATGAACTTGTTGAGTGGCGACAAGTCCAGAATGACTCTGAGCTTTTCCGAGTCTTTCTTGGGAACACAAAACAGCCTCCCTTGGAATTTGATGGACTTCACCTTTTGGATCACCTTTTTCTCCAACAGTTCTTGAACGTACTCCTCCAGAACGGGGGTGGAGTGTTGGAAAAACCGAAGGCACGGGGGTGGAGTGCTGTACCAGCTCCAGCCCAGTCCATTCTTGAGTAGGGTTTTGGGCCCAGGGATCGAAGGTCCAGCGATCCCAAAATTTCATCAGTCTCCCTCCTACCGGTATCGTTTCACTTGGACTGCCGTCCTGAGGTCTTGCCTCCCTGACCACGACCACCTCTGAATCCCCTTCCCCTTGAGGGGCGCCTAGACGAGCCTCTGGCTGCTCCTCTAGGTTTTGCACGAAAGGAAGAAGACTGTCCTTCGAACGTTGGGGTGAATGTGGTTGACTGACCTGGCACAGCCTGGGGTACCCACTGAAAAGTAGTCGGGGTTTGTGCCACCATCTGGGGCACTGGAGGCAATGGCAATTGCAGTTGCTGTTGCTGTCTAAAAGGCTTGGCTGGCCGAGACGGTAGCCTAGTCCTCATATTCTTCCTCTTTGGTTGAGGACCCTCATCTGGGGAAGACTTTCTTTTGATAGCCAGGCCCCACTTCTGGAGAAGGTTTCTATTCTCCACGGCGGCCTTATCAACAACTTCTTTGACCACATCGGTAGGGAAAAGGTCTTTTCCCCAAATGTTGGAGGAGATTAACTTCCTTGGCTCGTGTCTCACCGTAGCCCCGGTGAACACGAACTCCCTGCAAGCTCTCCTTGCCTTGACGAAGCCATAAAGGTCCTTCGTCACTGTGGCTAGGTGAGACTTAGCCACTACCATGAACATTTCATGGACCTTGGGGTCACTTGCCATCGTCTCAAGAGTAGTCTGATGAGACATTGAGGCAGCCAGCCTTTCTTTTGTCTCGAACTCTCTTCGTAAAAGAGAGTCGGACAGCTTGGGGAGGTCCTCGCCGAATTGCCGTCCGGCAATATCAGCCTCCAACTTTCCCACTGAGAATGTCAGATGGACATCCTTCCAGTCTTTGTGGTCCATAGGCAGGGCCAGCGACAAGGGTTTACACTCCTCCAGGGAGGGGCAAGGCTTGCCGGCCTCGACTGCCTTTAGGACAGCCGCAAACCCTTTCTGTAGAAAGGGGAAGGCTCTAGCAGGAGAGGACACAAAAGAAGGGAGCTTCTTGCTCAATGCAGCTACCTTCGAGTTAGAGAAGCCCCTCTCTTTCATCGAGGATGAAAGTAGGGCTTGAGCCTTAGCGTGGTCCATAATTATGACCTCCTTCGGCTCTGTCTCCTCCCTTGAAGCTGGTTCTTTTCTCAGCCGGACATAGCAGTCCGGATATGATGCCTTGCTGGGCCAGAATTCCACCTCCTCTAGGGGAACTGAACCCAGCTTATCCGAGATGACGATCTTTCCAGTCGTCATCGGCATGTGCTCAGCATACCTCCATGGGTTAGCATCTGAGCATAAGGGAAGGTCTTTCACATTGAGCCTTTTCCGGGGCCCACGTGATTCTGCCAGGGACTGCATACGCAGTTCCATAGCAGCCGCCTTCTCCTGATTCTCCTTCTGCATTTGTTGGATCATTCCAACAATCGAAGAGAGGGCCTGTCCCAGTTCTACTGGGAGACCGGCCGATGTTGAGGGGATAGGCTCCGGAATCTGAACCGGAGTAGCCGACACCTCGTCGACCTCATCCTCTACGACATCCGGGGTTTGAACTTCATCCTGACCTTCTGCCAGGAGGTCTTGTTCCAAACGTTCGTCCAGGTCAGACATCCTGTCATCTAACTGGATGTCTTGCATCGCGACTGCGACTTCCACGTCCACCTGGACTTGATCTTGAGGGATCTCCTCTTGAGGCTGGGGAATCACTGCATCAGCTGATGCCTGGGGAAAAAGATACGCCCTCATCTTCTCACTTGGAAGATAAGGGCCAGAGGTGTTCTTCTTGAAGCCCCTTACCCAAGTACGAAGCTTCTCCCTTGCTATATCCCTTGATTCCGCCGTTCTAGGGGAATCAAAAGCCTCAGTAATCAGGTTAGTGCATACAGTACATACCTGAGGGTCCCAATACTGGAGATCATCCTTGGAGACAGTGCATGCTGCGTGTCTCCTACAACACTCATGTCCGCAGAGGTTCTTGCTGCGGCCGTTGCAGAAAACATTTCCGCACTTCGGAGGGTCCTCCTGTAAAGAGAAGAAATTTCCATGAGTATCAAGTGAACTATGTATCACTGGATATGCATAGTATAGCATAACAATTCATAAAGGAAAGACACACACTTGTGTTTCCCTCACAACCCATTGTTGCAGCCTTCCAGATAATAAAATCAAAATGGTTTATCTCTTCTAGAGTAACCAATGCAAGGTTTCCAGAGGAAACAGGTGGAGCTCACACCTAAGCAATGATTTTAAAATCCTGGATAATAGACAGGAAAGAACTCAGCTTCCTATCAGAGGGCAACAGCAAAGGGATGTGCAAGAAAACACTATAGTGTTAGAAGACACAGTGCTGTACCAAAACCCTTACCATAGTTTTCTTCTTACTGTATATGTTATACTGAAGAATACTAGTACAGTATAGGGGGATGTGTGCCGGCCTGCCTTTGCCGGCCGGCACACACCACAACTAGCTTTAAAGTATACTACTTAACAGCTATAGGGCGGCAGCACTCTGGTTCAAATGCCTGTGCCGGTCGGCAGCAACTGCCGGCCGGTAACAGCCAATGTTGGCCGGCAATGGCTGCCGGCCAGCAACTACACAAGGTAGTACCCAGCTGCCGGCCACACTCTTGGTGACCGGCAGACAAGGGCTGACATAAGCCGGCCGGCAAAGGTACAAGACCGATGCCAGCCGGCAGCAAAAGAACCAGAGGACTACACCTGCCCGGCTGCCGGCCTCATAGGCCGGCAGCCGGGTCAGGTACAGCACTAGAAGAAAAATAGAATGGATGCCGGGATAAGAGTGTACACAACCTCCAAGCCCGGCAACCGAAAGAGTGCATGTAAGGAAGGGGAGAAACTAATTCAGGCTTCCTGACCAATGCCGTCTGGCTCTGCCGGCAGGCATGGATGAGGGACCAAGAGAGGTCCGGGCAGCACTCGAAAACATAAGACCCTTGCCGGCCAGCAGCTCTGCCGGCCGGAAAGGGGCTGAGTCAATTCCACATCCTAACCTATACTAGGTCCAGATGTAGAACGACGTACAGTACAGTAATGGCTCGGCCATTACGAAGAAAGAGGGGGAAGGGACAAGAGGGTCCTGCCAACCTTGCTTTAGTGACAGATCACCCGCAGCCAAGAAACTTATCTTAGCCTAAGGGAGATCTAAGGGGGAAGGCCAGCAATACTTGCCAGCTCCCAGAGCACCAAAGCAAGGAAGGCGTTGCTACTCCCAAGGAAAGAACTTATCCTCCCCCGAGAACAGCAACAAGGACTAGTCTGGTAGATCACAAAAGAAGGAATCATATCCACAGAAACCTTTGGTAGTGACCTAAGGGAGCTAAGCTCCCTTTGTCTGTGTTAGGGCAGCGAGGGGGACTCAGCCCCAAGCCAGACACCACAGACTCAGACTAAAAAACTCTGTTGTTCTGTCCCTCTTGAACCATAACTACAGGAACAGGAAGGTACAGTAACACCCTAGTATAGTTTTATCGAAAATAAATTCGGAAAAAACCACTTAGGGATAAGCCCAAGGCTTAAACAGAGGGAAAGGGATTGCATACCTTCTCCGAAGAAAAGAAAGCAACCGGGGAGTATGATAAAGTATACTAAGGCTCCATAAGCAACTAGCCTAGGCACCAAGAGAATCGATTACCTAAATCACCGAAACTCACTCGTATAGTATCTTGGAAATATTCCACACAGTCTAAAATGTATAAAATATAGCCTAAAGCTTCAATAAAATTTTAATTACACTCGGAAAAACCATAATCATGCATGAAGTACTAGGACCAAACGACTAGGCTACATGGCCTAGCGTAGGCCAGAATGGCGAATACTTCGCCAAATAATACTAAGCACGAAAGGAAATCCTATGTAATGCTAAATAGCTAAAATTTATTAAAGCAAAACAACCAGGAATGTCGCTCTGACTAACTAATTTATACCTAGCGAGCGACAGCGTCCAAGACGCCTCTGGTAGGCTACGGCTCTTGTATCAAAGATTAATCCTATTAATCACTCAAAATTTTACCAAGAGCCTACATTTATACATAAAAGACACTATACTCAACTTATCAGAGGCCGACGAAGACGGAGAAGCCATGAAAAGTAGAATAAATCCAAGATTTGCGAGAAAAACAGGAAAAAACACCGAGTTGTTAAGCTACGCAAAAAGGAATACAGATGGCGCCAGGATTGGCGCCAGGCACGCATACGAATCGGGGGATAGGGAAGCCTTGGGAGCGGCTCCCCTTTTTCTTTCCCGAATTCGTATCTCGCCAATCACCTCCTACGAGACGAAATCTCTGTCCAGGATGTAGATTGCCATGTGGCGTGTCTAGAATACGTCCTCTGATATGTCGCGATATCCCTTTCACGAGGGATACTCGCTCCAGGAGTTAGAATTCTGGTACCTTAAGGTAAATTCTCTGGGAATATCGCCGTAGTTGTAATATACCCTAGGAAGCTACCCTATAGGAACTTCCATCAGGACGACATGGCTTGAGCCCAAAAATACAGCTTTACGAACGCTATTTTACGCTTTTGTTGTAGGATGTGTGTCTCTCTATCTCTCTCTCTCTCTCTCTCTCTCTCTCTCTCTCTCTCTCTCTCTCTCTCTCTCTCTCGTACGCTTATTCGAAATGTGATTTTTGCAACAAAGAATATTATTGGATGCAGTACTACGTACGTATACATACAAAAGATTCATGGAAAAGAAGCACATCCATTACATTTGTAGTACAGTAGTAGCCATCAGCAGCCTTACACCATTCTAATATGGTATGACTGCATCTGATTTGCGTTTCATGTTCGATTTAATTTTACTACGTACTGTATACAGTACTGAATTATCGTATGATCACATTCTCTTTTCGTGTTTTATTTCTTTCTGTGCTGAATTATATGTCATATGTAATGCAATGAACAATCAGTAAGAGCAGATATTACTAATTACAGTATTAATGGAATTACAGGTAACGAAATATCATATTTGGGGTCTTCAGATATCGCGGTATTTTCGAAATTTCCGGAAAATCCGCGATATGTATATATATATATGGGTTATGAAAAAAATCCGCGTAGTGGTGAATCCGCGATGGTCGAACCGCGAAGTAGCGAGGGTTCACTGTATCCATAAAAATTTTAAAGTTTTGATACTTTGTGTACGTTCTGAAAACCTCGCGAGCGCTTCCCCGTGAAAAACTTCGTGATCGCTTCGCCAGTGTCAGATAGCTTTTGCTGATTCTTTGCTAGCGCTGGTCAGCGATAAAGTGTTCACTGGCAAAAATTATGCTTTGCAGTTTTATGATTTTAAACTTCTAGTCAACTAACCAGACTACATGTACATGTAAGCCTATGTCATTTGTCTAAAATATGTAAACACTAGTAAACAGACCGTAGAATAATGCTTTTGCTTCATGTTGCAAAGAAAAATCTCTCTTACCCTTCCACCAATTATTTCGTCTTCCCTGCTTGAGGGTACACTAGGGCATGTTATTCTATCTTGTATCTGCTCCTTGTGTTTTCTTTTTTTTTGAAGTTGTTATATTATATATATGAATGATCTGATTTAAAGTTGTTGCTATTCTTAAAATATTTTATTTTGATTGTACATTACTTATCTTGTAGTTTATTTATTTCCTTGTTACTTTTCCTCACTGGGCTATTTTTCCCTGTAGGAGCCCTTGGACTTATAGCATCCGATGATGATGATGATGATGGTACTTTAAGTTTGCCGATTGAGCATCAGCCATGGCTTGAGCTGTTTGCTCAGCAAAGCTGTGGTTTTATGGTGAAAATCTCTCTAAACATTTGATGCCTTTCTTCTCCAGACTCTGTTAGCGTCTTTGAGTCTTGCTTTTAGAATTGGATATGCCATGACATTAAACTGCAATGATCCCAGGACTATTTCCTATTGCCATCTTGTAATTACTTTTTAGTGAAGTGGGCACCTGACAGATTTTGCAATTTCCTTTCTCTTGCCTTGCAGTAGAGAATGGATGTGTGACTTTAGATTCCAGTGAAGCCCTGACCACTGGAATTCCTGAGCCGGAAATAGCCTGGACTTTTCGAGGTTGATTTGATAGCTCAGAAACTGTATGAATTTCATGACTTCTTGAGCTGCTAGAAGACATTCCGACATCGTTGCAGCCCAGACTAGTCAGTCGTCTAAGTATACCATCACCTGGAGGCCTTGTTCCTTAGTTGTTGGACAATAGCTTCAACTAGCTTTGTGAAAATCCTTGGAGCTATACTGAGCCTGAAGAGCATAGCTCTAAATACGTAGGCCTTTCTTGCCAGTCTGAAACCAAGATAGGGGGAGAAGGGCCGACTTATTAGAAGATGCCAATAGGCGTCTGTAAGACCTATGGAGACGGTGTAGGCCCACTGAGGTAGTAGGGTCCGTATTTGCGAGATAGTTAGCATCTGGAACTTGTCGTTCAGATTGAATTCGTATAGTGGGGACAAGGCTAGAATAGTTCGAAGAGTGTTCAAATTTTCTTGGGCATGCAGAATAGCCGCCCTTGAAAGTTCATGGTTTTTGTGCAACGGATGACTCCCTTCCGGAGAAGATCCAGTACGTAATACTCCAAGAATGGGGCGGCAACTGAGGCTGTCATGACAAGAAAGTATTTCCTTCCTTTAAAGGTCTCCCAGGCTTCTTGCCATTAGGTTGAGGTCCTTCACCGGCGGTAAATTTCCTTTTAGAGGATATACCCTTTTTTACATAAGGCCCTTATTCTCCTGAGCTGCTCTGTCCATTACTTCCTTAACCAATTTCTGGGGAAAGAGATCTTTCCCCCAGATGTTAGAGTCAATCAACTTTTTAGGCTCATGCCTAATAGTTGCTGCGGCTAGGACGTGTTCTCTATATGCTCTTCTGGCTAAGAAGAAAGCATGTAGATCCTTACTGAAAGTAGCCAGGTGAGTTTTTGCCAAGACTGGGAAGAGGTCGGGGTTAGAATAGTTCCCAATTAACATCTCCAGATAGGACTGGTGGGACAAAGATGCAGATAGCTTCTCTGTGGCCTCCAATTCTTCTTTCAAAGGGAATTCAGGAATTCTAGGCAGTCTTTCATTAAACTGCTTGCCTCCATTGTCCGTATCAAGTTTTACAAATGTGTTGGACATCGTCCCAACTTTCCGAGTCATAAGGGAGGGCTAGGGAGACAGGTTTGCACTCCTCTAGCACTGGAAATGGTCAATCCTCCATTACCACCTTCTTCAAAGCCTCTAAACTCATAGAGGCAAAGGGAAAAACAGTATCCTTGGGTGCAACAAAGGTGGCTTGCTTCCTGCCAAAGGCAAAAAGTTGGGTATGAGTAAATTCTGCCATTTTAAGCTCCTTAACCAATAGGGACTGAGCCTTGTTGTGGTCCAAGATGATAGTCTCCTCAGGGATCGTATCATCTCTAATGAACGCTTGCGAGTTGAGCCTTACGTAGCAGGAAGGATAAGTGTCAATAGAGGGGAGGAATTCTAAGTCGGAGACAGGCTTAGAACCCATACCTTCTCCAACGTGGAAGTACCCCTCACTCAAAGCCATGTGCTCAGCATAACGCCAAAGATTCTTAGCTGAGCAATCTGGCAGGCTCAAAGCTGGTGGAGCTCTAAACATAGGTGCCTGTTGAAAAGCTTCTCTCTTTGCCTCTAAGGACACTTAAGCACTTTTATGTTCAGCATGCAAGTTTTCCATGAATGCCTTCATGGATGCCAAAAACTCCAAGTGACCTGGAAACAATGGTGTATTTGGTGTAGGAACAGGAGTCGAAGTAGATGCAGGGGCAGTAGATACAGGGATGGGGGATTGAGCTGAAGAAGTACTGGGCACTATCCTCACCAGATGGACATCCAGTGACTCATTAGAGGCTTCTGTGGTTAGCAGGATCCTCTCTCTCTCTGACGTCACAGAAGAGGTCGTCGACATGTTGTCGGCCTCTAGGCTCATCACTTGCAGAGTGTCCCGAACTTCATCATCTGCATGATCCAATGGTACTGGCGGGAGTTGAACCGTCGGTAACTGTTGACCAAAAACAGCAGTCACCTAGCCTTGGGAAAGAGGAGGTCCTTAGGTTCCATGGAAGGAAGGTAAGGGGCACCTTGTTGAGAGCTGTTCTGGAAGCATCTCACTCAATGTCAAATGGTCTTCTGACTCTGCACTTTCTCATCCTGGGAGATGTTGGTAGTGTGGAAGCCAGTGTGTATTAGGTCCTTGAAAGTGCTGCAGTTGGATGGCTCCCAGATTACAAATGACCCTTTGGAAACATGGCAGTCTGCATGCTTCCGGCAAGTCTTGTGGCCACAAGGCAACTCCACCCACCTGCTACAGATTACCGTCGAACACCTTATGTCTTCAGCAACCTGTAAAGATAGAAAATTTCCATGAGTACAAGTACTGTAGCATAAAAAAATTTTCGTATCTTAGATTAACATGGAAATAAATGTTAAATTAGAAATTTTAAAATAATCTCTAGAATAAAAATTTTCTACAAGACTCGCTATGGGTACGGCTACACTACAGTGGAGACTCAAGCCAAAAAGCTCAGAAATCTTTGAAGATTTATAAAAGTGTGGTAGAATATCGAGGAAAAGGGTCACTTCTGTGGAACACCATTTCCCTCAAAGTTGGTCTATTAGAGAACCTAAGGTGGTAAATTCACATACCTTCCTGCCTAAGCCGGTAGCAACTGCACACGAGGCGGTAGCAGCCGTGACTAAAGCGGCAGCTATTCCTAGCAACCATGGCTTTATGAACTGACCTTTCACCACCCCTATGAGTGTCGACACAACGCGGCAGTGGCGTTGCCCATTCTGCAAGAAAATGGGGAAGATCCTATATAGAAACAGTCCACAAACTGGGGGAAAGGCACAGGAAATGGAGGGTAGTAGGTAAATGAATCTGCCAAGGACCCGGTTATTATCATTAAATCATGAGAAAGGTTAGTAGCCCTTAAGATAATGAGAGCCGTACAAGGTGGCCATTATGCCAAGAATTGTAAATTCAAGGGAGATACTAACAACCAGGCAGAATCCAATCGACCAACTTCAGAAGATAAAGTTCCTCAGATATGGAAGAGGAAAACGGGTGTAGATGACCAGCCTAAGGTAGCAGCTAAGGAGGCAGAGGGGAATGGGTGTTCCCTCCAGCCTACCCACATCCAATGCTAGAAGAACTCGAGCCGACAAGACTGGAAGCAAAGTCAGAAGGTAATACTTCTGCCAGGAAATACTGATCAGGCAAAGGAGCCAAGCCTCCAAAGCCAGAGGTACATAGCCCAGGATGGGAAACTGCAATCATAGACCAGGTAAATAATAAGGCGGCAGAGGAGAACCCCAAGGGGTACTAGATCTCTGTCTAGATAGGGATAGGCCATAAGAAATACTGTGCAGACAAATCTAGCCTATATAGCAGATGAGGGATACTCAAATGGTAGGGTATGTAGACTAAACAAAGGAACTGTAGTTCGTAGGACAGTGAAGGGTAATGGCCTAAGTAGGAAGGGAAGGGGCAACTAGACCACCCAATAGGGCTCTCTAAGGCAGCAAAGAAAATTAATCCAGGGAAGAGATAAAAATCTTGCCTCCCTAAGGTCAGACTAGGTAGCCCACAAGCTATCCTGTCCATTTATATAGCAATGAAAGATACCAGTCCCCAGGGAAGTGGACTGGGAGGGGAACGATGTTCCACAACAAGTGGATGCACCAGTAGGCAAACAAAGGGGGGGGGGGGGGAAGACTCAGAAAGTGGTGAGCCAGGAGGACAGGAAGGCTTAAATGCAGCATTAGAACTCATATGTTGTTCCAAGAGGTCTGCAGTAAGAAGGCATAGAAAAAGAGTCCTCACAACCAGCTGCCAGCCTACCAAAAGCTAAGTAAGGAAGCTTAGGAATGGGTAAAGTGACACATATGGAAGATCTACCTGTTAACATTAGAACAAGGTTAGTTGTGCTCTAATGGATCAGCAGGATGTAGACACAGGGAACAAGTTACAACAACCAGTACTGCCTGGCCATACACTCAGGCTAAGTAGATGAGTGAAGCACAGTCATCCTGGGGCAACTGTAAAATACTGTCTTCTGCTCCCAGTAGGGGCATCCTCACAAAACCCATATGGTTAAGTGATTGAAAGATAGGGTGCACAAGTACACATTTACCAGTCATGGCCGATGGCCAAGATCAGAGTTAGCCTAAGTCAAGACTGATAAAATACACACATGTAGAAAATACTAAAAGGGTATAACCAATAATCATACCACAATTGTAAAAGAATATATGAAACACATTCTTACAAAACTATGACAAATTAACTTAGCATTTTTAAACATAAGACTTACCCGGTAGTTATATATATAGCTTACGTCCCTGACGTCACAGCAGAAAATTCAAAACTCGCGCCAATTGCCGATTGGATAGCCAGGTGTACCACCCCTGCGCCCTAGCGAGGTACCTAGGAACCATTCCAGGAACTCTCATATATTCCCTGCCGTCGCTAGCGGCAACACGTGGATATTCTGCTTGTCAATTTATTGATTTACTTTGGTGAAGTACAAAACTTTAGTTGTTGACTCTCTCTTGTTTGATTTTGCTATTGGATATTCTTGGATACGATTGGATTTAGAAATTTTTGACCCTTGCTTGTTGATTTCTCTCTCAAATTTTTCAAAATGGCCACCCCCCTATTACTTTTAGGATGTGTGTGAGTAAGTGTAAGACCCGAATGGCTAAAGCTTCTCTTGATCCCCATTCTCTCTGCATTAATTGCAGAGGTAAGGATTGTGATTTGGGTGATCGTTGTGATGAGTGTGTTCTTTTGTCAGAGTATGAATGGATTGAGTTTGATTGCTATAGGCGTAAACTTAAAATGGATAGATTAAGACGAAGTTCTTCTTGTTCTTCAAAAGACCTTTCCTCTTCCCATGTCACTGACCCTATTCCTCCCCTGTAGTGGTAGATCCTGATCCCGCTACTGTAACTTCTAATGAGCCTACGCTTAAGGACATGTTGGTAGCTATTCAAGCGCTGGGCGCTAAAGTGGAATCGCTTGCGGCGGACAGAACGCAGCTTATGTCCGACGTTAAGTAGTTAAAGGATGAAAGAGCAAAAAGTGCAGTGAAGTTATTTAGTGCTGCGGAGGGTACGCCTGCTCGCGTCTGTCGTTCTCCTAGTCTTAGACCTCTTCCAAGCTCCCCAACCCCTGGGAGAAGGAATGTCGACCGGCGAAAGGTGACGAGAGGCTTAAAACACGAGCAGACGTCCCCTCGAACGTACCTGTTGACGTTTCCCAGGACGTTCACTCTCACCATTGGAAAGGTGAGGTTAAGTTGTTTTCGTCGTCTTCGGATGACGCAATACCTATAAGAGGCTGGCTGCTAACTTCCAGACCTCTTAAGAGGACCTTTGATAAGGCCAACCAACGTCCTACTAGCACTTCGCGGCTTGGCTGTATCCATTGGGATAGTCCAGAGCGATTTTTATCTTTGTTTGAGAGTTCTCCTACTAAACGTCCTGCTAGGACGTCGGACTCTACCAAGGATCCTGCTGAGCAGTCGTCAGAACCAGCCTTAACCTCGATTCATGCTCCCCCGCAGCCGTCAGACTGGTTTTCAACATCCAGACGTTCTGAACGCCTGAGTGGTGAGGAGAACGTTGTGGTGTCGTCACCGATATCACAACGTATAGATCCTAACTTGAACATGCTACAAGAGATGCAACACAGGCTCTCTTCTTTCATGTAAAATTACCAACGTAGCGACAAGCCTCAAGCTGACAGACGTGACAGTTATTGTCAGGCTCGAGACAGCGAGTGGTCTGCTCATGACGACGTGAAACGTCCTGTAGGACGTGTTAAGCGTGCAGTGATTCATGATCTCGAACGTCCTTCTTTTCGAGGCGCCGAGCTTCCTGCTAGCTATAGCATCGAACGTCCTTTAGGACGTGATCCTGAGGGATCAACTAAGAACGTAGTTGAGTTCTCAGCCAGCCATAACGTCGAACGCTCTTTAATCCGAGGCGCCAAACGTCCTCTTACGCGCAAAGATGATCTACATTCAGAACGTGAGCTCGAACGTCCTAAAAAGCGAGACGTCGAACGTCCTGCTAAACAAGCTGTCGAACGTTCTAGTTCTCAGGACGTCAACCGCTCTTCATGACTTTATAGTGAACGTCCTCCAGGACGTGTCGCCGGGCGCCAAGCAGCCAAATAGGTCGTCGAGCGACAAGCGGTACGCGGCGCTGAACGCCTGTCAGGAAACGACGTCAAGCGTTTTTCAGAACGTGACCCTGAGCGACCTACTTCTTCCCATGTTACTGGTGCTTTAGAAGTGAGTCTTGATTATGACGATGAGTCCGACGCTCTTCAGGATGACGCTGATTTTAACACAGATCATATTCAGGAACACGTTAGTTCCGATCGCGTTGATCCCGAGCGTTTGGATGAGCGGCAAGCGACACGTCCGCTTGGCGACTAGAGGGTTATAAACATTTAGTTATATACATTGTTCATCATTAATTCTTAATATGTTTTATGTTCATTTGAGTTATATACATTGTTCTTACCCTAACATAGGGCATCAAGAGCTTACCCGCCAACATGCGCATACGCTCCAACAAGAGCATAGCTCCATCACGCGCCATGCGCTCACCTGCGTGCAAACTACCTGCGCACCATCAATCTCCTGCGCAATGACGTTCTCCTGCGCGCCAGTGCTCTCCTACGCGCCAGCGCTCTCCCACGTGCCAACATTCTCCTGCACGTGCGCATACGTGCCCAACATCTCACTCTCCTGTGCGCCTTACAGTGCACCATCCTACGCGCCAGGTAAAACCTGTGCGCCAACTTTCTACTGATAGCAGGACTTCTGACAAGTCAGCCATTCTGCCTTCTCCCGCGCGCCAACCCTTACCAACGCGCCAGCACTTACCGGCGCGCCAGCCTTCTCCCGCGCGCCAGCCTTCTCCCGCGCGCCAGCCTTCTCCCGCGCGCCAGCCTTCTCCCGCACGCCAGCCTTCTCCCGCGCGCATCTGCATGGATACGCGCGCACGCTATGCGCACACTCGTGAATCCTCTTCTAGGGATGCGCGCACGCTATGCGCACACTCGTGAAACCTCTCCTAGGGATGCGTGCACGCTATGCGCACACTCGTGAATCCTCTCCTAGGGATGCGCGCACGCTCGTGAATCCTCTCTTAGAGATGCGTGCCAACATTCTCCCGCGCTCCCCGCATGAATCCACTGTGCACCCGCGTGCTAGGGAACTTTCTCCTGCGCGCGCGCGCCTTACGGCTGGCACAGACGTGCGAGAACACTCTCCCGCGAGCCCGTTTACGCCTTCACCTAGAGGTTCTCGCCAAAGAGACAGGCGATATAGGAAGAGACATCATCGTTCTGGCTCTTCTTCGCCTTCTGTCTCTCCCCGAGACGTCTCGCCTCGAGACGTCTCGCCTCGAGACTATATGCGCTCTTGGCACAAACCTAAGAAGAACGCTCCCTCTCGTCATCGTTCTGCCCCGCTGTCATCTTTCTCTTGCGAGGGATCATCTAAGAAGCCAGGAGGGTGGCCAAGGGCAAAGCACGTCCTGGCCTCGAACCCCCTTCTTCGCATAATAGTTTGAGAGTCTCTGTTCGCACTAGAAAAGTCAGATAGAGTGCTTCTCCTCGCTTTCACTCCTTATCTTCAGAGAAGATCGCTCTCGCTTTCGACTTCTCTATCTCTGACCCTTTGGGGTCTCGTGACAAGGAAACTTCGGTTTCCCGTTGCTCTGGCCCTTTGGATTCTCCCAACACAACCTCTAGGGGCACCCACGATCATGCTGAACCTTCTGGTTCTCCTGAAACAAGTCACCAAGTGTTTTACTCTTATGACAGAGAGTCTTCGGACTCTTGTCGCGCGGAGTGTTGGCGTACGCTCAACCAACACTGCGCCCATGACCATCAAGAGTTTTACTCTTATGGCAGAGTCTTCAGACTCCCGTCACGTAAGGTGTTCGCACGCAGTTAGCGCTACACACGCAAATCTCCGGTCATACACTCGGGGGGTCAGTCCCTCGCTCTCGTGTTTCAGACAGGACAACCTCCCCTGTTCCTTTGCTCCCTAATGAGTTAAGGATTATGAGTCTCGGAAACCTCGGAAGAAGATGCAGGGGTTCGGCCCTTCTTCTCTTCGGTTGAGAGCAGGTGGGAAAGGGGAAACGTGTTAGAGAGGCTAAAAGAAAACACCCAGATAGCAGCAACATAGAACACAATGCCGAGGACTTCGGCCGCTCTGTTCGTTATCCTGCGCCTCATGTGACAGCTCATGAGCTGCCCATGTTACGAGGTAGCACTCGTTGTCAACCTGCAACTTGATCAACTTGTTGGGAAACATAGATTGCTGCCAGGAGGTTCGCCTCCAGGGGTTAGAGAACCTCCCCTTACGAGGGAGTGATAACCTTCCTCGGAATTGGGCTGCGTGAGAGAACTACCCCCCTTACGAGGGAAAGCTTCCCCACTTCAGCCATTCAGCAACCTTCCCTCCTTCGTGAAGAGTTGCGAACAGCAACTTGTCCCTGAAGACTGTGCTTTCTCCCCTTGAACTGGGGAAAAAGCAAGTCTATAGCTTGTTCCTCTTTTGGGGGGAACTTCTCCCTCGTTCGCGAGAGATTATTATGCCTACACTTTTTTTTTTCCCATAAGAGCTGGGAGAAAGCTTGGCTCAGGTGATGTCCTCCTTCAGGAGGACTTCTCTCTCGTTCACGAGAAAGAGATTATTACGCCTACGGTTTTTCCATAAAACTGGGAGAAAACTTGCCTTAGGCGATGTCTTCCTTCGGGAGAACTTCTCTCTCGTTCGCGAGAGAGATTATTACGCCTATGATTTTTTCCCATAGAACTGGGAGAAAGCTTGTCTTAGGCGATGTCCTCCTTCAGGAGAACTTCTCTCTCATTCGCGAGAGAGATTATTACGCCTATGCTTTTTTCCCATAGAACTGGGAGAAAGCTTGTCTTAGGCAATGTCCTCCTTCGGGAGGACTTCTCTCTCGTTCATGAAAGGGAGATTATTACGCCTACGTTTTTCCCATAGAACTGGGAGAAAACTTGTCTTAGGTGAGGTCCTCCTTCGGGAGAACTTCCCTCTCGTTCGCGAGAGAGAGATTATTACGCCTATGCTTTTTTCCCATAAAACTGGGAGAAAGCTTGTCTTAAGCGATGTCCTCTTTCGGGAGGACTTCTCCCTCGTTCGCGAGAGAGAAATTATTACGCCTGCACTTTTCTCCCTAGAGCTGGGAGAAATCTTGCCTTAGGCAATATCCTCCTTCGGGAGGACTTCTCACTCGTTTGCGAGAGAGAGGTTATTACGCCTACGCGTTTCCCCATAGAGCAGGGAGAAAGCTTGTTTTAGGCGATCTCCTTCGGGAGAACCTTCCTCCCATTCACGAGAGAAAACTTGTAGGAGTTTGCTGATCCACGCTCCTCCCCCTTACGCTTTTGGTTCTCCTCCAGGGGCGGAGCGAGAGCCTTGTCTTACGTGAAGTTCTCCTTCGGGAGAACAAATCTACCCTGCAGAGGAGTTATCTTCATCCCTGACGTTCTCCCCTCTTGCTGTAAGGAGACGTCTTTTTGAACCTACTGATTCTCCTCACGTTGACCCCTCGGTGTCTCGTGATGATCACCCTTTCGGCGGGCGTGATTGGGAGCCTTTGAACTCTCGTCATGTTGATCCTACGGGTTCTCATGACCTTTGGGCCTCTGTCGCGCTGGACTTTCGAGTTCACACGACTTGGAACCTTCGAGTTTCAATTACGCTGAGTCGTCGGACTCTCGTAACAATTAGCACAGAGTTTCCGCGCACGCACACAATTAGCATTATGCCCGCGACCATCGTCATCAGGAATTTTACTCTTATGACAGAGAGTCTTCCGACTCTCATCAACGGTCTTCACCATTACCTCCAGACACTCCGACTTCTACCATTCTTCCTCTTTCGATAAGAACGATTCGAGGGGTAAGACATAAGGTTCGTCTGCTACTCGCGTCTCCACTTTACCTGTAATAACATGCGAGGAATTAGCGCAGCCTGAGGATTCCTCGGGAGAGCTGCCGTCGAGGGACTTAGAATTCTCCTATTTAAGGACTCTAAGAACTATGTGTAATATCTCATGCCTCGGCTATTTGCATCTGTCTCCTCGACCTCTTGACGCTCCAGCCTTAGACAGGCTATGTCGTCCACCCCAACCCTAAGACCAGAATTGATCTTCTGGCTGTGGCCTGATTGGTAACGTCTCTGACTGGTGTTTGACAGTCTGAGGTTCGAGTCCCGCTCAGACTCGTTAGTGCCATTAGTGCCTGCAACCTTACCATCCTTGTGAGCTAAGGTTGGGGGTTTTGGGGGAGCCTATAGGTCTATCTGCTGAGTCATCAGCAGCCAATGCCTGGCCCTCCCTGGTCCTAGCTGGAATGGAGAGGAGGCTTGGTCATTGACCATATGATATATGGTCAGTCTCTAGGGCATTGTCCCAACTGCTAGTGCAATGTCACTGTCCCTTGCCTCTGCCATTCTTGAGCAACCTTTAAACCTGGTCTGTTTGCCTAGATCAGAGACGTCAACCCTTCTCCTCTGATCTTGGATCCCCTCACGGCGAGGCTCACACCGGGCTAATCCTCGAAGAGACACTCTACTCTTCCAGGCTCTTCTCAGTCACAGAAGCCTCGGCAATGGAAGCGACTTCAATGTCCCTTCTGGCTTGACACGTGGTCTTGTACAGTCGGCTACCTCGCAAGCCACGAGGACTTGTCAAACCAAGACTCCAGGCAGTCCCCATAGGAAGTCCTAACTGCTGGGCCCAAGACAATGGACTTCTTAACCGCTACAACAGCGACCATGTGGAGCAATTGGGTTCTCAAAAGGGAGGAATCAGTAGTTCACAGACTTCCTTTTGTACCTCAGTGAGGAAAAGCTCCTCTCAGTCTCGGCGATTAAGGGCTATCGCTCAGCCTTGAGCCTCATCTGTAGACTGAGAAGGGGTTGACCTCTCCGCCTCAGAAGACATCACTGATTCGGGGTTTTGAGTGATCTTGCCCCCCAGTTGAGATTAGACCATCACCGTGAGACGTGTCTTACGTTCCCTGAAGGGCCTGCCCTATGAGCCCTTAAGGGCCTCAGGCTACTTTCGGAACCTTAAGACCGTCTTCCTCGTACCCCTGTCCTCGGCTAAAAGGGTCAGTGAGCTACATGGTCTGTCTTATGTCGTCACCCATTCTAAGGGATCGGGGGGGGGGGGGAGTGTCTCGCAACTTCGTACCGGGCTTGGTGGCTAGACTCATAATCCTTCATCTACCAATGAGAGATTTTGAGAATTTCAGTTTTCCAGCCTCAATAAGGTAACACAAGATACAGACCAGTCGTTACTATGCCCAGTCAGGGCGCTAAAGAAATATCTGAAGCGCACCAGACCTTTCAGACCACGTCTCCGTCATTTCTTCCTTAGTACCAACAAGGTAAAGAAGAGAACCTATCGCAACACCATCCCTTTCTGGCTCAAGAAAGTTATTGCTAGGTCTTTTCATGGAGACACAGAGGCAGCACAACCCAGAGCCAATCAAGTTAGGGGAGTGGCTGCCTCACTGGCGTTTAAGAGAAATTTCTCAGTCTCCCAAGTCTTAAGTGCTGGGGTCTGGAAACGCCAATCTACATTCACCGCTCACTATTTGAGCGACGTGACACATAGGTCTCTAAACACCCTTTCCATGGGGCCTATTGTGACAGGTCAACGGGTGCTGTAGCTACCTTACGCCCTTTCAGGAGACAGTAAGCATTGGCTGAGGATACTGGGTTACACTAGGTTTTAAGAAGGACATCCATCTATCTTCTTCGTCTCCTCCCTCCTATCTGGGGATCCCAGTCTGTGTCCAGTTTCAGCTGGACTCGCCAATGGAAATAAGGTATGATACTCATCTGATTCCTCTCACAGGGTATGAGTTATACTCGTGGTCACGAGGTTTCCCCTTTGCAAGGTCGGGGGAATCCTAAGTTTGGAGGGGTCCGAGTCGAATGTTCCTGACCCACTTCATCCTGAAACATTTGTTTCCTCGAAGCTACAAACCTTCAGTCGTGCTGAGATTATGGGGATCTACAAAGAAAGAAGATTAACGGAAGATTGTTGCTTCAAAAGAGTCTAGTCTGAGGACTATCTTCCCTAAAGATAGGGAACTCCTTGGCCACCCTGGCCTCAAGACTAAGTCTCCTATAGTAAAGAATGAGGGTTTGTATCAAGTGTAGGAACAAATGACAAACTTATAACAGAGTTTGTATTTTCCTAACATACAAACCCGAATTCTTTACACAAATCTTCCCTCCATCACCGCCCCCTAGGATAGTCCTAGCTAGAATCCGATTGAAGGTAAACAGCAGCTACCGACCGGCGGTCCCCCCCACCACTGATAGGTGGGTATTTACCTGCCCAGTTGTTAACGACCTTGTTAAGGTTTTTCTGTCGTATATTCCAGCTCGCGCTAGAATATCTCCTATAGTAAAGAATTCGGGTTTGTATGTTAGGAAAAATACAAACTCTGTTATAAGTTTGTCATATCTCTTCACCATTGCAATGTTATCATTGCCAAATGTATGGCCATTTAAGCCAGAAATGCAAGGAAAAACTAAATGATAAGCCAGCTTGAAAAGCAGATAAGGCCAGGGCAACCTTTCTCAATGGTTCTGAAGAAAACTTGCCAAAGCACACGGATGAAAATTATATCCCTACTCCTAACATAAAGAAACATATGAAAGTAGGTAAAGAGGTTGAAAGTCCCATTGAAATTTTATATCCAGAAATTGTAGAAAAATCAAAGCAGATACTTAAAGATATGAAAGATATTCTAAGGCCATCTACTCCCATTCTAAACAATAGTACAAACCTCTCTCAGGCCATGTCCTTGTCTGATGTAATGAAGGTTCCACTTGAAACCAATTTACCTGGTGAGCCTGTAGTGGGGAAGGTGCAAAAACCTGATAGTTCACAACCTTTTAATTGAAAAGAGAGAGACCTCCATCTCTCTCGCCTCCTACAATAAAAAACATTAAAGTTACGACTTCAAATGAATATGAAGTCTTGTCTGCTGTTTCTGATCAACTGGAAGAAAACTTAAATAAATCAGAAATTCAAGTTGAGGTCCACCCATCCTCCTCAACAATTAGACCAAAAGGACATAAAGAGAAGACAAACATAAAACCCAATATATCAAGATCCTCTATAGAAATACCACCAGGAAATAGTGTTAGAACAAATATTGCCAATGGGAAGACCTCGTCCAAGGTGTCTTCCAAAAAATAAACTATAGTTTTTTCCTCCATTCTGCAATGGAATTGCCAGGGTTTAAGGGCGAAATATGAAGAACTTAAGCTCCTCATACATGAGTACTGCCTTATAATTGTATGTCTACAGGAGAGCAAGCTCGATGCTAATATTTCTTTTCCTCGAGAGTATGTTAGCTATAGGACACCATATGATCAACGAGCAGGGAGCCATGGAGGAAGTCTTATATACGTTCGTCAAGATGTTCCCTAAATATCTTTGTCTATCTGCACCCCTCTGCAGGCAGTAGTTGTACAGATTGATATAGGGAGAAAATACACAATCTGTTCTCTTTATTTGCCTCCAAATGATAACATCTCATATGACAATTTAGTAGAGGTGATTAAACAACTCCCACAACCTTTTCTCTTACTAGAAGATCTTAATAGTAGACATCCATTATGGGGTGATGTTTTGGCAAACGCAAGGGATAATATTATATCATCAATTTTGGAGAATGAAGATGTAGGACTCCTTAATACAGGAGAGCCCACACACTTTCATGTACAGGCAGGTACCTTGTCCCGCATTTTAATTGTAGAACATTAGATGATTGGCATACTAGTGATCATGCACCAATCATTATAAACACCAACAATGGTCCACCTTTACAGAGATCGCCACGATGGAATCTTGATAAGGCAGATTGGGATATATTTTGGGAGCTAAGTCAAATTGAAGGAAATGCAGAACAGTTTGAAGGTGGTGATGATGCCATAGACTTACTTAATGGAACTCTTCACACAGTAGGAGTCAATTCCATTCCCAAAACAACAGGGATATTCAAACGATGACCAGTCCTCTGGTGGTCATCAGAACTAACTGCCCTGCACAGAGCCATAAGAAAGTCTTTTAACCCGTCGTGCCATGAAAGAAGCTAGACGCCAGTCTTGGGTGTCATTTTTTTCCTCCATTAACAGTAGAACACCATCATCTGTGTGGAGGAAAGTGAAAAAGAAAGCAGCCAAATTCACCCCAAACCCACCATTAGTGTTAAGGGTAAATGGTCAGTATATGACTGGAGCAACCAAAGTTAGCAATGCCCTGGCTGATCATTTTTTAAATGTATCATGCAAGTGTGAAGGAGCTCCTGGTCACCAGTATAGGAGCATTTAACTAAAGAAAGCTTTAAATTTCGCAACAAGAAGGGAAGAGTCATACAATTCTCCTTTTACTGAAAGAGAATTTGATTCTGCACTTGCTACGTGTAACAATACAGCCCCTGGACCCGATGGAATTCCATATGCAATGGTTAAACATGTACATTTTAATACCAAGTTATTTATTTTGAGCATTATTAATAGAATATGGCATGATCGTAGTTATGCAAGTGTTTGGGAACCTGCCATTATTTTAGCCTTTTAAAACTGGGTAAGGATAAGTTTTTATCAGCAAGCTATAGAATTATTGCATTGACATCTTGCTTATGTAAGATCATGGAGAAGATGGTCAATGCAAGACTGATGTGGTACCTTGAAAAGAAAGATATTTGATCACCTATCCAGTGTGAATTCAGGAAAATGCACTCAACAACTGATGTGTTGATACGACTTTAGTCCTCTATTTGTGAAGCCTTTGCTCCCAAACAGCATCTTTTAACAGTCTTTTTTTACCTTGAAAAGGCATATGATACTGCATGGAGATATGGTATATTTAAAACCATTCATGAATTGGGTTTAAAAGGAGAGCTACCACTGTTTATTCAGTCATTTCTTTCACATGGAGTTTTTCAATTGAAAGTAGGGGAAACTCAATCAGAGAGTAAATGTCAGGAAGAAGGAGTTTCCCAGGGTAGTGTACTGAGTGTGACCCTATTTGCACTAGCGATTAATGGGATATCCTCAGTCATTCCCCAAGATATCCTCTCTACACTATTTGTGGATGATCTCTCTATATCATTTGCTGGAGCTGGAATGGCAATGGTTGAGAGAAAACTACAACTCGCAATTGATAAAATTATTCAGTCGGCTGATATGAATGGGTTTAAGTTTTCAACAAGCAAAACTACTATTGTCCATTTTTGTCGTATGCGGGGAGTACATCCAGACCCGGATATATATATGAAAGGGCAACGGATCCCATGTGTAGGGGAAGCTAAATTTTTAGTATTGATTTTCGATTGTAGGTTGACCTGGGTCCCACACTTAAAGGCGTTAAAAGCTAAATGTCTTGAGGCTCTGAATCTTTTAGAAGTATTGTCCCATACATCATGGGGGCAGACCGTAAAACTATTTTAAAATTATACAAGGCCTTAATTTTTCTCAAAATTAGTTATGGGTGTAAAATATACTCCTCAGCCACTCCAAGCCGATTGAAGATATTAGATTCAATACAGCATGCTGGTATTAGATTGTCCACAGGAGTGTCTAGAACCTCGCATATCCCAAGTCTCCTTGTTGATGCTGGAGAGTTACCTCTAGACCATTACCGAATGTCTTCCATTATTTGGTATTGGTTTAGGTTACAAAGACTCCCTAACTCTTTAGCCTTTCAGACTGCAAGCCTTGTAAGGCACTCAACATACTTTGAGTTGCACTCAAAATCTCCTCAACCGTATGGCTTTCGGGTAAAATAATTATTAAACAGTCTTCATATAATTAGAGGTAAGGTGCTTCCATGTAAGATATCATCAACCCCTCCGTGGAAATTACCAGAGATATCTTTTTGTAAATATTTTATTGGTGTTAAGAAAATTATGACTGAATTAGAAGCTATGTCTCTTTTTTTTAGCTCAAGCCATGTCGTCCTGATGGAAGGTTTCTATAAGTAGCTTTCTAAGGGATATTTGCTACAGTGATATTCCCAGAAAATTTACCTTTAGGTATCCAGAATTCTAACAGCAGCCTTACATCATTCTAATATGGTATGACTGCATCTGATTTGCGTTTCATGTTCGATTTAATTTTACTACGTACTGTATACAGTACTGAATTATCGTATGATCACATTCTCTTTTCGTGTTTTATTTCTTTCTGTGCTTAATTATATGTCATATGTAATGCAATGAACAATCAGTAAGAGCAGATATTACTAATTACAGTATTAATGGAATTACAGGTAACGAAATATCGTATTTGGGGTCTTCAGATATTGCGGTATTTTCGAAATTTCCGGAAAATCCGCGATATGTATATATATATGGGTTATGGAAAAAACCCGCGAAGTGGTGAATCCGCGATGGTCGAACCGCGAAGTAGCGAGGGTTCACTGTATATATATATATATATATATATATATATATATATATATATATATATATATATATATATATATATATATATACAGTATATATATATGTATATTTATAAAAATTTATATGTATAATATATATTTATATATATATATATATATATATATATATATATATATATATATATATATATATATATATATACTGTATATATATTATATACATATAAGGGATTTTGACGAAGGAAAAGTATTTTTGGGTGAGATGCCATGTCGTCCTTATGGAAGTTCCTTCTGGCACCTTCTACGATTGATATTACAAGAGAATTACCGTCAGGTATCACAGGGTTCCAACCCCTGGAAACGACTATCCGAAGATATCGTGTAAAATCAAGGACGTATTCTAAGATAACCATAGATATCTGCAACCCAGTCTAGTCCACTAAGGGGCAGGATAAGTAAGGAGCCGTTACACATCCTATCACCTTCCAGTCCTCCAATACGGTCCAACTTCCCATTCCATGACGCAGCTGCGCTACTGTGAAGTAGAAGCCTCCAACGAGCAAACGGGGGGGGGGGGGGGTGGTTAAAGTAGGATGTAATGGGTGGGCCATCAGGACGAAATGTCTATCTCACCCAAAAATAGATTTTTCCTTTGTGAAAATCCCTTTTTAGGGCTCAAGCCATGTCGTCCTGATGGAAGTGTACCAGAGCATTATGTATACTCGATGTGAGGCTTCCCCATGGGAAAACCTGCCATAATAGGTGCTCACCACTTATATGATGAAATATAATAAATTTCTACCTGAAAAAGAATCCAACATAGACATGAATTGGTAAATATGGCAGTGTTCTAAGGGGAAAGATATGTGACCCGCTATCAACCATCCCTTTGGTGAAGAACACTCCCCTAAAACGATGTGAAGAATACATATTACTAATACCATGAGCGTAGTGAGTAACCATGAAGGAACAAATACTAATCTTTAAAAAGATTCTTAGTGTGCAGTGCTAGTAGAAATCCCCATAGTATGCTAAGTTTCATTCTACTACCAGGAATTAAGTCTAGCAATAAAAAGCATCAAACAGTATACAATTTTTATTAGACAATCTAAATTAGCAAAGTTCAATACAGTTCATATGAGGAGCATTTGATCTGCAATGTACTCCAAATTATATCCCCAATAAAATTCTTTACCTAATTAAGCATGAGGGGAGAGAATTTGTTTTATCATTCTTAGCCAAAAAGGTAGGATCAGGGTATAAATTAACTTCACCATTGTCTGTAAATTCTATGTGACCTTCATCTCTAGAGAGAGCCACAATTTCACTAACCCGAGCACCAGAAGCCATCACGATTAGAAAAATTACTTTTTGAGATAAATCTCGTAAAGATGCTGTCTGATTGTCAATTTCTGAAGCCAGTTGTGAAACTTTATCCAATGACCAGGAGATCGGCCTCGGTGGAACTGCCCCCCAGATGCTGAAGCCTTGATGAGGATGGGGGGCTTAGGGATTAGCAGTTGGGCACTAATGAACAGTGGGAACTACTTTCCCACTGGACCTTGGTGCCCAACTGTTGATCCAACTAAATTAGTCAGCACTTTCTCTCCATTCTTTTGATTACTTCTTTTATTCTCCCATCTCTTCCTCTTGGGCATGAACTTGTTGACGACTTTGGCTTGTATGAGTTAGGTTTTGACTGCTTCTTTGAATTTGGCACAGGGTGGGATGGATGTCATACCATCTCAACCTGTACAAATTTAGATGCCATCACCCTCTGGCAGACCCCATTGGGTGTAGACCAAGTCTGTTAAGAGTCAGGCTCCAGTGATCTGGTTTTAAGTTGCCCATATTTGCGAGTAATGGGTGACGCCAGGCATTGGAGTCGTCGGTGGGAGTGGCTAACTACCCCCACTGACCAGTGTACGCCCACCTTAAGAGAGGCAGCCCCTCTCTAATAGAGGACTGGTCCCTGCTGAAGCCTCTTCTCGTGTTGGGGCACATGGGATAGGGGGACTGACATCTTCCGATAAGAGGTGGATAACCCGGCTTGCTTCTACTTCAAAAACTAACCCCTCTGTTGACGACCTGGAAACTCTAAAGGACCATTCTACTAATGTTCAAAAACAAAGTAATTTGGGTGACATGGAGAATTTGCGAATCCTTCATGTCACTCAGATTCCCATTGAAACCAATTATGATGTGCTGTATAAATTATTTCAATGTTATTGTCACATCAGGGAAATTAGAATGAGGCCTGAAGGTGACAAATTGGATTCATGGATATCATTTGATAACCATGATGAAGCATTCAATGCAATCAATGATATCATCAATATTAAAATCAATAATTTGAATTTCAAGGGTGCTCTTTGTGATCGGGTACCTAAGAATCTAGATGTTTATAAACCTGCAGATTGGATTGATAAAGATAAAGAGGTAGTTGTACCCTCCCAGAGAAAGCCAAAACCACCAAAGTGGCTTGTTGCTCAATCAAAAGAGTACTGGAAATTATTTCAAGATATGTAAATTTCTTCAAAAGAAAGTAGGTACCATCGCACCAGGAGATATATCTTGGTTGGAAAGAACAGTTTCCTTATAAATGCCAAATCAGAAACTCACTGTTATACTGTACTTTGCAATTTAAATACAGAGAATAATGACATAAAGCTGGATATGAAACCCCATCTAAACTTCAGTTATGGAAGGGGACTAGTTTTTAATAGAGACATGAGTTTACAGAAGAGGAGATATTTGCCATGTGTTCTTTAACTGTGTGGAAAGTGCATAAAGTCCCTGGAATGTCAATGATTATCCTGACTTTCCAGGATGCTGATGTGCCTTTCCACATTTACATAGAAAATGAACGAATTAAAGTTCTAACTTTTAAGCAGAAGCCGCTGCAATGTTTCAATTGCTTTAGATATGGGCATCCATCTAAAGTTTGCAAGAATGATAAAATGTATAGTACTTGCTGAAATGTTTACCATGGAGAATGTACACTAGAGGCCAATTGTATAAACTGCAATTTGAATCACAAATCTACTGATAGGAACTGCCAGCAATATAAGTTGGAAGAGGCTGCTCTTAATAAATCCAGTATCGAACACATAAGTGTGGGGCATGCCAAGAGACTATTGAGTAAATCAGCAAGTTATGCAAAAGTAATGAAATCAGGAGAAAAAATGAGGCAGGAGACATCCAACCCACCTAATACTGCCTCTATTCCCCAGAAAAGAAATTTCCCATCTTCTGATAGAATTCTAGAGGATAAGGCAAGAATATCACGTAAGACTTTGCTCACCTCTAGTAAACCTTTGTCCCCCACTACAAAGGATAATACTAACCTCTCTCAGGCTATATTTTTGCCTGATTTGATGGAGGCTCCACATAAAACAGAGCTATCAGGTGCACCTGAAGTGGGGAAAACATCAAAACCTAATAAATCACCACCTGTCAATAGGAAAAGAGAGAGACCTCCATCTCTCTCACCCCCATCCATCAAAACACCAAAGTTATGACATCAAATAGATATAATGTTTTGCCTGTTGATATTTCAGATCAACAGGAAAACATCTTGAATCAATCAAAAATTCAAGTTGAGGTCCACCATCCCCCACAAGAATTGGGTACGAACAACACTGAAAAGGCTAATATAAAACCTAACTTATCAAGACCCAAACTTAAGAAGACTACAGAAAATATTGTCAAATCAAAAACTGTCAATGGGAAGACCTCATCAAAGATGTCTTCCAGAAAGTAATACGTAGTTTTTTCATCCATTTTGCAATGGAATTTTCAGGGTTTGAGGGCCAAATATGAAGAACTTGAGCTCTTAATTCACGAGCATTCCCCCATAATTGTATGTCTACTGGAGAGCAAGCTTGATTCAAATACCCCTTATCCTCGCGAATATATTAGTATGGAGCCATGGCGGAAGTCTCACATACGTTCATCGAGATGTTCCCCAACTACCTTTATCTGTCCGTACACCTCTGTAGGCAGTGGCTGTACAGATTGATATAGGAAGAAAATATACAATCTGTTCGCTGTACTTCCCTCCAAATAATAACGTATCGTATGATGATTGAGTAGAGGTGATTCAACAGCTCCCTCAACCTTTTCTTTTACTTGGAGATTTGAATGGTAGACATCCTTTGTGGGGTGATGTTTTAGCAAACACCAAGGGCAATACAGTGAGGAAGAAGCCTTGGAGGCAGTGCTGCTGGTGTTTGAGAAGTACGGCTGCCCCGAAAAGAAAAAGGAATATCGTGGCGCTCAGAAGAAGGAAAATAACATACGACAAATTATGACGTTAATGTGTCAGTCACCTGCACCTGAAGGTACTGAATTTTGTATAACGAAGTGTACCCAAGTGTCTCCAGTAACTATGGATCATGTCGACATGGCAAAGGTGCTGAAACTGTTTAGTGCTCTTCGTTTGGAGGTTCAGATCCTCTCCAATTCTAATAGGCAGCTTAGAGAAAAAGTTTCAAAAATAGAAGAAAATTTCAAAAATAGAAGAAAATGTTAGCAAAAAGGAAATAACGACTTTAGTGAAGGAGAATATTGCTACAAAGCAGAAAAGAAAAACGTCAGACGAAGTGATAGCATAACAAGCTGAACTACTTCATCTTTACAGAAAAAGGTCGGATACTAAAAACACTGACAAATTTACATCTGGCAAAGCTTCTAAAGGAACTGCTGAACTGTATACTGGAGAGGACATGAGTAATGAAACGGTTACTCGGGATGTCATGCTACAGAATGATTCAGATGAGGATCTAGCCTCCACGACATCATCAACATCTTTGAACGAATGGGAGCTCCAGCCATGGCAGCGGAGAAAAGTGCGAAGGCAGATGCAGAGGAGAAATGAAAACGGACCATCTGGAGTTCCACACCCCGGTTTCGCCACCTCAACCAAGTTATTAAGAAGAAAGCCTGCAGTAATAGGAACCAATGAGGGTACCGGTCTACTAGCAGCTGAACCTCGCACCAATATTTCTCCTTTGTGTCTAGGTTAAGTCCTCTTGTAAATGATGATGAATTGAAAATCCATGTCATAAATGTATATGGTAAAAATTCTGTTCAATGTCAGAAACTCCAAGCGAAACATGACAATTATGTTTCCTTTAAAATATCAATCGAGAGCATTAAAAAAGTCAAAGTAACTAACCTTTTTCAGTCTGTTAATTGACCAAAAGGCGTAATGGTAAGGAAATGGTACGAAAAAAGAAATTAATCATGGCTTCAATTAATATAGCAACTTTTAACTGTAGATCTGTCAGGGAAAATGTCCACGTTGTAAAAAATTTATGTAATAACTATAAGATAATAGCATTGCAAGAAACATTTTTGCCACAACAGGAGAGTAACTTTTTAAACAATATTGATATTAAGTTTGATTCCATATCGTCGTCACCAGTAGACCTAAGTCAAGCTCTGGTGAGAGGAAGGCCATGTGGGGGTCTAGCTTTTTTAGTTCATGAGGAGATCTCTCCGTATGTCAGGAAAATATCCACAAGAGATGAACGCTTTATATGTATAGATATTAGTCTGGGTGGTAGCACGATAAGGATTATCAATTGTTATATGCCCTATTATAACGGTTCTAATACTGAGGAATACTTGAATAAATTAGGGAAAATGAAATGTCTATTTGAAGAACATCAGAATGATCATGTTATTGCTGTAGGGGATTTTAACGCTCACATTTCATCAGAATTTGGTGCAGAATTATTTGGGTGGTGTGATGAATATGACTGCTGTGCAGCCGACATCACCTCATTACCACAGGATACCCATACGTGGGTAAGCGATGCTACGGGTCACACAAAGTGGCTGGACCATGTTGTGTGCCCTGACTCCCTCTTGAGTGCACTTCGATGTTTTAAAGTTTTTTACGAGGAGATAGGCTCAGACCACAAGCCTCTGGGTTTTAAACTTTGTGTGCAAGATTTTTCAGCATACATAGTAGCAGGGACTAATAATCGCAGAATAACTTACGAGGTTAGAAATAATGATGAATATAAAGTTCAAAGCGAGAAGACACTAAAAGAAATAGAGCTTCCAGTTGAGGCAATTGTCTGTAGAACAAGGGGATGCAGAGACAGAAACCATGTATTTCTAATTGAAACATTTGCTGTCAATCTTGTTGAGGCATTGATTAAGAGTGGGGATACAAAAAATACCGGGGAGGTACATAGAAGTCATGGAATACCAGGCTGGAATGAAAACGTCAAATTACACCACGTTACAGCCAGACAAAAGTATTTATTATGGAAGGAAATGGGAATGCCGAGATCGGGTGTGCAATACGATGAGATGGTCCTGTCTAAACGAAATTTTAAAAAGGCACTCAAAGTCTGTAAGAAGACGGTAAACAAAACAATAAAGGAAAAAATCGCCAGAGATATGAGCAGGAGAAATCCTTGGAAAACAATAAACAAAATAAGAAAGAAAACTACCAAACTACCGGTAAGTATTGATGGAATAAGGGGAGAATCAAACATAGCAGAAGGTTGGAAGAATCATTATGCTCATATTATGGAATGCACGAACCATCCAAAAATGTCTTTATCGATGGAAAATGAAGATGAAGAAAGCACCATACCAATTGTTTCTGTTAAAGACGTTCAAGATACTTTAAAATCCCTTTCATTAAATAGTGCCCTGACCCTGGATGGAATCACAGGGAATCACTTACGATATGCCCACCCAACTCTGTATGTGCATCTGTCACTTTTGTTCACTTGTTTGTTCAGGCATCATTTCGTATAAAAAAATCTGACTGAAATAAAAATTCTGAATTTAGCTAAGGATTACCATAAGTGTCTCTCTGATAAGAATAACTATCGTCCAATAGCCCTTACCTCTATTATTTCTAAGCTATTAGAATGCATCATCCTACAAAGATGCAAAGACTTGTTAACAACTTTGGATAATCAATTTGCTTATAAAACTAAACACAGCACTGATATGGCCCTTTTTCTTTTTAAACAAACATGCCAGTTTTATAGGTAAAAAAACACTCCAGTTTTTGTATGCGCAATGGATATGTCAAAGGCTTTCGATAAAGTGTGTCATGAAAGATTATTTCAAATTTTAAAGAGAAGACATGTGCCATTTTACATTATAGCACTGCTACAGTACTGGTACAAAACTCAGGACTTTCGAGTAATGTGGGGCAATAGTCTTTCCTCTCCTTTTAAACCCAGTTGTGGTATTAGACAGGGTAGTGTTCTATCAGCACTTCTGTTTGCCGTATATGTGGATGACTTAAGTACAAAGATCCTCAGCAGGGAGGGTGGTTGCACAGTGGGAGAGGTTAAGGTGAATCATATCTTTTATGCAGATGATATAATACTTTTAGCCCCATCTTTAAAAGTGCTTCAAATACTCATAGATAAAAGTATGGAATATTTGAAATACCATTATCTTGAAGCCAACCCTGACAAGACCAAAGTTCTTGTTATAAAGCCCTGGAATTTTATGTCATTTAGTGAACCATCACTCTATATTAATGACGTCAGGTTGGAAGTCGTTAAATCATGTAAATATCTTGGAATGAATATTAATGACAATCTAAAGGATGATGACCATATTGTATCACTCTATCGAGGGCAATGCTTGTGAGGCAATATGTTGCTAAGGAACTTTCACATGTGCAATGATGAGGCAAAAGTACATTTGTTCAGATCTTTCTGTACTTCCCTTTATTGTATGCCTCTGGCAATGAAATATAAAAAGGAAACCCTACGAAAACTTAAGATATGTTATAATGACTCTGTTAGGTACCTGATGGGAATAGAAAGATTTTCGAGAGTAAGTGGACACTTTATTTCTTTAGGAATACCAACATTTGATGAATTAGTGAGAAAATGTATTGTAAGCTTGTTTCAGAGAGCAGAGTTAAAAAAACCACTTAATTTGTGCAATTTTTAACAGTGGTAGTTTAAAAAAATCATTAGTTTTTAAAGAGTGGTCTAAACACATTTTCTGTGTTTAGACCTTTTGTTTTATTCCTAATATATTTGTATATAACTATTGATTTTATTGTAATATTTTGTATATAGCTCTACAGCTAAAATAAAGAATTAGAAAGAATTTGAATTTGAATTTGAATTATCTCATCAATTGTGGAAAACGAGGATGTAGGACTCCTTAATACAGGAGAGCCCACACACTTCCATGTTCAGACAGGTACCTTGTCATGCATTGACCTTTCAATTGCAAGCTCTAACTGCCTTCTTGATTTTGATTGGAGCACATTAGATGATTGGCATACTAGTGATCATGCACCAATCCTTATAAACACCAACAAGGGTCTGCCTTTACAAAGATCGCCACGATGGAATCTAGACACGGCAGACTGGGTTAAATTTCATGAGCTAAGTGAAACAGAGGGTAGTGGAGAGCAGTTTGAGAGTGTTGATGATGCCATAGACCTACTGAATGGAACTCTCCATACAGCAGGAATCAATTCGATTCCCAAAACCACAGGACTATTCAAAAGACGACGAGTCCCGTGGTGGTCCTCAGAATTAACAGCCTTGCACAGAGCCACCAGAAAATCTCTGACTAGATTGCGTAGACGTTATACGGATGAAAATTTGATAACCTACAATAAGTGTAGAGCACAGTTCCTTCGTGCCATGAAAGAAGCTAGACTCCAATCTTGGGTGGCTTTTGTTTCCTCCATTAATTGTAGAACACCAACATCTTCTGTATGGTGAAAAATAAAAAAGATCGCCGGCAAATTTACTCCAAACCCACCACCAGTGTTGAAAGTGAATGGTCAGTATGTGACTGAAGCAAATGAAGTTAGCAATGCCCTGGCTGACCACTTTTCACATGTATCACGCAAGAGTGTAGCAGCTCCTGGTCGCCAGTACAGGAGCATTGAAGAAAAGAAAATTTTAAATTTTGCAACAGGAAAGGAAGAATCGTATAATTCTCCTTTTACTGAAAGAGAACTTGATTCCGCACTCGCTACATGTAAAGATACAGCCCCTGGACCCGATGGAATTCCATATGCAATGGTTAAACATGTACATTTTTATACAAAGTTATTTATTTTAAGCATTATTAATAGAATATGGCATGATCATAGTTACCCAAGTGTATGGGAACTAGCCATTATTTTAGCCTTTTTAAAACCTGGTATGGACAAGTTTTTAGCAGCAAACTACTGACCTATTGTATTGACATCTTCTTTAAGTAAAATTATGGAGAAGATGGTCAATGCAAGACTGATGTGGTACCTTGAAAAGAAGGGTATTTTATCACCGATTCAATGTGGATTCAGAAAAATGCACTCGACGATTGATGTGTCGATAAAACTTAAGAGTCCTCTATTTGTGAAGCATTTGCTTCCAAACAGCACCATGTGACAGATTTTTTTGACCTTGAAAAGGCATATGATACCACTTGGAGATATGGTATACTTAAAACAATTCATGAATTGGTATTGAGAGGAGAGCTACCACTATTTATTCAGGCATTTCTATAAAATAGTTTTTTTCAAGTGAGAGTGGGGGAAACTCTATCAGAGAGTAAGTGTCAGAAAGAAGGAACTCCTCAGGGGAGTGTGCTGAGTGTAACCCTTTTTGCACTAGCAATTAATGGGATATCCTCAGTTTTTCCCCCGGATGTTCTCTCAACATTATTTGTGGATGATCTCTCAATATCATTTGCTGGAGCTAGAATGGCAATGGTTGAGAGAAAAATACAACTCTCAATTGACAAAATTATCCAGTGGGTTGATATGAATGATTTAAGTTCTCGACAAGTAAAACTAGTATTGTCCATTTTTGTCGTATCCGGGGAGTACATCCAGACCCGGATATATACATTAAATGTTAACGGATACCATGTGCAAGTGAAGCTAAATTTTTAGGTTTGATATTTGATTCTAGGCTTACATGGGTTTTCACTTAAAAGTGTTAAAAGCTAAATGTCTCGTGGCTCTCAATATTTTAAAAGTATTGTCCCATACATCGTGGCGCGCAGACCGCAATACTATTTTGAAATTATACAAGGCCTTGATTTTTTCCAAAATCAGTTATGGATGTGAAATATACTCCTCAGCCACCCCAAGCCGGTTAAAGATATTAGATTCAATACATCATGGTGGTATTAGATTGTCCACAGGAGCATTTAGAACCTCACCTATCCCAAGTCTCCTTGTTGATGCTGGAGAGTTTCCTCTAGACCTTTACAGAATTTCTGCTATTGTTCGGTATTGGTTTAGATTGCAAAGACTCCCTAATTCTTTAGCCTTTCAGACTGCAAGCCATAGAAGTCACTCAACATACTTTGAGTTGCACCCAAAATCTCCTCAACCTTATGGGTTTCGGGTGAAACAATTTTTAAACAGTCTTGATATAATTAGAAGTAAGGTACTTCCATTCAAGCTATCATCAATGCCTCCATGGAAATTACCAGAGATATCTTTTTCTAAATACTTTATTGGAGTTAAGAAGAATATGATTGACCTAGAAGCCAGGTCTCTGTCTATGGAACATGTTGAAGAACATAGGGGATCGACTTTTATATATACTGATGGCTCCAAATCTGATGCTGGCATTGAATTTGGAGTATGTAGTAATGGTTTTAATTGTAGAGGTGCACTTCCTCTAACAGCTTCAATATTTACTGCCGAACTGTATGGCATACTAACCGCTGTTGAGAAAATAGCGTTGGGAAAGGAGGGTAATTTTATCATTTTTAGTGATGCAAGGAGTGTCCTTCAAGCTTTAGAAGTTTTTAATTCTAGTAACCCTCTAGTTTTAAAGATTTTAGAATGGCTTTTTACTATTGGAAGGAGAGGTATAATGGTTCGATTTTGTTGGGTTCCAGCACACGTAGGTGTGTGTGGGAATGAGATGGCAGATTCATTGGTGAAGAATGCAGCATCAGAGTTGCTGCCAAGAAGGTATCCCATTCCTTGTAATGACTTCCTACCTAACATCAAGAAATTTCTTTACAATAAATGGCAACAGCACTGGGATAGTCTAGATGGCAATAAAATGAGAGAAGTAACAAATGTCATATCTCCTTGGAGGTATGACATGATGCTCCGAAAATGGAAAACGTCTCTTTGTCGTCTCCGTATTGGTCACACTCAGTTGACACATGATTTTCTGCGGAAGGGCCAACACCAACCATATTGTGACTACTGTTTGGTACCTCTAACAGTGAGGCATTTGTTGACCGAATGCCCCAATTATAATAACTTAAGGAATAGATATTTATTTGAGGATCGAGGTGAGGGTGGCAGGTTCATCCTTGCCAAGATTCTGGAACATGATGTGAACTACTATGCAAGTGGCATTTTTAGATTTATTTCAGAAGCAGGTCTTCTGAAAACTATTTAACTTTTAAAATGACATTAAACTTTTATGGTTTTAATTGAATATTCTTATTTTATATATAATATATATATATATATATATATATATATATATATATATATATATATATATATATATATATATATATATATATATATATATATATATATATATATATATATATATAGACTAAATGATATCGGCATCAATGACCTTAGATGTCAGGATGCCTGAAAACTTTAAATCAATCAATCAATCAGTGGAACTGATTGTCTCAACCTGGCACAAGCTTTCGGAATCTTGTTGAAAAGGTCCGAGTTGAAATCTATGTCAAAGGCATACAAGATGGGTCTTGCTAGGGCCTACATGTACGACGCAATCGTGGAGGATGCCAAACCTTTCGTATGTAAATCGATCAGAAAGCCTAAACAAAAATCCATAGAGATAGAAGATGGATTTCTATCTTTCACATATCGAACCCATTTCTTCCACGAAGTTTCATACTGATTCAAAGTAGGGGAAGCTTTATAATTCTCTGTAAATGCGAATTGGTCCCGTTGAATTTTGAATCTTTTTTCCAGGGCTAATGCGAAAAAATCATGAGATGAAGGGCTTTCATTTTCCACGATGAAGCGAAGACAGTCTTCCTCTGTACTTCTTGAGACATACTCGGGCTGGGTTGAGGAACCAGCCTGGTGTTCATCTCTGTCACCAAGGGAAACCAGTTGCTCTTTGGCCATAGAGGAGCAACCAGGGCTGCTGTCCCCCTGAACGATCGAAGCTTGTCCAACGCCTTCAAGAGAAGATTGAAGGGTGGAAATACATAAATCTTCTCCCATTAATTCCAATCCATGTGTAACGTGGCCATGCCTATCGCCCCTAGATCCACATTTGGTGCCACATAGTTGGGAAATTTCTTGTTGAGACAAGTTGCAAACAGGTCCACTTGAAGACCTGGGATTACCTCCTGCACGAAAGAGAATGATTTTTTGTCTAGAGACCATTCTGTCTCTAGCGGATGTGTTCGAGATAGAGAGTCAGCCATCACATTCTGAATTCCGTGAAGGTGAGAGTCAGACAGGTGCTACCTCTTCCTCTGAGCCAATGAAAAGATGGTGATCATTATATTTTTATTTGAGGAGATCTTGACCCTTGCCTGTTGATGCAATGAACTATTACTTTGTTGTCTAACACAAGACGGATGGGAATGTTGTTCTTCAATTGTAGCCTTTTCAGGGATAAGAAGACTGCCATGGCCTCCAGAATATTGATGTGGAATTGCTGGAATCTCTGGGACCAACGACCTTACACTTTCTTGAGAGGACTATGACTCCCCCAACCGTCCAGTGATGTGTCCGTATATAGAATCACTGCAGGAGGAGGAAAGTGCAGCGGAACCGTCTTGGAAAGACTTCTGGCATCTGACCACTGACGGAGGATTGCGGAGAGCTGTGGAAGCTCTCTTCTTCCAAACCCTGCTTGCATCCTAGAGTCTAATCTTGAGGAGAGGGGTCGTTATAGAAACGTTCTTAAGTGAACCCAGAACCCTTTCCTGACAACGTCTGGTGATCTTTTTCAACTCGATGAAAAACCAAACTGACTGAGCTATTTCTTTCCTCTTGGCAGAAGGAATAGAGAGGGTATGAGTCTTCAGATTCCAACGAATCCCTAACCACTGGAACACCTGAGCCAGAGTCAGTCTGGACTTCTTGAAGTTTATTTGGAATCCTAGATATTGGAGGAATCTCACCACCTGATATGTTGCTTCCGTGCATTCTCTTGCTGAGGGAGCCCAGAGGAGCCAATCGTACAGGTATGCTGCTACTTGAAGACCTCTTTCCCTTAATTGTTGAACGACTTCGTCTATAATTTTCGTGAAAATTCTCGGAGCTATGTTGAGCCTGAATGGCATAGCTCTGAATACAAAAGCCTTTCTCTCCAGTCTGAAACCAAGGTAGGGGGAGAAGCGTCGACCTATTGGAAGATACCAATAAGCGTCGGTAAGATCTATAGAGACGGTGTAAGCCCCCCGGGGTAGTAAGGTGCGTACCTGCGAAATAGTCAGCATCCGGAACTTGTCGCACTGAACGAACAGGTTTAGATGGGACAAGTCGAGAATAGTTCAAGGAATAATTGAATCTTTCTTTGGCATGCAGAATAGGCGACCTTGAAACTTCATAGACTTCGTGCAATGGATAATTCTCTTCTTTAAGAGGTCCTTCACATATTGTTCCAGATGTGGTGTTGATTTCTGGAAAAATCTCCTGACCCTCGGGGGTTGTCTCTTCCATTTCCAGCCCAGACTACTGGAAATCACGCTCTGTGCCCAAGGAATGAACGCCCACCTGTCCTTGAGCAATTTCAGTCTTCCCCCTACCGGAGTATTCTCATTGTTTTGGTTGAGGATATGTGACCCTAGTTCCCCTGTTACCTCGGGGACCCCGACTCCTTGGCCTACGTCCTCTGTCGGACCGGCCTCTACCTCCTCTTTCAGTTTTGAGGGACGAAAGGACAAGGTCCCTTGTTCAAATCTAGGATTGAATGCCAGGGACTGTGAAGTCACCGGGTGAGGAACAGTGAAAGTATTCTGCGAAGCACTACCTGAAGCTGAAATGAAGGGCCTCGTAAAGAATGTGGGTATACGGAACCTCTTAGGTTGAGGGCCAACCCCAGGAATAAATTTCATTTTGAGAGAAACTCCCCATCTCTGGGAAAGACTTATTTTCTGGTGCCGCTTTATCCAAGATCTCCTTTACCAATTTCTGTGGGAAAAGATCCTTACCCCAAATACAAGCGTCAGTAAGACGCTTCGGTTCATGACGAATGGTCAGGGATGCTAAAACATGCTTCCTGCAGGCTTTACGAGCCTGGAAAAAGTAAAAAAGATCTTTCGTAAGAGTAGCCATGTGTATCTTGGCCAAAAGCAAAAAGACAGGGGCATCAATGAAATTACCAATCATCATCTCTACAAAGCATTGAAGAGACATCGAAGCTGATAAGTCTCTCCCTAACCTCCTTAAGTAGGGGGTCCACAATCCTCAGCAGTTTTTCATTAAACTGCCTGCTAGCTATATCCTTGTCTAATTTCCCTTCAGCAAAAGTAAACTGGATATCCAACCAGTGTTCAGCATCATGGGGCAGAACGAGGGACACAGGTTTACATTCTTCCAAGACCGGAAGAGACTTATCCTCCTTGACGTCCTTTTCTACCGCTAAAAAGGCTTTCGAAGCAAAAGGAAAAACTATTGTGTTGGGTGCTATAAAAGTAGCCAACCTTTTACCAAAAGTGCCTAATTGTGTATTATACACCCTGCTGTCTTCATTTCCTTTACTACCTGGTGCTGCGCTTTAGTGTGATCTAGAAGGATCGTTTCTTTAGGGATAGTGTCGTCTCTTTAACGTAACACCTTCAGCTAACCTAACGTAGCCAAAGGGGTAGGCCTCTATATCTGGATAAAACTCCAGATCAGCAACCGGTCTAGAGCCTAGCCCCTCTCCAATATGAAGAATACCCTCTGAAAGGGCCGTATGATCCGCATACCTCCACGGATTCTGTTGCGTGCAAGAGGGGAGCTGAGAAGGTAAAACCTTAGCCTTAGAAGAATCCTCTTGAGGTTTCAAAGCCTGACTTTCCTCCCGTAAGGCTTTAAACATTCGTCGTTGATAATTTTGGTTCCCTTCCAAGAAAACCTTCAAGCTGGCTAACAGGGACCTTTCTTCCAAATTAGATGGGAATTTAGGAAATGTTGGTTCGCCCGGCTGGACCAAGGATGGAGGAGGGACAGGAACGGGAGGCGTACCTGAAAAAGAAGGCGTCGTCGTAACAGTTGATAGAGGAGCCGCCTTAGTAACGGCCGGTGAAACAACGGAACACACTGAGTCTCTCACGGAAGCCACGCTAACCTCGTCCAATTCTGGCAGGTAAGAATCATCCACATGAGGGAGGGGTTCCTCCGGATCTACTGCGTCAGGAGAGCCGATTCCCCACCTGGATATAAAGAAGAATCCGAGGAGAAATTGTCCATGTCAAGGCTCACAGAACTTAAAGTTTCATCTACGTGAATCTGAACAGTAGGTCTAGGTCTAGGTGGGGTGTACCCCAATACCGAGTCCGGGGCCGCCTTCAGAAAAAGAATATTCCTCCAAGCTACAGAAGGGAGATAAGGAGCCTTTGGCTCAGCATTCTTTTTGAAACCCCTGACCCAGGAATGAAGAGATCTCTGGAAAAACACTCGGTCGTCATCAGAAACATCCTCCGATACCCATCCAGAATAATGTAAATCCTTACACACCTTACACACACTACAATCCTGAGGATCCCAATAAGAGATTGGACCCTTCATCCTCCTGCATGTAGCATGTGTCCTGCAGGTATCATAACCACAGGGATACCTCACGGTTCTGGCACAGATCGGGACTTGACAATGCATCTCCTTCGAAGATCCCGCCTGTAAAGAGGAGAAAACGGCCATGAGTATCTTAAACTCTCTAGATCACCGTGCTGAAAAGAATGGGTTAATAACATTCAAAATTTCAGACAAAAATTTGGGAAATTAACTCCCAAAATGTGTATATCTACCATTTACGTGATCAGAAAGAGAAAAAGGATCACAGTATCCAGACCTCTTTAATGTCGTTAGATTGGAAGTAAAGTCAGCTAAATTTGTCCCCTTTTATCATTTAAATATTGATCACTTAAAAGAGGGAACAAAATGCTCATCAAAATAAATAGCCTACCCTCTCTGCAGGGAAAATGCTAAAAGGAAGGTAACTGAGTTACCTACCCTGCAAAAATTATCGATGCATCGATAAATGGAGCAACCAAAAGTAAAATTAGAAGGCTATTCTTTAAACCATAAACTGGAAGGGGTAACATAACAGAATCCCCCTGTAAGATGCACAATCCAATCCTCGTTTTCAAAAGATCTGAATAAAGTGATGAAAGTAATTAATAAATTATAATAGTTAAATCTAAAGTCTAGTTAAGGAGAACCTTTTGCAAAAGAGAACTCCAAAGTTGACTAGCATAAAGATACCTCACAAGTTGTTGAAGTAAGGTCTTTATGCCAATTTGAGGTTTGTACTCATCAACAGATATCTACGTAAAAAGGCAGTCACTAATAATAAAAACATCTGTCTTCATAACATATCCTTTTTTTATGGGAATTTGAGGTTTGTACTCATCAATAGATGTCTCTATAAAAAGGCAGTCACTAATAATAAAAACATCTGCCTTTATAACATAATATCCTTTCTTTATGCCAATTTGAGGTTTGTACTCATCGATAGATATCTCTATAAAAAGGCAGTTACTAATAATAAAAACATCTACCTTCATAGCATAATATCCTTGCCGTTAATAACGGCACAGATAGGTAACGGCCTCCCAAGGCTATTCCTATATCAGGGGCACAAAAACTATACCCAATACTGGGCGAGAACTACCGCCAGTTACGACAGTGACGGTAACGACGGCAGCAAACTAAAATGACGATCGTATGTAACAAACATCATGTCGTAAAAAAGAGTGTGGCAGTATAGGCCACATAGATAATATAGCAACGTATCGCTATAGCATGGCCCAAAAAAGTAATGCCGTCGGAGATGACGAAGCCGTAAGTACCAGCATTGCCGACAGTCTGACAACTCTCTTTATCAAGGAGAATGCTGCCAGGTTAATAGGCCTGAAACCCCGAAGGGCTAGGCCTTCACACAATAAAACACTCACAATATATATATAAGTTTGATATCAGTAATGGGGATCAACAAAATGATTATTCTCTCAAAAAATTAAAAAGGGTTAGAATATGGCATCATACAACTGTCAGCGCACCGACAGGAAAGATTGTACTCGCCCTTCGCAAAGGGGAACTCGAAAGGAATACCGTAAAACAACTAGAGAGCGTATGTAGCACGATGGCCCGACGGACATGCCGAAA
>NC_090729.1:74601018-74611018 GCF_036898095.1 Palaemon carinicauda
TGATTTACTTTGTTCCTACCATTGTACAAACTTCTTGCTTACTCACGTTGTTCGGTCCCCTAGTACCAATGCTGTAGGAAGTATGCCTAAATCTATGGAGTTACAGGGTTATAATTCTTCTGGCCACAACTAAGAATAATAATTCTCTGGTACACTTCCAACAGGACAACATGGCTCGAGCCCCAAAAATGGATTTTGACATAGGAAAAATCTATTTTTGGGTGAGATAGCCATGTCATCCTTATGGCGCACCCGTTACTTTCCATCCCCTCCCAATTCTCAATGTGGGACATCGCGTCATGCGATGACTGCGCCTGGAATGTTTCAACAGGAAACGTGTTAGTTGTAGCACATTGAGATCGGGAGTTGTAACCGCTCCCTTGCTTATGTCCTTCCCTCTACCCTTATCCTTCGAGACAAGGTTAACTCTATTCGGGGAAAAATAGCTATGGCTTGTTATTAACACGTCCCTAACTTATACACGATATCTCTCGGGATATTCGCTCCAGAGGTCATAACTCTGTTGATACGTCTAAGGTAAAATTTCACTGGTATATCATTCTCAGAAATATCCCAAGTAGAAGCTGCCAATGAGGAACTTCCATCAGGACGACATGGCTATTGTACCCAAAAATAGATTTTTCCTATATCAAAATCTATTATATATATATATATATATATATATATGTATATATATATATATATATATATATATATATATATGTATTCATATATTATATATACATATATATATATATATATATATAAATATATATATATATATATATATATATATATATATATATATATATATAAATATATATATATATATACATATATATATATATATATATATATATATATATATATATATATATATATATATATATAGATATTTATAGATATATATAGATATATATATATATATATATATATATAGATTTATATATATATATATATATATATATATATATATACATAGCATATATATATATATATATAAATACTGTATATAGATATATCTAGATATATATAGATATATAGATACATAGATATGTAGATATATATAGATATATAAGTATATATAAGAATATATATATATATATATATATATATATATATATATTTATATATATATATATATATATATATATATATATAAATATATAGATATATATATACTGTATATATATATATATATATATATATATATATATATATATATATATATATATATTTGGGCTCAAACCATGACGTCCTGATGGAAGGTTCCTTCAGTAGCTTCCTGAGGGTATATATGACTACAGTATATATTCCCAGAGAATTAAACTAAAGATTTCACAGAATTCTAACTTCTGGCGCGAGTACCCATAAGGTTTCCCTTTAGGATATCGTATAATAACAGGGGACGTATGCTCGACACGCCACATAGCTATCTGCACCCCACACAGCGTTTACGCTTCGAGGGGGAAGTGTGACAAGTATCAGGAGGAGCCGTTACAAAACTCTCCTCTTGCGTTACTGTTACGGTACCTACCAATGTAAACAAACGGCCGCCATAGCTGGCCGCCATCTTGGTTTACGTCACATCCGCGAGCTCCATTCCTGTTTCTGTAGCGTTCCTGACAGTGTTTTTTCCCAGTGTTCACTATTTTATTGCATCATGTCGCAATCTTCAGCCTCGCCTTCTTCTGGAAAGTTGAGTACCATATTCTTGTATTGTATAAATAAGCTCTAACCGTAAAGTAACGACTATTTATCTTTAAATCTTGTGTTTTGGGGCTGAGCTGTGCCCCGACCGGAGGCGTCATGTTTCGACGCTGCTGCTCGCCTCGCATGCTTTATTTAGTTAGCCAGAGCAACCTTCCCGGTCTTATAACTAATAACTTCATTAGTTATTTAGTCTTCATTGCTAGGAGTTAATTATATTATGCGTTAATATTCGTTTAGGCAACTATGTTAGCCTACCCTATGCTAGATTGCTAGCCTAGCCCCTAGGCTCGATAGCCTAGTGTTCATGTTTACTTCTTGCATGATATAATAAGTGTTCCTAGTGTTATTTTATAAATGAAGACATAGGCATTTATACAAACAAGATTCAGTGATTGCACAGATGTTATTTCGCCTTCTAGGGAGTATACAATGGGTTTCAGTGATATTGGTAGTCGTCTTCCTTGCCCCTAACCTAACGCTGAGGCTATTGTATACTCCCTTACCTCCCCAGTTACCTTTCCTAAGGTAATCTCCTCCCTCTGAGGTAGCCTAGGCTACATCCTACCCTTCCTTACCTCGATATACTTTCGGGTAAGGTTAGGCTAGGATTTTTCCTACCCCACTCCTTGCCATAGTACATGTGCTTTGAGTCTGGGACGGAACCTCAGAGTACCAGCCGTTCGCCCCCAGCTCCCCATTAGGAGAATGTACTCTCCTTCTGGTCCCTGCTGGAGGGTGAAGGTGGTGGGGCTCTGCCCTTCCCCCTAGTCCACACTTGGTTGGGTTAAGTCCCGTCCTCCCTGTGGCCTAGCGACTTGTCTTCCCCCTGCCCTTCCTAGTCTGGGAGACTAGCCTACCTAGCCTAGGTTAGGCAGTCCATGGGATTCTGCTTCTTTATAGTTTAGGACAGGACATTAGTGCTGTACCTACTCTGTGCTAACCTACCCTAGGCTGGAGAATGGACTCTTCCCTCCTAGATAGGCTAGCCCAAAACAGAATCCCCACCCCTGGGAGTGCCGGTGGGAGCTACGCCTCCCCCCTACACTCCCCCTCAGGACCCTCTTCCCTCCCCCTCTATCCCTTTGGTGTTGGCTTAGCCTTCACACCCCTGTCCGCCGTCCTACAACTTCACCGAGAGCCGGTGGGTTGCCGGTTCGGCTCGGTCCTTTTGTTGGTTGGTCCGTACTGCTGTGCTGCCCGCATATAGTTGAACTATGGGTTAGCACTCGTCGGTCGGTCTGCCGGCGGAAGACCTCCCTTCTTGAGTGTTCTTCGGCCCTCCCTTGGGCCGCCACTGGCAACATAGCCGACTGCCGGCTCGCTGAAAAGGAGTACCCCTCCCTTTCATTTGAACACTCCTTCCGGAGGAAGATTGGATTGGGTACTGGGTATTACCCTTCCCTCTCTCTCCTCCTATCCTATCCCTCTCTCTCCTCCTATCCTATCCCTCTCTCTCTTAGTACCGGTCCACTGCCGCCCCCACTCTGCCGGCGCCAGCCGTCAGAGTCTTCGGTGCCCTACCTGTCTCATTGAATGATGTCAGTGTCGGTTACCGTCGCCGGCCGCCGGCTTGCCGGCAATCTGCCATCACCTAAGGTGTCACCCTCTCTCTCTGCCACCTAGACTAATGGCTGGGAAGGGTCCATCCTTGATGGGGACCTGCCAGCGCCAGTTGAGCCTCTGGCATGCCGCCAGGCTGACGGCCCACCATTCCTGGCGTTACAGTGGACAGTCACTCCTCCCTCCTGCCGGCCCCGTGCCGGCAGCTAATATTGTGCAGTTATGGATAATAGCCAGTACACCTATGGTATAGTTATACCCTAGACTGAAAACTATTATGTATAGTTGTACAGTAAAAATTTTTCCAGCATATTCTGCGCTTCCCTGTGCAGTCTCTTGCCGGGACCTAATCTGATAAGGGGGCCTAGTTTATCCCCCCTTTTTCTTATACACTGAACGAATTCAGCTTCCCCCTCTTACTGTACCTAATTCCCTAGAGGAAGCCTAAGCTTGGCTCATCCATCACGGACGTTTTTTCCTCCCCCTAAGGCCCATGAAGGTCTTCTGGAATTAGTTACAGCATGGGGTCACGGCAATTGGCTGGGCGGGATGCACAAATATGTGTCTTTCCTACCTTCTTTCCGGCTTACCTATCCTAAGCCTACACACACTGGAATCTTATATTATAAGTGTACTAACTTATTCTAATCTAAGATTAATGTAAGTCATGTTTGTATTGACTTCCTAATACTCATTTCCTCTTTCTTTTACAGGAGCAGTATGTAAAGTGTGAGAGCACCTCCTGCGGTGTTCGTCGCCCTAACTTTTACGGCCACCTGTCGTGCCGGACTCACGCCGGTTGTTCCGTCACGAAGGGGAACCTTCGCTACTGGGATCGGCAGGCCTGTAACGTCTGCAAGGGTCTGCTGGAAGAGGCGTTCGACAACCCTCCATCAGCAGAGGCTAGGGATAATGCCCGAGAGAAACTGCGCAAGTGGGTGCGCAGGTTTCAGAAAAACTCCACGGGCCCCTATCTCCCAAGTGAGAAGATGAGAGCCATGCTCTTCCCTAAGGCATCTGCTGATGCCGTTATCCCTAAGGATGAGATCCCCTGCGTCCAACTAACGGTCGAACCGGATGTTGCGGCCGCTCTCCAAGAGTGTCGTCTCGACGAGGTGGAGAGGATGTCGGATGTGTCCGAAAACACTGAAAGGACCCTCATGACGGAGGGTCAAGAAGAGGAAGAGGATCAGGTGGAGGCCCCTGATTCTGAGGACGAGGTCGCCAGTGCGCCCTCCGTGACTTCTGTCATGGTCTCTGAACACGTCCCCTCTACATATGCCACCACGATACCTGTGGTACCGGGCACCCAGGATACCATCCAAGCTCTGGTGGCATTCCTGGACGAGAAGTTCCGCAAGGGGCATGCGGACCTCAAGAGGGAGCTTATGACCTTTAAGAAGCAGCCAAAGAAGATCTCGATCTTCCCCCCTGCTCAGTGACCAATCCCTGGAGGCATGCAAAACACATGCCAATCACGACTGGACACATCTTCATCAACGATAAGCTAGGTGCCGTCCCCCTTGAAGAGGTGGAGTTCTACACTAGCTTTGACGCCTACCCGGACTGTTACATCCGTCTCAAGTCCGAACCAGTCTCCAAGGAGGAGACCGAGCCTAAGGAGGTCATAGTGTTTGACCACGCCAAGGTTCAAGCTATGCTGGCTGATTGCCTCAAGAGCAGAGAATATACCAACTCCAAAATGCCGGCGTTGAGCAAGAAACACCCGTCCTTTCTTGCTCCTCCCTCCATGGTCTTTCCCTTCGCGGAAAAGGCCCTGAATTCCGTATTAAAGGCGGTGGAGGAAGGAAAACCCTGCCCTACATTGGAGGAATGTAGGCCTCTCTCCCTCGCCCTACCTCCCGATGATAAAAGCAGGAAGGACATCCAGCTTACCTTCACGGTTGGAAAGCTGGAGGCTGACGTCATTGGACGTCAGTTTAATGAAGACCTACCCAAGCTCACCGACTATCTCTTGCGTCGGGAACAGGACACGAAAGAGAGGCTGGCCGCCTCTCTGTCTCTTCAAGTACAACTTGAGACAATGGCCGGGGACACTCGGGTCCCGGACTACTACATGGTTCTTGCAAAGACCCACCTTGCGACCTTGTTGAAGGACTTGTACAGCTTCATCAAGGCCAGAAGAGCCTGTAGAGAGTTCGTGTTTGCGGACGCCACCGTTAAACACGAACCCCGGAAACTTATCTCCTCCAACATTTGGGACAAATACCTCTTTCCAGTAGACCAGGTGAAAGAGATTGCGGACAAAGCCACCACTGAGAATCGGAACCTTCTCAATAAGTGAGGCATGTCCCGAAAGAGGAAATCTTCTCAGGATGAGGGTCCACAGCCTAAGAAGTCCAACAAGCCCCGACCCCAGTAGCGTCAGGCCAAATGCCAGTTTCCGGGACCCGCTACTCCCCAGCTAGTGGCTCAACCACAGCAGACATTTCAGCTGCTCCCTCAGCCGGTGATGCCCCAGTCACCAGTTTTCACCCCTGCCTACGAAAGGCAATCCACTACCTTTCGACCCAGAGGTAGAGGTTCTGGCAAGGACTCCTATCGTCGTCCATCCAGAGAGAGAGAGGAGGAAGGGGAGCAAGTGGCCGAGGTGGTAAACACTCGGGAAACCAGAAGCAATGAAGTGCTTCCGGTGGGAGGAAGACTCCGCCTCTTCCAGGATCGTTGGACCTTCGATCCTTGGGCCCACAGCATCGTCAAGAAGGGACTAGGGTAGAGCTGGATAAAACCACCTCCAGTCTTCCACCAATTCTTCCAACCCTCAACCCCCATCCTGGAAGAATATGTCCAAGAACTCTTGAACAAGAAGGTGATCAAGAGGGTGAAGTCCACCAGGACTTGTCCCCTCTCAACAAGTTCATTGCGAACAACAAATTCAAGATGCTGACTCTTCAACAGGTAAGACCCTACTGCCTCACAAGGCTTACATGGTCTCAATAGACCTGGCGGACGCATACTGGCACATTCCAATGAATCACCAGGCTTCCTCCTACCTAGGATTCAAGCTTCAAAGAAGACAATACCCCTTCAGGGCTATGCCCTTCGGACTCAACGTGGCCCCAAGAATCTTCACGAAGCGTGCAGACACAATCGTCCAACAGCTACGCCTTCAAGGCGTCCAGGTGATGGCTTACCTAGACGATTGGCTGGTCTGGGCGACATGGTCAGAAGAATGCTCGCGTGCCTGCAGAAAGGTGACCCAGTTCCTGGAACATCTGGGTTTCAAAATCAACACCAAAAAGTCTCGACTGTCTCCAGCTCAGAAGTTTCAATGGTTGGGAATCCATTGGAACCTTCAGTCACACCGTCTTTCCATCCCTTCGAAGAAAAGGAAGGAAATAGCCGGATCTGTCAAGAGATTTCTAAAATCCAAACGGATTTCAAGACGACAATAGGAACGAGTGCTCGGCTCCCTACAGTTCGCCTCAGTGACAGACCCAGTGCTACGAGCACAGGTAAAAGATGCATCGGGAGTCTGGAGACAAAACGCATCCATCGCTCGAAGAGATCTCAAGAGACCTCTGCCAATCAGGCTTTGCTCACTCCTCAAGCCGTGGTCGGAGGCAAAGAACCTGAAAAGATCAGTTCCTCTTCAAACACCACCTCCGTCGGTCATCATCCACACTGATGCCTCGCTAGAAGGATGGGGAGGCCACTCCCACCAGCGACAAGTTCAAGGAACATGGTCTCCCCTATTCAAGACGTTTCACATCAACATCTTGGAGGCCATGGCGGTTCTTCTCACTCTGAAGAAACTGTCTCCTCGTCCTTCGGTCCACATCCGTCTTACTATGGACAGCGCCGTTGTGGTCAGATGTCTTAACCGTCAGGGCTCACGATCGCCCCAATTCAACTGCTGACATCTCTCAGCAGTTCACCTACAAGGATTCCGCAATGTGACGGCGGACGCTCTATCGAGGACAATCCCCATAGAGTCAAAATGGTCTCTAGACGCAAGATCATTCTCCTTCATCTCCCGTGAAGTCCCAGAATTGCAGATCGACCTCTTCGCGACGAGCGACAACAACCAAATTTCTCTATACGTGACTCCATACGAGGACCCCAAAGCGGAAGCAGTGGACGCCATGTCCCTGGATTGGAACAGATGGTCTAAGATTTACCTGTTCCCTCCACCCAACCTTCTGCTGAAAGTCCTCTCCAAACTGAGAACCTTCAAGGGAACAGCAGCCCTAGTGGCTCCCAAGTGGCCCCGGAGCAATTGGTTCCCTCTAGTCCTGGAGCTACAGCCCAAGCTGATCCCTCTGCCGGACCCAGTTCTCTCCCAGCAGGTTCAGAAGTCGACTGTCTTCGCTTCATCAAGGAAAACCAGAGACCTTCATCTCATGATTTTCTCTCCCTAGCTGTGAAGAAAAGGTTTGGAATCTCGAAGAAATGTTTAGACTTCTTAGAGGAATACAAAACAAAGTCTACCAGAAGGCAATATGAGTCATCCAGGAAGAAGTGGGTGTCCTTCGTCAAGGCAAAGAATCCTACGGAAATAACCATAGATTTTTGTATGTCCTTCTTCATTCACCTTCATGGACAAGGGTTAGCAGCCAACACGATTTCCACTTGTAAATCGGCCTTGACAAAACCACTACTGTATGCCTTCCAGATAGACCTGTCCAAAGAAATCTTTAACAAACTTCCAAAGGCATGTGCTAGACTCCGTCCTGCACCCCCACCGAGACCCATCTCCTGGTCTCTGGATAAGGTGCTCTATTTTGCCTCTAGCCTGGACAATGAATCTTGCCCTCTGAAAGACTTGACTCAAAAAGTGATTTTCCTTTTTGCTCTTGCCTCGGGAGCACGAGTCAGTGAAAATAGTGGCTTTATCTAGGGAAGAGGGCCAGATACAGTTCGCCGAAACAGGGGAACTTACCCTCTTCCCTGACCCAACGTTTCTCGCTAAGAATGAACTCCCTATTAAGAGGTGGGGCCCATGGAGAATCTGCCCTCTGAAGAAAGATGTCTCTCTATGCCCAGTGGAAAGTCTAAAAGTCTATCTTTGAAGAACTTCAGACATTGGCGGAGGACAACTCTTTAAAGGAGAAACATCGGGTAGTGATTTGTCACTTAAATAACTAAGGGCGAAAATCACCTACTTTATTCGCAGAGCAGATCCTGACAGTACACCCGCAGGTCATGATCCTAAAAAAGTTTCCTCTTCCCTAAACTTTTTCCAAGGAATGGATTTCGAAAGCCTTCGATCCTTCACAGGCTGGAAATCCTCAAGAGTGTTCTTTAAACACTATGCGAAGCAGGTGCACGAAGTGAAAAGATTCGTGGTAGCCGCAGGTAGTGTGTTGAAACCTGCTGCTTAGTGCTGCATAGGACAGTGAGTTATTTCGGGACTCTAACTGAACGGGTGCCTGTGTTGACCATAGTGCGATACATAGTGATTTTAAGTGCCATTTAGTGGCACGAAAGACTGTTCTTCTACAAGGTGAAGTAACATAGATTTGAACACGTGTGCCACATGTTTATTCGGACATGAAGTGTATTATGACTTAAAAGACTTTTAGTTCTTTTGGAACCCATGTGTGTAATGACAAGTTTTCCCTTTCAGATTCCACACCCTTGTCTTATGTAGTCATTAATCTTTGTTTATTATTCAATAATTTTATTTAAATTATTTATCTTATTTCATATTATTGCGAATATTTTCTTGAATAAAGTAGAATTTTCGCTACCATATGCGTCTTATTTCGCCCTTCTATATGAAATATACTACTGTTACTGAGTTTTATTTGCCCCTATTTTAACCTTATTATAGTTCATGTTATAATATTGCTCCTGTCTGATAGAAGCTCACCTAAGAAAAGTGAAATATTTGTTCCTACACAAGTAATTAACTTTCCTGATCTGTCTACGAGACCAACAAGATCCTATATACAGTTGAGTGTGTCTTCATCAGGATACTTCGAGATGTTCCTATCGTCCAAACAGGACTTCCCTGCCAGGGGGGCAGGAAGCCATGTCATAGCTTATGCCATTGGTAGCGACATGTAACGGAAATGTCATGGTCTCTAAGGTCATCAGACCAAAGGAATATTGTTTGAAGTAGAAGGCACTACCGAAACGGGGAAAATCCACGATACACTAATTCTCTGGTACACTTCCATCAGGACGTCATGGCTTGAGCCCGAAAAACGGATTTTGAGCAAAGCGAAAAATCTATTTTTGGGTGAGATAGCCATGACGTCCTGATGGACCCTCCCTCGTTCTCTATGGCCTGTCAGGCCCCTCCCTTTCTTATTGTACTATGGAGGCTGACAGTTTCGCTGAATAGAATCAGGAATGAAGCGCTCGGATGTGACGTAAACCAAGATGGCGGCCAGCTATGGCGGCCGTTTGTTTACATTGCTAGGTACCGTAACAGTAACGCAAGAGGAGAGTTTTGTAACGGCTCCTCCTGATACTTGTCACACTTCCCCCTCGAAGCGTAAACGCTGTGTGGGGTGCAGATAGCTATGTGGAGTGTTAAGCATACGTCCCCTGTTATTATACGATATCCTAAAGGGAAACCTTATGGGTACTCGCGCCAGAAGTTAGAATTCTGTGAAACCTTTAGTTTAATTCTATGGGAATATCTACTGTAGTCATATATACCCTCAGGAAGCTACTGAAGGAACCTTCCATCAGGACGTCATGGCTATCTCACCCAAAAATAGATTTTTCGCTTCGCTGAAAATCCGTTATATAT
>NC_090729.1:74618518-74621018 GCF_036898095.1 Palaemon carinicauda
GTAGTGTTGAAAGCAACTGTGCGTGTGCATCTATGCTTTCGACAATTGCTTTTGCCAGTGTGGCCGCTTCTTTCACAGCCTGTGGTGAGTTGGTGTCTACAAGTAGATCACCTCGTACCTGTGCTGTTTCTCTGCATTCTAGTAGATAGTGCAGGAGGGCTTGTTGTGGTATGACATCACAGTGTTCACACCTTCTCTGGATGTCATCTGCGAGTTCCCAGTTTGCTTTGTATCCCAGCCGGAGTCTGTGTATACATACAGCCTGTTTCCTTGGGGTGTGTCTGTCTATGGGAGGAGGTTCTAGTTCCGTGGCCCATTTGTACCATGTTGCAGAGGGAGAGCCATTCTCTATCCTCATATGTAGTTCCTTGATTAGGTTGTCCTTGAGCTGTGTCTTTATTTTGCTTTTGATTTGTTGCTGTGCAGGCTGTATGTGCACCTGTACATTGTGAATGTATTTGGTGCTTTTGGCTAGCTCATCAGCCTTTTCATTCCCTGGTATCCCGATGTGACTGGGGATCCAGTTTAGTGTTACTAGTCTGTTCCTTTCATTATGCTGATTTAAGAGGATTTTAATGTCTGCTATCAGGGATTTGTTTTCTTTGTTTTTGTCCTGCTGTAGGGCTTGCACTGAGGATCGTGAATCAGTATGAATGACTACTGGTCCCTCCTCATTTTCAATAGAGTATTTTAATGCTTGCTGTATTGCAACAAGCTCTGTCTGCAGGGTGGAGACATTATTGGATGTTCTCCAGCAAGCTATGAAATTGCAGGAGTGAACTGCTGCTCCTGCTGTTTGGGTTCCAGGATCTACTGTACCATCAGTATAGTAGATCTGTGCCCCTATTGTCTCTAAAGAGTTTATAGCTGCTTCTGCTGCGTTTCTAAGTTTCTCTATTGTGCAGTTTTCTTTTGCCCTTGGGAGTTTGGTGTAGTTGAATTTAGCAACTTGCTTTTTCCATGGTGGAATGTGTATTGTACTCTGTGCTGTGTCAGGGTTTAGTTGTAGGATTGTTTCTGTTAGGCCAAGTCTTTTAATGTTATTGCTATGGTCTTTGCCATAAGAACTTGGGGTTTGCACTTCAGGATGTTTGGATAGTTCCTCTCTTACTCTTTTTTTGGTGATTGAGTCTCTGTCTGACAGGAACATCTTTGCAACTATGCTTGCATTTTTTAGTGCAATTCTGTCCTCAAGGGTTGGTAGTCCAGTTTCCAACCTTAGGTTGCACAGTCTTGTCCACATTGGGGCTCCCAACATGAGCCTCATGGCATTGTTTTGAATCACTTCAATTGTGCTTTTTTGTAGATCTGTTAGCCCCAGGAGTGTTGTGGCGGCATAATCTACTAATGATCTGGAACAGGCCAGATAATATTTCTTTTGGACGTGTTCATTTGCTCCATCATTGAGCCTGCTCATATATCCCATAGCTGTATTTCTGGCATTTGTTCTTTCCTTGAGATATTTTATCTCATGCTTGAAAGTGAGCTGTTTGTCTATTATTACTCCCAGGTATGTGAGAATACATATAAAAAGATATCGTATTTATACTGGAGAAGGGGATCCAACAGCTGTCAGTTTCTTAATAATTCCGGAGAAGTCAGATTTTAGATAAAAGGATAATACTGGATTAACGGAAAACAGACCTGGGCTTAGATTCAAATTTCTACCTTGAGTACAGGAGATTAAAAATGATTCAACAATATTCCTTTGGAAATAGTCATTTAAATGGATTACTTTTTCCGTCTTTGACCAACCAATTCTGTGACTTGACCCTAACCAGTGGGAGGCCAAGGCATTATTAAGAGAACCCCTGGAGACGGCCACCTGATGCTGTTTTAATCTGACTGGTATACTTTTTGATGTTTGGCCAACATAAAATGTTTTCTTAGCCTTATTCATACATTTTTCTAAGAAATATTTGGGATAACAAAGATCTGTTGCAATTTTTTTCTATTTTAGTGAACTCCTCCTCAATGTAATCTGGGCTACAAATTCTCAATGCCCTAAGGTACATGGAGGAAAAAACTGAATGCTTTATATTTTTAGAGTGACCGGAGTAAAAATGTACATATGAAAAATTATTTGTAGGCTTTCTATATATGGAAAACTTAAATTTATCTGTTTCTCTAACTATTAAAACGTCTAAAAATGGGATACGGTTATTTTCTTCATTTTCTATAGTAAATTTTATTGATGGTACTAATGAATTAATGATTGAAACAAAGCCCTCAAGATTAAAATTTTCTTATAAAATTCCTAGAACATCATCAACATATCGATACCACACAATTTGGGAAGACCACACTGATGATATTCTAGGTATTTTAGAAGAAAATTTTAATCTTGAGGGCTTTGTTTCAATCATTAATTCATTAGTACCATCAATAAAATTCACTTTAGAAAATGCAGAAAATAACCGTATCCCATTTTTAGACGTTTTAATAGTTAGAGAACCAGATAAATTTAAGTTTTCCATTTATAGAAAGCCTACAAATAATT
>NC_090729.1:74626018-74633518 GCF_036898095.1 Palaemon carinicauda
CTGTATTTGTAAATTAATATGGAAATGAATGTAATTACTGTATATTTCCATGTATAAGACGAGGTAAAAAAAAATAATACAAATTTTAATTGATTTATCTAATATCTCTTGTATAAGACAGCCACTAAATTACATAATCATCTGTTTATTGCCTTGTGTAAGGTTATGTAAAGAGGTTATTACAGTACAAATGTTGGGTACTTACTGTATCCTTAAAAATTTAAAATAAACTAAAATTGATTTTACATCATGTTTTCCTCCATATGATGCCCAAAAGAGAAACCATTGCCTTTTTTTAATATTTCATCGTCAATCACAATGAACTAAAACATTTACACATCCATATGATGACTAAGGATACTAATAGGTTTTAGTAATCTGTATGAAAATTGTGGTAGTCCAAAACTTATTGGTATATCCACAATGTTGATAAAATATTTTGAACAAGTTTTGTAATTCCATTTACTGTACTGCATGTTTAATTTTGCGGGTATAGACTGGCCTAGAAAGATCATAAACAGACGGGATTGGCAGGACATGTCTGAGGTCTTTGTCCTGCAGTGGACTAATTACGGCTGATGATGATGATGATACGTAGTTTCCAAACTTATTCAAAACACAAGTCATACTGATATGCCTGACGACCAACATACAGTACAGTATTCCGATTTGAATTAGGTACTGTAAGTCCTTTTTGATATTCCCTAACCTATCAAGGCAGCTATTGCTTCAGAGGTGATGGGGCTTGTCGTAGCCATGGAAACCACCCCAGAATGTTAAGTAATGTACAGTAATTGAGAAAGTTTTCTCATATTGCAGCTTTGGCTTCTACCACTTTTGGTGACTCAATCTGGACTTGAATAATACAGCTTTCACTTTGCAGGTTTGCCAAATTTTCTTTCATCAATAAAAGGTGATTGTTTTTTTATGTTTAGTCAGTCATAAATTATAGGTCCTAGTGATGTACCTATTCTCTCTCTTTTGAGAACTTTGTGCCTGTTGATACTTTATTCAGTCAACAGCTTTACTTTTGACATGGGTGGTGGCCTCTATTTCCGAATCCATGTTGGCTACTTAATATTGTAGTTTTCAATTCAGATTTGCATATCCTTGTTGGGTCACTGGTTCTTTCCTTATTTCAGTCCTCTTTATGAACTTTTTGATAAAAGTTATTAAAACTGTTAGCTCATATGGGTCAAACATATACAGTAGTACTGAAATGGGAAAATAAATTTAATGTTATTAAAAATATTCATTTTGAAATTGAACATACTGGGTTGTAGATATTAAATAGATTGGGATTTGTATAAGTTTACTTAGTAAAACTTTGAAGAATCAGAACTGTGATGCACTTGTATATATTTCAGGCTTATTTAGTTGAAGTAAAGCACAAGATTGAGTATAGCGAGGATGAAGAAGCTCCCAAGTATGCCGACTCTTTAGAAAGGAACGATGGTAGCCACTCCTCCAAAGCTGGCAGCCATATGGAAAAAATTGGTTCCTTTGAGAGACGGTACTCAGAGTTTCTTGCCGTATATAATGCACTCATGAAATCTCATAGGTCTCTCATGGAAGAATTTCAAGGGTTCCCCAAAAAAGTGTTGATAGGTAAGAATTTTTTATTCATCGTTTTTATATATATATTTTTTTTTATCTTTCCAGTAGATATTTTGATTAATTTTGAGAACTTCATGGTCATATTAAGTTCCATTTTTTATGCTGCAGTTATATATCTTGTAATCTTGTAAATTTCAGCATTAAAATTATGGTAGTTACAGGTTTTGAAAAATGCTTCACTGTTGGTAGTTCCTCCACTCACGGTGGATGTTATTACTCTTGCAGGTGTTATTTGAATTTTTTTGGTTTTTTTGTTGCAGGAGAGCAGTGCTGAAATTCTTTTCATCTCATTCACCCATTTATTTTCATCCATGATCGTAATTTTTCACCAAATATTTTGTTTCTGGTTGTTGATTAAGTGTTCCAGTGAGTGCGACCTTATACGGTATACAGAAAAACTGGTGATACCTTAAGTCAGTAATTTTCGTTTGAAAGTCACTAAATGGCAACTCTCACATTCTTCACATTTCTAATGAGACTAGGTTCCCGGGACAAAGCATTTTGAAACTTCGCTCAATAAAAGATACAGTTCATTAACCCTGGATAGGTACGGTGGGTCGTTCGCGACCCCGAGCGTCAAAAAAAAACAGGTTTTTCTCACGTGACTCAGCCCCGTGACTGAATTTGTGGGTGATCGACCTGCAGGAGGTGTCTCCCCTACACGCTCTAGTAGTGTCCAGATGTGCATTGCTGTAGCTGTACTCCTTCCCCGATTTCTGAGACGAGTCGGGGTCGTTCGCGACCGAGTTTACCCTTCTAAGGTAGTTTGCATAATTATCAAAGTTATTACGTATTATGAAATTGTCGTAGAATGGTGCAACTTGTATAGGTTATCAGTTGTGGAAAGTCTTGGTGGATTGTTTGGCTACCATGTGCATGATTTTTTTTTTAGTTAAAATGTCGTTCATCACCACGAGGACCATTTTACCGCGATTGCCCCTTTTTCATTTTTTCTCATTTTTTTGCCAAGTCATTTTTCCGTAAGATATTGCCAAATAGTGTCGTAAAACTTTTGCTTGTTTAGTGTTGGAAAGTGTGTCTAGATGATCTGGCTACCCATGCATGACTTTGTTTTTGTCAGATACGACGTAGTTATTGGTATATTGGGTATTTAACTGCGGTTACCAATTTCTGTTTTTTTTCAATATTTGTAAAAATTACTACGTAGTAAGGAATTGCCGTATATTATTCATTTTTTTTTCATGTTTATGTGTTAGAAAGTGTGCCTTGATGGTTGGGCTAACACGTGCATGTCTTTTTTTTTATCTGAGATGCCGTATATTAGAATGTCGGGCATTTTACCGCGAGTACCCCTTTTTCATTTTTTTTCATTTTTTTGCCAAGTCATTTTTCCGTAAGATATTGCGAAATAGTGTCGTAAAACTTTTGCTTTTTTAGTGTTGGAAAGTGTGTCTAGATGATCTGGCTACCCATGCGTGATTTTGTTTTTGTCAGATACGACGTAGTTATTGGTATATTGGGTATTTAACTGCGGTTGCCAATTTCTGTTTTTTTTCAATATTTGTAAAAATTTACTACGTAGTAAGGAATTGCCGTATATTATTGATTTTTTTCATGTTTATGTGTTAGAAAGTGTGCCTTGATGGTTGGGCTAACACGTGCATGTCTTTTTTTTATCTGAGATGCCGTATATTAGAATGTTGGGCATTTTTCCGCGAGTGCCCCTTTTTATTTGTTTTGCATTTTTTTGATTAGTCATGTTACCGTAAGGAATTGGCAAGTAGTGTCGCAAAACTTATATTTTTAAAGTGTTGGAAAGTGTTTCTAAATGATCTGGCTACCCATGCCTATCTTTTTTTTAGCCAGATATGGCGTATATATAGGTATGTGTTCGATTTTCCGGTGATTGCCATTTTTTCGTTTTGTCCCAATTCTTTCAAAATTACTACGTACTAAGGAACTATCACAGAGTAATGATTCCTCTAGATGTTTATTTGTCGGAAAAATTTGTTTACTTTTTTTTTGATTGAATATCATCAAATTTTTTTAGCTAAAATATTATATTGTTTTACATTTTTTTTTCGATTTTATTTCCCTTCAAAAAATTTGTTTTGGGTCAGAATTTTAATTTTATAGTCGTAAAATAATCGACAATTATCCAGCAACCCACCATACAATTTTTATGCATATCCAATAATAATTAAATTAGTAAATAACACCTTGAAATTGACATACCCTTCCTACATTTCAAGTGGCAGATTAGGGAGTCTGAGTCAGTGTGGTTGGCGGCCATTTTGTGGACATATCCGAAGCGTAAGCTGCCCTATCTATATATATTCTTGTTCCCTATAGAATTTGTGATATTTTAGTATATTTTTACCTGCATAAATATCATATTATATATTAAATATATGTATTTTTTTACGAAATTTCTAAGTACTCAAAAAATTACCTTTAGATATGGCCCCTGATATAAAAGTAATTTACAAAATAATGAAGATTTTTTTACATATTTCTATTTTAGGATAACATATGTTTATTCCCTAAAAAAATTAGCCACTTCCTATTTCATTTGGGTACCCAAAAAAATTCATGAAATTTGGACAAATTTTTTTGGCCAAAAAAAGTTACCCTTTTTTTCTCATTTCAGATCTTCACCTCCATGGGTCTGACTTCATCCAAAATACATCAAGATGTGTCCTAAACATTCAAGAATCAATTCCTAAAAGGATTTGTGTATATATGTATAAACTTTTTTTTTATGAATTTTTATGTCAGGTCTTTTTTTTTCTACTTAATTTTTTAAAATATTTATAATAAATAGTTTTTCTGGAGATGAGTAGTATTTATCTTTACAGTTGTTTTAAGCATTCATTGAAGTTTTTTTTGGCAAAAGAAAAAAGGAGGTTACTGCAAAAACTGATTTTTCAAGAATTTTTTTTGGCGTCGGGGTCGTTCGCGTCCGAGTATACCCTTAAAGGGGTGTCCGAGGAGCGTACCTATCCAGGGTTAAGCATGATTTTAGGGAGTTTATGCCATATTTTTTTTATCAAAATATCAGCTAGATCATTATGGAAAAATTAACCCAACAATCTTTGATTATGATAAAAATGAAAAAAAAAATTAAATACTTAATGAGTGTGACTTTTTAGCCACCATAGTGATGTATTTAACATGAAGAACGTATCGGAGATGTAGTAGTGGGCGGGGTCTAACCGGACATCAACTGGCAGCCTCACAGTGGCACTCTCAAAAGCAAATCATCTGTCAAATATGGTTAGAGCTACTCAACAGCTACCGGATAACTGTAACTCTAGTTAAGTTTATTTCACCATATTCTCTATAAGAAAAATAGATATAACCAATCGTCTTAACATCAAGGAAACAGCTGTTTAAAGATGGCTAAACGATACAATAAAGGTTCATCGTTTAAGCGAGAGACACTGCTGCTGCACAACCGTAGAAGATGAAGAGTTATAAAGCTAATAGCATAGGCCTAGACTCCAGGGCCCTCCTATCATCGTTACCATTATTATTATTATTATTATTATTATTATAATTTAAGATACATTGTTTTGTCTTTCTGTAGAATCTGCACATACACGTGTGGCTGAATATGTCTGAGCTGATTATAGTCTTCCGTTTGTAAAGTAAAAGTAAAATAATAGAAAGGTAGAATTAAATGTATTTCCAATAGCGAAGATAACTCACCACCCCGCTTATCTATTCATTTATTAATTTTTCCTCAAACTGAAGAAACCCATTGGGAGACTAGAATTATATAAATAGCGTTGACTATAGTCTAAACTATGACTTGTTATGATTTATTGCAAGTTTTGAAATCACGATCCTAATTAACGTTTGTTTTATACACCAAACGACATAAGAAAAAAAAAGGAAAAAAAAAACAAAAAACTAGTAATAACTCTGAAATCATACCCCAAATGCATTAGACTATAGCGCTCATCTTAAACTGTTCTCCATCTAGACGCGCTCAAAGACTAGTCTTACTGAATCTCGCGGAGTCACGTTGACAAGGAATTCGAGCTTCAGGAACATATTTAATTTTTGTTCTGAAATATCATTTTAGCATGAAAATTTTTATTAACAATCTAACATTATTCAATGTTATCCATAACAAGTGACCAATGTTGTCTCAAAAACAAAAAAGTAGCACCAGTTTTGCTGCATACTGTACAAGTTATGATTTTCCCACTTATCATCTAGGTTGTTACTTATTGCTGTCTTTTTATGTCTAGGAACACACTAAAAAACATTTTTATTTTCTTATTATCGTCATCCATTTATCCAGTTGGAAACATTTAAGTATGTAAATAGTTGTCACCGTTGCTTTATTGATTTTACTGTGGGTGTTTATTACTAATGGACATAGTCCCGTCTAGGGGCCATGTGACCTTGTTTTATTACATATACAATGTTTTTTTGTAGTTTCTTTACAATCTTGACCTGCTCATTCAGAATCTAATGAGTGCCACCTTGAAGATATTGAGGGTTTTTAGAAAAAAATAAAAATCCAAGATGGCTGCCAGAAAGGATTAAATAATTGTTTTTATTTTTTCTTCTGCGCATCAACACAATATTATTGACAAATTAGAGTTTGTGTTGATGAAAGATCATGTTAATAGTGTATGTCTATTTTTTGGGTCCAATCTAGGTAAAAATTTGCTGAAATATAATATCCAAAATGGCCGACAAAGAAGTTCAAATTATAATTTTTATGTTCTTCTGTCTGCAAACTCAACATTAGTCATACAAATGATTTTGGTTTGATAAAAAAGTATGTCAATAATTGTTTTAAATTCTTTTATACTTGAAAAGAACAGTTAAAAATAAAATCCAAGATGGCTGCCATAGATACTTAAGATAATGTTATATGTTGTATGTTATATAATGTTGTATGTTTTCTTCTGTACATCAAGTAAACATAATTCACACATTAAACTGAGTCTAGGATGGCTAAAAGAACCTTGACAGAACCTTGAATACTGTTTATTCATCATCAGTGTCTGCATCATCATCACTGTGTTCATCTTCTTCCATTCTCATGGAATTCTCGCAGGATTGTTAACCCTGGCATTTACAGAATTCAGTGCATGCTATGCTGAACTTATTGCAGCTGCAAAGTGCTGATTTGCAGCCAGTCTTGCAACCACAGCTGATGAGATTCATTATCTTGTCAGGGACAACTGCCTGGCCTTCATCCAGGTAAACAGGCATGAGCACAGATGACTTCTTCTTCCAGCCAAACTCTTGTGGGTCCAGGTTTGGAGGTGTTGACAAGCCTACAGCCTTCCATAGGATTGTTTGATAGTGGGCACGTTCACAATGGGGCCTAAATGAAGCTGCTGTTGGAGGTAAGCTGCTATGTTTTGGAGGTACATGTCTCTTGCCTTCCTAGTGAATATGGTTACATGCATCAAGTTCAATGATTCTCCGAACTTCTGCCCATACAGTGTAGCTACAAATTTCAAACATGACTCGGTGACCTCATCAAGAGATAAATATGTATTGCCCAACATAAGAGAGTCAGTAAATGTTTCCAGTTTTTTCAAGACTGTTGTCTTCCCAATGCCAGAAAAAGCTGAGACTGAATCACATCCAGTCAATGCATGAGCTCCAAGAAGATTGGGCATGAATGTTTTTTCACAACTTCATTGATGTCAATGATGGCACGATTTCTTGAACATGACTCCATGATAAGTTTAGTTGTTTCTGGTATGTTTTTGGTACGTACATGAAGATGATGGGCAAGAATAACAAGAACATCTGTGTCATCAGAAACCACCTTGATCAGTAAGTGTCCTGTGACAGCTTCTTTAATCATGTGGTATGCCATCAGATCATCAGCTTCCTCATGTGTCACGGCTGTTTCCATAACAGCAGCGCCAACATCTACTGGAT
>NC_090729.1:74638518-74646018 GCF_036898095.1 Palaemon carinicauda
AGAATAGGAAATGAAGTGAGCGATTGGTTTCCGGTGAGAGTGGGGCTGAGGTAGGGATGTGTGATGTCGCCGTGGTTGTTTAACTTGTATGTTGATGGAGTGGTGAGAGAGGTGAATGCTCGAGTGCTGGGACAAGGATTGAAACTGGTGGACGAGAATGACCATGAATGGGAGGTAAATCAGTTGTTGTTTGCAGATGATACTGTACTGGTTGCAGACACAGAAGAGAAGTTTGGCAGACTAGTGACAGAATTTGGGAGGGTGTGTGAGAGAAGGAAGTTGAGAGTTAATGTGGGTAAGAGTAAGGTTATGAGATGTACGAGAAGGGAAGGTGGTGCAAGGTTGAATGTCATGTTGAATGGAGAGTTACTTGAGGAGGTGGATCAGTTCAAGTACTTGGGGTCTGCTGTTGCTGCAAATGGTGGAGTGGAAGCAGATGTACGTCAGAGAGTGAATGAAGGATGCAAAGAGTTGGGGGCAGTTAAGGGAGTAGTAAAAAATAGAGGGTTGGGCATGAATGTAAAGAGAGTTCTGTATGAGAAAGTGATTGTACCTACTGTGATGTATGGATTGGAGTTGTTGGGAATGAAAGTGACAGAGAGACAGAAATTGAATGTGTTTTAGATGAAGTGTCTAAGGAGTATGGCTGGTGTATCTCGAGTAGATAGGGTTAGGAACGAAATAGTGAGGGTGAGAACGGGTGTAAAAAATGAGTTAGCAGCTAGAGTGGATATGAATGTGTTGAGGTGGTTTGGCCATGTTGAGAGAATGGAAAATGGCTGTATGCTAAAGAAGGTGATGAATGCAAGAGTTGATTGGAGAAGTACAAGAGGAAGGCCAAGGTTTGGGTGGATGGATGGAGTGAAGGAAGCTCTGGGTGATAGGAGGATAGATGTGAGAGAGGCAATGAATGGCAAGCGATTGTGACGCAGTTCCGGTAGGCCCTGCTGCTTCCTCCGGTGCCTTTGGATGACCGCGGAGGTAGCAGCAGTAGGGGATTCAGCGTTATGAAGCTTCATCTGTGGTAGATAACGGGGGAGGGTGGGTTGTGGCACCCTAGCAGTACCAGCCGAACTCGGTTGAGTCCCTTTTCAGGCTGGGAGGAATGTAGAGAGGAGAGGTCCCCTTTCTTATTCCATTTGTTTGATGTTGGCTACCCCTCAAAATTGGGGGAAATGCCTTGGTATGTAGCCTATATATATATATATATATATATATATATATATATATATATATTTTATCATCATCATCATCATCTCATACGCCTATTGACACAAAGGGCCTCGGTTAGATTTCACCAGTCGTCTCTGTCTTGAGCTTTAAATTCAATACTTCTCCATTCATCATTTTCTACCTCGTGCTCTATAGTCCTAAGCCATGTAGGCCTGGGTCTTCCAATTCTTCTAGTGCCTTGTGGAGCCCAGTTAAGGTCGATTCACACGACCCGTTTTCTTTCCGACAGGCTCGCCATCGGTTAAGCGTCGTCTAGCTTTCTTATGTGTATTCAAATGCAACTGTTCACACGACCAGTCAGGGTGACGGCGGCCCTCGGTCGTCAGCCGTCCGAGTCGGCTCGGCTTTCTTTCCAAGAAACCTCGTCCTGTTTGACGGCCGTTAGCCACTTGTCCCAACCAAAGGGTGGATGATGTTTCGTGGGAACAAGGACCTGTTTCGTACCCGTTCGTTTCGTGGCCTACAACCCTAAATTTTCCTCATAGTATAGAGTCATAGAAATTAGTTAGTTTGTTGTTGACACCATGTATATGAGGTTAATTGAACCTTTTTAAGGGTATGGGGAGATGTTTGACATGGCAAACAAGATGTATAGAAATAATTTACATAAAGAAAAGATATGGAAAATGACTGGAGAGGCATTAAATAAAACAGGTGAGTTTATCATAATTTTGATATTCCTGGCATGGTGCATAAAGAATAATGAAGTTGCATAACTTATTTTATCAACACAGTTATCAACCAACATCTTATAGTGTCAAAATTATTGTAATTTACTTGATCCTCACGTGACAGTCTAAGTTTAATCAATGAAAACCGCGCGTGGGTAAACGGATACGGAACGCCTCGTGTGAATGTACAACATTTCGATGACGGTTAGCCACTGGCCAGCCTGTCAGAAAGAAAACGGGTCTGTGAATCGGCCTTTAAACGTTTGGTGAACCAATGTCTCTTGGGGAGTGCGAAGAGGATGCCCAAACCATCTCCATCTTCCTCTCATCATGATCTCATCCACATATGGTACTTGAGTAATCTCTCTTATAGTTTCATTTCTAATCCTGTCCTGCCATTTAACTCCCAATATCCTTCTGAGGGCTTTATTCTCAAATCTACTAAATATATTGGAGAGTGTTTCATTGTCATGTCCATAGAGTAACACCAATCTCACTAAGCTGATATATAGTCTGTTTTTTATATGAAATTTTAGGTGATTTGATTCCCAAATTTTTCTTAACCTAGCCATTGTCTGATTTGCTTTTTTCAGTCTTTCACTAAACTCTAATTCTAAAGACCCTGTATTGGAGAACATTGTTCCTAAATACTTGAATGATTCTACCTCATTAATCCTTTCTCCTTCCAATGATATTTCATCTTCCATTGCATATTCCGTTCTCATCAGCTCTGTCTTCTTTTCATCTTCCGCCCCAAATCGTGTGATATTTTACGCATTCTGGTAAGCAAGCATTGCAAATCCTGTGGTGTTCTGCTAAGTAGAATAGCATCATCAGCATACTCTAGATCTGCTAAATTTCTATCACCAATCCAGTCCAATCCTTCTCCATCATCTCTGACTGTTCTACACATTACAAAGTCCATGAGAAGGATAAACAACATAGGTGATTACACATTCCCTTGGAGTACTCCGCTGTTCACTGGAAACTCACTTGATGAGACTCCATTAACATTAACTTTGTACTTGCTGCACTCATGAACAGACTTAATCAAATTTACATATTCAAGAGGAATTCCATAATAACACACACTATCAAAGGCTTTTTCATAGTCCACAAATACCATCAAAAGGGGATTTCTATATTCTACGCATTGCTGTACATGTCTTGAAATAAAAATTTGGTCAGTGCAACTTCTACTTTTCTAAATCCTGCTTGTTCGTCTCTTAGCTTTTCATCAATCTTTCTCTCCATTCTCTTAAGAATTAGCATACTATATATTTTCATAACAACTGACTTAAGTGTTATGCTTCTGTAATTATTGCAATCAGCCAGGTCTCCCTTTTTAGCTATTTTCACCAAAACTCCTAACTCCCATTCATCAGGTTTTGCCTTTTCATGCCACATTCTACAAAATAATATTGTAAATAGTCTGGGAGTCACTTCATTTTTGGCCAGTATCATCTCGGCAGTTATTTCATCGTATCCAGGGGCTTTCCATCTCTTTAGGTTTTTTAGGATAACTTCGATTTCAAACACACTGAATTCATTCATGGGCACATCAAGGTCTTCATCAGCTTCAGATATATCAATCAAATTATTCCCTTCATATGTCCTATTCATCACCTCACTAAAGTGTTCCATCCAACGTTGTCTTTCTTCATCTTCTGTTGCTATAACAAAGCCATCTCTCTATTTGATGGGTATATGCTTCTTCTTCTTCACCCCAGTCAAGATTTCATTAATAATTCTATAACAATTCTCACACCATAGCCACTTCCTGAATTCATAGCTTTGTCGGCCTCATCTGCTTTACTGTCTAAATTTTCTCTCCAGTCATTCCTAGCTTTTCTTTTGCCCTCGCTGTCAATACTGGAATACTTAGCATGCTCTACCTTATAATTTTCATTACTTCTTCGAAAACTTTCAGCAATCAATTTCTGTCTTTGTCTCCTTTTTCTAGTATCCCAAGTATCATTCGATATCCATGGCTTTTTCCTTGAAACTGTTCGTCCCAAGACTTCACTACCAACTGACTGATATATGTTCTTAATATCACACCATTCTTCATTAATTGTCTGTTCTCTGTCTCGTAAATCTCCAAGACTGCAAATCGATTCCTACATTCAATTGCAAATATTTCTCTGTGGTCTTCTTGTAGAAGCTTAGTTGTATCAAACCTAGGCATTGTATCCATCTTTCTGTTGGGTGTTTTCAGTTTTAATTTCAGTGTGGCAATGAGGAGCTGGTGATCACTACCAATATCTGCATCTCTATAGCTTCTTACATTTCTCAGAGTCCTCCTTCTCTCTTTATTAATGGCAATGTGATCTATGGTGCAGTCCATGTATACTTGTGGATATTCTTATGTTGGAACAGAGTACCTCCAATGACAAGATTGTTTGCTGAACAGAAACTTATGAAATGTGCTCCATTTGCCAAGACCCTCGACACCCATCACATTCTCTATCCCTTGATTATTTCTTCCAATTCTAACATTGAAGTCGCCAATTACAATTTTCATATCTCTCTCAGGGATCTCATCTATAATCCTTTGCAGTTCTTCATAGTATTCATCTTTCCTTTCTTCAGGGAAATCATTTGTTGGTGCATAGTGAACTATGTACGATCATGTGACACACGGTTGGTACATGGCTCCCCCCCTAAAAATGACATTCTGTACATGTTAAATAGGGCGCCCTGATCTAGAGAGGCAAACTGTAGGCAGGTCATCTGGCAGGAGATAAGCAGGTTTTAGACGATCAATGGAGACCCAGTCTTCTTTGCCACGAATGTTTAGTAGGAATGCTTTTGGACTGTGTCGGATCACAAGGAAAGGGCCCTTGTAAGGGGGCGTTAGCGGTGGCTTGCTAGTGTCGTTGCGCTGGAAGACGTGTGTTGCTAAGTGCAAGTCTGTCGGTATGTGATGCTTCGCTGGGGGCTTGTACGTCTGGCGGCATGGAGTAAATCTTCCCATGACATGACGTATGCACTGGAGATCATCGGAGGAGATTGTAGAAGGAAAAAATTTGGCAGGGACGACCAACGGATCACCATACACCATTTCAGCTGCTGAGACATCGAGGGCGTCTTTAGGAGTGGTTCTTAGTCCCAGGAGGACCCAGGGAAGCTGAGTAAACCAGTTGGAATCCTTGCAGCGGGACATCAAAGCTGCTTTGAGGGTGCAATGAAAACGTTCAACCATTCCATTGGCAGCGGGGTTGTAGGCCGTTGTGTGATGTAGGGTGATGCCCAGGAGATTCGCTAATGGTGTCCACAATTGAGAGGTGAAAGTGGTACCCTGTCAGAAGTAATATGCTCAGGGATACCAAATCTTGCAATCCATCCAGAGAGTAAGGCAGATGTACATGAGACGGACGTTGCAGTTTCCATGGGAATGGCTTCAGGCCAACGAGTGGAGTGGTCAATGTCGGTAAACAGGTAACGATGTCCTTGTGATGTGGGTAGGGGACCTACAACGTTGACGTGAATGTGTGCGAAACGACGCTGAGGTTGAGGAAAGGTGCCCACTCCTGAATCCGTGTGTCGATGTACTTTGGAAGTTTGGCAAGAAGTATAGGTGCGGACCCAATCCTTAGCATCCTTAGAAATGCCGTGCCAAATGAACTTCGTCTTCAGCAGCTGTGCAGTAGAACGGCACGAGGGATGTGAAAGGCCTTGAATGAAATCAAACACCTGCCGGCGCATGGAAGCAGGGATCCAAGGTCGCGGTCTACCAATACTGACGTCACAGAGGAGGGTGGTGCTGGAGTCTTCGAGGGGGAAGTCTTCCCAACGGAGGGACATGCAGGATGTCCTAAATGCTTGATACTCTGGATCCTGTCGTTGGGCTTCAGCCAGGGCGTTGTAATCCAATCCCAGTTGAACGGCAGCCAACGTGTTTCTTGACAGGGCATCAGCAACGGGATTCATTTTCCCAGGGACGTATTGAAGGGTGCAATTATATTCAGCCACGGCGGAGAGATGTCGGCATTGACGGGCGGACCAGGCATCAGACTGTCGAGTGAAGGTGTGCACCAGAGGCATGTGGTCTTTGCGAATGACGAAGGGCGTACCTTATAAGAAATGGCGAAAGTGACGGACAGCCAAGTGCACCGCCAGCAATTCGCGATCGAAGGTAGAATACTGTAACCCGGTTCTGCCTTGGACAGTTTTCTGCTGAAGAAAGCCAATGGGCGGGGTGAGCCGTTGACCACCTGCTCGAGTACTGCACTAATAGCGACGTCGCTGGCATCGGTAGAGAGACGGAGAGGGGCATGTGGGATAGGAAAAGTGAGAGCCGCAGCGGTTGATAGGGCCTTCTTTGCATTGCAGAAGGCTGCTTCTTGAAGGGGACCCCACTTTAGGTCCTTTGGCTTGCCCTTGAGGGAGGCGTATAGGGGAGCAAGAGTGGCGGCAATGGCTGGCAGAAAACGGTGATAATAGTTGATCATGCCCAAAAATTCTTGCAGAGCTTTGACGGTCGAGGGCAAGGGGAAGTCCTGAACGGCTGCTACCTTCTCAGGGAGGGGATGAACTCCTTCAGGAGTGATGCGGTGCCCTAAGAACGACACACTGTTGGCGCCAAAGGTACACTTGTCGTACCGGACTACAAGGCCGTTTTGTTGCAGGCGGTCAAGCACGATGCGCAGGTGACGAAGGTGTTCCTCTTTTGTGGAGGAGAACACAAGTATGTCGTCCATATAACATACGCAGAAGGGGAGGTTCCTTAAGATGCCATCCATGAGACGTTGAAACGTGGCCCCAGCATTACGAAGGCCAAAACAGGAGTAATTGAAGGTGTATGTACCAAACGGAGTGGTGATGGCGGACTTGGGGATGTCTTCTGGGTTCATAGGCACCTGATAATACCCCTTCAGGAGGTCGAGCGTAGAGAAAACCTTCGCTTTGTGCAGGTAGGAGGTCACGTCGGCAATGTTTGGGAGGGGGTAGTGATCCGGTTCTGTTTGCATGTTCAGGCGCCTGTAATTCCCGCACGGACGGAGGGAGCCGTCTTTTTTCAGAACGATGTGTAAGGGTGACGACCATGGGCTGGAGGCCTTTTGGCAAAGGCCCATTTCCTCCATTTCGGCGAACGTCTGTTTGGCGGCTGCCAATCGTTTCAGTGCCAGACGTCTGAATTTTGCGAAGACTGGGGGTCCCGTCGTCTTGATATGGTGATAAATACCGTGCTTGGCAGGAGCCGTGGGCGTTTGGCGAAGTTCTGGACGGAAAACTTCCGGGTACGATGTGAGGAGGTGGGCGTAGGCATCCGTGGGTGCGCTGATGTGGAGAGCGAGGTTGGAGGGGGCGGGTTGAAGAGGTGTTGACAAGTACGAGTCTGCATTGACCAATCGTCGGTGGGCGACATCGACCAGAAGGTGGAAATGAGAGAGGAAATCCGCACCGAGGATTGGCAATGTGACGTCAGCAACGAGAAACTACCAATTAAATTTACCGTTTCCGAACGATAATGTGAGGTTCTCATAACCGTAGGTGGGTATTGCAGATCCGTTGGCAGCTACCAAGCGGACGTCGGCGGACGTAGACAGACTACGCCGTGTCCTGAAGAGTTCCCTTGGCCAAAGAGAACGAC